>NW_026902408.1:0-300000 GCF_027409185.1 Cynocephalus volans
GGGAGTTTGTTTGGCAGAGATATAGAACACACTTTTCCAAGCCTGTTGGAAGGCATTTGCAGTTTCATTTCGCGTCTAATTTCCCAAACCAAACTGCTTGCAGCTCTAACTCCCTTCTAACTACCACTTCTTCGGTTCAGTGAGATATGCTGGATTCTAAACGGAGAAGCTTCTCTGACGCTTTTTCACAGAGATTTTGAAACTGAAATCTCCCATGCCGTTTCCACCATAGGCAGCAATGGGCTTCCCCATAGAACTTGCCAACCTGAATTCCTACAGGCTAGATGTGAGAGGCACATTCTGCTGCTTCCTCCCTTAGAGTTAAACTTGCTTCTGAAAGCTCAACCTCCGGGAGTTTGTTTGGCAGAGATATAGAACACACTTTTCCAAGCCTGTTGGAAGGCATTTGCAGTTTCATTTCGCGTCTAATTTCCCAAACCAAACTGCTTGCAGCTCTAACTCCCTTCTAACTACCACTTCTTCGGTTCAGTGAGATATGCTGGATTCTAAACGGAGAAGCTTCTCTGACGCTTTTTCACAGAGATTTTGAAACTGAAATTTCCAAACCCGTTTCCAACGAAGGCGCCTATGGCTTCCCCATAGAACTTGCCAACCTGAATTCCTACAGGCTAGATGTGAGAGGCACATTCTGCTGCTTCCTCCCTTAGAGTTAAACTAGCTTCTGAAAGCTCAACCTCCGGGGAGTTTGTTTGGCAGAGATATAGAACACACTTTTCCAAGCCTGTTGGAAGGCATTTGCAGTTTCATTTCGCGTCTAATTTCCCAAACCAAACTGCTTGCAGCTCTAACTCCCTTCTAACTACCACTTCTTCGGTTCAGTGAGATATGCTGGATTCTAAACGGAGAAGCTTCTCTGACGCTTTTTCACAGAGATTTTGAAACTGAAATCTCCCATGCCGTTTCCACCATAGGCAGCAATGGGCTTCCCCATAGAACTTGCCAACCTGAATTCCTACAGGCTAGATGTGAGAGGCACATTCTGCTGCTTCCTCCCTTAGAGTTAAACTTGCTTCTGAAAGCTCAACCTCCGTGGAGTTTGTTTGGCAGAGATATAGAACACAATTTCCAAGTCTGTTGGAAGGCATTTGCAGTTTCATTTCGCGTCTAATTTCCCAAACCAAACTGCTTGCAGCTCTAACTCCCTTCTAACTACCACTTCTTCGGTTCAGTGAGATATGCTGGATTCTAAACGGAGAAGCTTCTCTGACGCTTTTTCACAGAGATTTTGAAACTGAAATCTCCCATGCCGTTTCCACCATAGGCAGCAATGGGCTTCCCCATAGAACTTGCCAACCTGAATTCCTACAGGCTAGATGTGAGAGGCACATTCTGCTGCTTCCTCCCTAAGAGTTAAGCTTGCTTCTGAAAGCTCAACCTCTGGGGACTCTGTTTGGCAGAGATATAGAACACACTTTTCCAAGCCTGTTGGAAGGCCTTTGCAGTGTCATTTCGCATCTATTTCCCAAACCAAACTGCTTGCAGCTCTAACTCCCTTCTAACTACCACTTCTTCGGTTCAGTGAGATATGCTGGATTCTAAACGGAGAAGCTTCTCTGACGCTTTTTCACAGAGATTTTGAAACTGAAATCTCCCATGCCGTTTCCACCGTAGGCAGCAATGGGCTTCCCCATGGAACTTGCCAACCTGAATTCCTACAGGCTAGATGTGAGAGGCACATTCTGTTGCTTCCTCCCTTACAGTTAAACTTGCTTCTGAAAGCTCAACCTCCGGGGAGTTTGTTTGGCAGAGATATAGAACACACTTTTCCAAGCCTGTTGGAAGGCATTTGCAGTTTCATTTCGCGTCTAATTTCCCAAACCAAACTGCTTGCAGCTCTAACTCCCTTCTAACTACCACTTCTTCGGTTCAGTGAGATATGCTGGATTCTAAACGGAGAAGCTTCTCTGACGCTTTTTCACAGAGATTTTGAAACTGAAATCTCCATGCCGTTTCCACCATAGGCAGCAATGGGCTTCCCCATAGAACTTGCCAACCTGAATTCCTACAGGCTAGATGTGAGCGGCACATTCTTCTGCTCCCTCCCTAACAGTTAAGCTTGCTTCTGAAAGCTCAACCTCCGGGGACTCTGTTTGGCAGAGATATAGAACACACTTTTCCAAGCCTGTTGCAAGGCCTTTGCAGTGTCATTTCGCATCTAATTTCCAAACCAAACTGCTTGCAGCTCTAACTCCCTTCTAACTACCACTTCTTCGGTTCAGTGAGATATGCGGATTCTAAACGGAGAAGCTTCTCTGACGCTTTTTCACAGAGATTTTGAAACTGAAATCTCCCATGCCGTTTCCACCGTAGGCAGCAATGGGCTTCCCCATGGAACTTGCCAACCTGAATTCCTACAGGCTAGATGTGAGAGGCACATTCTGCTGCTTCCTCCCTTAGAGTTAAACTTGCTTCTGAAAGCTCAACCTCCGGGGAGTTTGTTTGGCAGAGATATAGAACACACTTTTCCAAGCCTGTTGGAAGGCATTTGCAGTTTCATTTCGCGTCTAATTTCCCAAACCAAACTGCTTGCAGCTCTAACTCCCTTCTAACTACCACTTCTTCGGTTCAGTGAGATATGCTGGATTCTAAACGGAGAAGCTTCTCTGACGCTTTTTCACAGAGATTTTGAAACTGAAATTTCCCATGCCGTTTTCACCATAGGCAGCAATGGGCTTCCCCATAGAACTTGCCAACCTGAATTCCTACAGGCTAGATGTGAGAGGCACATTCTGCTGCTTCCTCCCTTAGAGTTAAACTAGCTTCTGAAAGCTCAACCTCCGGGGAGTTTGTTTGGCAGAGATATAGAATACACTTTTCCAAGCCTGTTGGAAGGCATTTGCAGTTTCATTTCGCGTCTAATTTCCCAAACCAAACTGCTTGCAGCTCTAACTCCCTTCTAACTACCACTTCTTCGGTTCAGTGAGATATGCTGGATTCTAAACGGAGAAGCTTCTCTGACGCTTTTTCACAGAGATTTTGAAACTGAAATCTCCCATGCCGTTTCCACCATAGGCAGCAATGGGCTTCCCCATAGAACTTGCCAACCTGAATTCCTACAGGCTAGATGTGAGAGGCACATCTGCTGCTTCCTCCCTTAGAGTTAAACTTGCTTCTGAAAGCTCAACCTCCGGGGAGTTTGTTTGCAGAGATATAGAACACACTTTTCCAAGCCTGTTGGAAGGCATTTGCAGTTTCATTTCGCGTCTAATTTCCCAAACCAAACTGCTTGCAGCTCTAACTCCCTTCTAACTACCACTTCTTCGGTTCAGTGAGATATGCTGGATTCTAAACGGAGAAGCTTCTCTGACGCTTTTTCACAGAGATTTTGAAACTGAAATCTCCCATGCCGTTTCCACCATAGGCAGCAATGGGCTTCCCCATAGAACTTGCCAACCTGAATTCCTACAGGCTAGATGTGAGAGGCACATTCTGCTGCTTCCTCCCTTAGAGTTAAACTTGCTTCTGAAAGCTCAACCTCCGGGGAGTTTGTTTGGCAGAGATATAGAACACACTTTTCCAAGCCTGTTGGAAGGCATTTGCAGTTTCATTTCGCGTCTAATTTCCCAAACCAAACTGCTTGCAGCTCTAACTCCCTTCTAACTACCACTTCTTCGGTTCAGTGAGATATGCTGGATTCTAAACGGAGAAGCTTCTCTGACGCTTTTTCACAGAGATTTTGAAACTGAAATCTCCCATGCCGTTTCCACCATAGGCAGCAATGGCTTCCCCATAGAACTTGCCAACCTGAATTCCTACAGGCTAGATGTGAGAGGCACATTCTGCTGCTACCTCCTAAGAGTTAAGCTTGCTTCTGAAAGCTCAACCTCCGGGGAGTCTGTTTGGCAGAGATATAGAACACACTTTTCCAAGCCTGTTGGAAGGCCTTTGCAGTGTCATTTCGCATCTAATTTCCCAAACCAAACTGCTTGCAGCTCTAACTCCCTTCTAACTACCACTTCTTCGGTTCAGTGAGATATGCTGGATTCTAAACGGAGAAGCTTCTCTGACGCTTTTTCACAGAGATTTTGAAACTGAAATTTCCCATGCCGTTTTCACATAGGCAGCAATGGGCTTCCCCATAGAACTTGCCAACCTGATTCCTACAGGCTAGATGTGAGAGGCACATTCTGCTGCTTCCTCCCTTAGAGTTAAACTAGCTTCTGAAAGCTCAACCTCCGGGGAGTTTGTTTGGCAGAGATATAGAACACACTTTTCCAAGCCTGTTGGAAGGCATTTGCAGTTTCATTTCGCGTCTAATTTCCCAACCAAACTGCTTGCAGCTCTAACTCCCTTCTAACTACCACTTCTTCGGTTCAGTGAGATATGCTGGATTCTAAACGGAGAAGCTTCTCTGACGCTTTTTCACAGAGATTTTGAAACTGAAATTTCCAAACCCGTTTCCAACGAAGGCGCCAAAGGGCTTCCCCATAGAACTTGCCAACCTGAATTCCTACAGGCTAGATGTGAGAGGCACATTCTGCTGCTTCCTCCTTAGAGTTAAACTAGCTTCTGAAAGCTCAACCTCCGGGAGTTTGTTTGGCAGAGATATAGAACACAGTTTTCCAAGCCTGTTGGAAGGCATTTGCAGTTTCATTTCGCGTCTAATTTCCCAAACCAAACTGCTTGCAGCTCTAACTCCCTTCTAACTACCACTTCTTCGGTTCAGTGAGATATGCTGGATTCTAAACGGAGAAGCTTCTCTGACGCTTTTTCACAGAGATTTTGAAACTGAAATCTCCATGCCGTTTCCACCATAGGCAGCAATGGGCTTCCCCATAGAACTTGCCAACCTGAATTCCTACAGGCTAGATGTGTGAGGCACATTCTGCTGCTTCCTCCCTTAGAGTTAAACTTGCTTCTGAAAGCTCAACCTCCGGGGAGTTTGTTTGGCAGAGATATAGAACACACTTTTCAAGCCTGTTGGAAGGCATTTGCAGTTTCATTTCGCGTCTAATTTCCCAAACCAAACTGCTTGCAGCTCTAACTCCCTTCTAACTACCACTTCTTCGGTTCAGTGAGATATGCTGGATTCTAAACGGAGAAGCTTCTCTGACGCTTTTTCACAGAGATTTGAAACTGAAATCTCCCATGCCGTTTCCACCATAGGCAGCAATGGGCTTCCCATAGAACTTGCCAACCTGAATTCCTACAGGCTAGATGTGAGAGGCACATTCTGCTGCTTCCTCCCTTAGAGTTAAACTTGCTTCTGAAAGCTCAACCTCCGGGGAGTTTGTTTGGCAGAGATATAGAACACACTTTTCCAAGCTGTTGGAAGGCATTTGCAGTTTCATTTCGCGTCTAATTTCCCAAACCAAACTGCTTGCAGCTCTAACTCCTTCTAACTACCACTTCTTCGGTTCAGTGAGATATGCTGGATTCTAAACGGAGAAGCTTCTCTGACGCTTTTTCAAAGAGATTTTGAAACTGAAATTTCCAAACCCGTTTCCAACGAAGGCGCCAATGGGCCTTCCCCATAGAACTTGCCAACCTGAATTCCTACAGGCTAGATGTGAGAGGCACATTCTGCTGCTTCCTCCCTTAGAGTTAAACTTGCTTCTGAAAGCTCAACCTCCGGGTAGTCTGTTTGGCAGAGATATAGAACACACTTTTCCAAGCCTGTTGGAAGGCATTTGCAGTTTCATTTCGCGTCTAATTTCCCAAACCAAACTGCTTGCAGCTCTAACTCCCTTCTAACTACCACTTCTTCGGTTCAGTGAGATATGCTGGATTCTAAACGGAGAGGCTTCTCTGACGCTTTTTCACAGAGATTTTGAAACTGAAATCTCCCATGCCGTTTCCACCATAGGCAGCAATGGGCTTCCCCATAGAACTTGCCAACCTGAATTCCTACAGGCTAGATGTGAGAGGCACATTCTGCTGCTTCCTCCCTAAGAGTTAAGCTTGCTTGTGAAAGCTCAACCTCCGGGGAGTCTGTTTGGCAGAGATATAGAACACACTTTTCCAAGCCTGTTGGAAGGCCTTTGCAGTGTCATTTCGCATCTAATTTCCCAAACCAACTGCTTGCAGCTCTAACTCCCTTCTAACTACCACTTCTTCGGTTCAGTGAGATATGCTGGATTCTAAACGGAGAAGCTTCTCTGACGCTTTTTCACAGAGATTTTGAAACTGAAATTTCCAAACCCGTTTCCAACGAAGGCGCAATGGGCTTCCCCATAGAACTTGCCAACCTGAATTCCTACAGGCTAGATGTGAGAGGCACATTCTGCTGCTTCCTCCTTAGAGTTAAACTTGCTTCTGAAAGCTCAACCTCCGGGTAGTCTGTTTGGCAGAGATATAGAACACACTTTTCCAAGCCTGTTGGAAGGCATTTGCAGTTTCATTTCGCGTCTAATTTCCCAAACCAAACTGCTTGCAGCTCTAACTCCCTTCTAACTACCACTTCTTCGGTTCAGTGAGATATGCTGGATTCTAAACGGAGAGGCTTCTCTGACGCTTTTTCACAGAGATTTTGAAACTGAAATCTCCCATGCCGTTTCCACCATAGGCAGCAATGGGCTTCCCCATAGAACTTGCCAACCTGAATTCCTACAGGCTAGATGTGAGAGGCACATTCTGCTGCTTCCTCCCTAAGAGTTAAGCTTGCTTGTGAAAGCTCAACCTCCGGGGAGTCTGTTTGGCAGAGATATAGAACACACTTTTCAAGCCTGTTGGAAGGCATTTGCAGTTTCATTTCGCGTCTAATTTCCCAAACCAAACTGCTTGCAGCTCTAACTCCCTTCTAACTACCACTTCTTCGGTTCAGTGAGATATGCTGGATTCTAAACGGAGAAGCTTCTCTGACGCTTTTTCACAGAGATTTTGAAACTGAAAATCTCCCATGCCGTTTCCACCATAGGCAGCAATGGGCTTCCCATAGAACTTGCCAACCTGAATTCCTACAGGCTAGATGTGAGAGGCACATTCTGCTGCTTCCTCCCTTAGAGTTAAACTTGCTTCTGAAAGCTCAACCTCCGGGGAGTTTGTTTGGCAGAGATATAGAACACACTTTTCCAAGCCTGTTGGAAGGCATTTGCAGTTTCATTTCGCGTCTAATTTCCCAAACCAAACTGCTTGCAGCTCTAACTCCCTTCTAACTACCACTTCTTCGGTTCAGTGAGATATGCTGGATTCTAAACGGAGAAGCTTCTCTGACGCTTTTTCAAGAGATTTTGAAACTGAAATTTCCAAACCCGTTTCCAACGAAGGCGCCAATGGGCTTCCCCTTAGAACTTGCCAACCTGAATTCCTACAGGCTAGACGTGAGAGGCACATTCTGCTGCTTCCTCCCTTAGAGTTAAACTTGCTTCTGAAAGCTCAACCCCCGGGCAGTCTGTTTGGCAGAGATATAGAACACACTTTTCCAAGCCTGTTGGAAGGCATTTGCAGTTTCATTTCGCGTCTAATTTCCCAAACCAAACTGCTTGCAGCTCTAACTGCCTTCTAACTACCACTTCTTCGGTTCAGTGAGATATGCTGGATTCTAAACGGAGAGGCTTCTCTGACGCTTTTTCACAGAGATTTTGAAACTGAAATCTCCCATGCCGTTTCCACCATAGGCAAGCAATGGGCTTCCCCATAGAACTTGCCAACCTGAATTCCTACAGGCTAGATGTGAGAGGCACATTCTGCTGCTTCCTCCCTAAGAGTTAAGCTTGCTTGTGAAAGCTCAACCTCCGGGGAGTCTGTTTGGCAGAGATATAGAACACACTTTTCCAAGCCTGTTGGAAGGCCTTTGCAGTGTCATTTCGCATCTAATTTCCCAAACCAAACTGCTTGCAGCTCTAACTCCCTTCTAACTACCACTTCTTCGGTTCAGTGAGATATGCTGGATTCTAAACGGAGAAGCTTCTCTGACGCTTTTTCACAGAGATTTTGAAACTGAAATTTCCCATGC
The DNA here is from genome assembly GCF_027409185.1 of Cynocephalus volans. Lineage (NCBI taxonomy): Eukaryota > Metazoa > Chordata > Mammalia > Dermoptera > Cynocephalidae > Cynocephalus > Cynocephalus volans. The sequence continues at coordinate 7,916 of NW_026902408.1, forward strand.
CGTTTTCACCATAGGCAGCAATGGCTTCCCCATAGAACTTGCCAACCTGAATTCCTACAGGCTAGATGTGAGAGGCACATTCTGCTGCTTCCTCCCTTAGAGTTAAACTAGCTTCTGAAAGCTCAACCTCCGGGGAGTTTGTTTGGCAGAGATATAGAACACACTTTTCCAAGCCTGTTGGAAGGCATTTGCAGTTTCATTTCGCGTCTAATTTTCCCAAACCAAACTGCTTGCAGCTCTAACTCCCTTCTAACTACCACTTCTTCGGTTCAGTGAGATATGCTGGATTCTAAACGGAGAAGCTTCTCTGACGCTTTTTCACAGAGATTTTGAAACTGAAATCTCCCATGCCGTTTCCACCATAGGCAGCAATGGGCTTCCCCATAGAACTTGCCAACCTGAATTCCTACAGGCTAGATGTGAGAGGCACATTCTGCTGCTTCATCCCTAACAGTTAAGCTTGCTTCTGAAAGCTCAACCTCTGGGGACTCTGTTTGGCAGAGATATAGAACACACTTTTCCAAGCCTGTTGGAAGGCCTTTGCAGTGTCATTTCGCATCTAATTTCCCAAACCAAACTGCTTGCAGCTCTAACTCCCTTCTAACTACCACTTCTTCGGTTCAGTGAGATATGCTGAATTCTAAACGGAGAAGCTTCTCTGACGCTTTTTCACAGAGATTTTGAAACTGAAATCTCCCATGCCGTTTCCACCGTAGGCAGCAATGGGCTTCCCCATGGAACTTGCCAACCTGAATTCCTACAGGCTAGATGTGAGAGGCACATTCTGCTGCTTCCTCCCTTAGAGTTAACCTTGCTTCTGAAAGCTCAACCTCCGGGGAGTTTGTTTGGCAGAGATATAGAACACACTTTTCCAAGCCTGTTGGAAGGCATTTGCAGTTTCATTTCGCGTCTAATTTCCCAAACCAAACTGCTTGCAGCTCTAACTCCCTTCTAACTACCACTTCTTCGGTTCTGTGAGATATGCTGGATTCTAAACGGAGAAGCTTCTCTGACGCTTTTTCACAGAGATTTTGAAACTGAAATCTCCCATGCCGTTTCCACCATAGGCAGCAATGGGCTTCCCCATAGAACTTGCCAACCTGAATTCCTACAGGCTAGATGTGAGCGGCACATTCTTCTGCTCCCTCCCTAACAGTTAAGCTTGCTTCTGAAAGCTCAACCTCCGGGGACTCTGTTTGGCAGAGATATAGAACACACTTTTCCAAGCCTGTTGCAAGGCCTTTGCAGTGTCATTTCGCATCTAATTTCCCAAACCAAACTGCTTGCAGCTCTAACTCCCTTCTAACTACCACTTCTTCGGTTCAGTGAGATATGCTGGATTCTAAACGGAGAAGCTTCTCTGACGCTTTTTCACAGAGATTTTGAAACTGAAATCTCCCATGCCGTTTCCACCATAGGCAGCAATGGGCTTCCCCATGGAACTTGCCAACCTGAATTCCTACAGGCTAGATGTGAGAGGCACATTCTGCTGCTTCCTCCCTTAGAGTTAAACTTGCTTCTGAAAGCTCAACCTCCGGGGAGTTTGTTTGGCAGAGATATAGAACACACTTTTCCAAGCCTGTTGGAAGGCATTTGCAGTTTCATTTCGCGTCTAATTTCCCAAACCAAACTGCTTGCAGCTCTAACTCCCTTCTAACTACCACTTCTTCGGTTCAGTGAGATATGCTGGATTCTAAACAGAGAAGCTTCTCTGACGCTTTTTCACAGAGATTTTGAAACTGAAATCTCCCATGCCGTTTCCACCATAGGCAGCAATGGGCTTCCCCATAGAACTTGCCAACCTGAATTCCTACAGGCTAGATGTGAGAGGCACATTCTGCTGCTCCCTCCCTAACAGTTAAGCTTGCTTCTGAAAGCTCAACCTCCGGGGACTCTGTTTGGCAGAGATATAGAACACACTTTTCCAAGCCTGTTGCAAGGCCTTTGCAGTGTCATTTCGCATCTAATTTCCCAAACCAAACTGCTTGCAGCTCTAACTCCCTTCTAACTACCACTTCTTCGGTTCAGTGAGATATGCTGGATTCTAAACGGAGAAGCTTCTCTGACGCTTTTTCACAGAGATTTTGAAACTGAAATCTCCCATGCCGTTTCCACCATAGGCAGCAATGGGCTTCCCCATAGAACTTGCCAACCTGAATTCCTAAAGGCTAGATGTGAGAGGCACATTCTGCTGCTTCCTCCCTTAGAGTTAAACTTGCTTCAGAAAGCTCAACCTCCGGGGAGTTTGTTTGGCAGAGATATAGAACACACTTTTCCAAGCCTGTTGGAAGGCATTTGCAGTTTCATTTCGCGTCTAATTTCCCAAACCAAACTGCTTGCAGCTCTAACTCCCTTCTAACTACCACTTCTTCGGTTCAGTGAGATATGCTGGATTCTAAACGGAGAAGCTTCTCTGACGCTTTTTCACAGAGATTTTGAAACTGAAATTTCCAAACCCGTTTCCAACGAAGGCGCCTATGGGCTTCCCCATAGAACTTGCCAACCTGAATTCCTACAGGCTAGATGTGAGAGGCACATTCTGCTGCTTCCTCCCTTAGAGTTAAACTAGCTTCTGAAAGCTCAACCTCCGGGGAGTTTGTTTGGCAGAGATATAGAACACACTTTTCCAAGCCTGTTGGAAGGCATTTGCAGTTTCATTTCGCGTCTAATTTCCCAAACCAAACTGCTTGCAGCTCTAACTCCCTTCTAACTACCACTTCTTCGGTTCAGTGAGATATGCTGGATTCTAAACGGAGAAGCTTCTCTGACGCTTTTTCACAGAGATTTTGAAACTGAAATCTCCCATGCCGTTTCCAACATAGGCAGCAATGGGCTTCCACATAGAACTTGCCAACCTGAATTCCTACAGGCTAGATGTGAGAGGCACATTCTGCTGCTTCCTCCCTTAGAGTTAAGCTAGCTTCTGAAAGCTCAACCTCCGGGGAGTCTGTTTGGCAGAGATATAGAACACACTTTTCCAAGCCTGTTTTAAGGCATTTGCAGTTTCAATTCGCGTCTAATTTCCCAAACCAAACTGCTTGCAGCTCTAACTCCCTTCTAACTACCACTTCTTCGGTTCAGTGAGATATGCTGGATTCTAAACGGAGAAGCTTCTCTGACGCTTTTTTACAGAGATTTTGAAACTGAAATCTCCCATGCCGTTTCCACCATAGGCAGCAATGGGCTTCCCCATAGAACTTGCCAACCTGAATTCCTACAGGCTAGATGTGAGAGGCACATTCTGCTGCTTCCTCCCTAACAGTTAAGCTTGCTTCTGAAAGCTCAACCTCTGGGGACTCTGTTTGGCAGAGATATAGAACACACTTTTCCAAGCCTGTTGGAAGGCCTTTGCAGTGTCATTTCGCATCTAATTTCCCAAACCAAACTGCTTGCAGCTCTAACTCCCTTCTAACTACCACTTCTTCGGTTCAGTGAGATATGCTGGATTCTAAACGGAGAAGCTTCTCTGACGCTTTTTCACAGAGATTTTGAAACTGAAATCTCCCATGCCGTTTCCACCGTAGGCAGCAATGGGCTTCCCCATGGAACTTGCCAACCTGAATTCCTACAGGCTAGATGTGAGAGGCACATTCTGCTGCTTCCTCCCTTAGAGTTAAACTTGCTTCTGAAAGCTCAACCTCCGGGGAGTTTGTTTGGCAGAGATATAGAACACACTTTTCCAAGCCTGTTGGAAGGCATTTGCAGTTTCATTTCGCGTCTAATTTCCCAAACCAAACTGCTTGCAGCTCTAACTCCCTTCTAACTACCACTTCTTCGGTTCAGTGAGATATGCTGGATTCTAAACGGAGAAGCTTCTCTGACGCTTTTTCACAGAGATTTTGAAACTGAAATCTCCCATGCCGTTTCCACCATAGGCAGCAATGGGCTTCCCCATAGAACTTGCCAACCTGAATTCCTACAGGCTAGATGTGAGAGGCACATTCTGCTGCTCCCTCCCTAACAGTTAAGCTTGCTTCTGAAAGCTCAACCTCCGGGGACTCTGTTTGGCAGAGATATAGAACACACTTTTCCAAGCCTGTTGCAAGGCCTTTGCAGTGTCATTTCGCATCTAATTTCCCACACCAAACTGCTTGCAGCTCTAACTCCCTTCTAACTACCACTTCTTCAGTTCAGTGAGATATGCTGGATTCTAAACGGAGAAGCTTCTCTGACGCTTTTTCACAGAGATTTTGAAACTGAAATCTCCCATGCCGTTTCCACCATAGGCAGCAATGGGCTTCCCCATAGAACTTGCCAACCTGAATTCCTACAGGCTAGATGTGAGAGGCACATTCTGCTGCTCCCTCCCTAACAGTTAAGCTTGCTTCTGAAAGCTCAACCTCCGGGGACTCTGTTTGGCAGAGATATAGAACACACTTTTCCAAGCCTGTTGCAAGGCCTTTGCAGTGTCATTTCGCATCTAATTTCCCAAACCAAACTGCTTGCAGCTCTAACTCCCTTCTAACTACCACTTCTTCGGTTCAGTGAGATATGCTAGATTCTAAACGGAGAAGCTTCTCTGACGCTTTTTCACAGAGATTTTGAAACTGAAATCTCCCATGCCGTTTCCACCATAGGCAGCAATGGGCTTCCCCATAGAACTTGCCAACCTGAATTCCTAAAGGCTAGATGTGAGAGGCACATTCTGCTGCTTCCTCCCTTAGAGTTAAACTTGCTTCAGAAAGCTCAACCTCCGGGGAGTTTGTTTGGCAGAGATATAGAACACACTTTTCCAAGCCTGTTGGAAGGCATTTGCAGTTTCATTTCGCGTCTAATTTCCCAAACCAAACTGCTTGCAGCTCTAACTCCCTTCTAACTACCACTTCTTCGGTTCAGTGAGATATGCTGGATTCTAAACGGAGAAGCTTCTCTGACGCTTTTTCACAGAGATTTTGAAACTGAAATTTCCAAACCCGTTTCCAACGAAGGCGCCTATGGGCTTCCCATAGAACTTGCCAACCTGAATTCCTACAGGCTAGATGTGAGAGGCACATTCTGCTGCTTCCTCCCTTAGAGTTAAACTAGCTTCTGAAAGCTCAACCTCCGGGGAGTTTGTTTGGCAGAGATATAGAACACACTTTTCCAAGCCTGTTGGAAGGCATTTGCAGTTTCATTTCGCGTCTAATTTCCCAAACCAAACTGCTTGCAGCTCTAACTCCCTTCTAACTACCACTTCTTCGGTTCAGTGAGATATGCTGGATTCTAAACGGAGAAGCTTCTCTGACGCTTTTTCACAGAGATTTTGAAACTGAAATTTCCAAACCCGTTTCCAACGAAGGCGCCTAAGGGCTTACCCATAGAACTTGCCAACCTGAATTCCTACAGGCTAGATGTGAGAGGCACATTCTGCTGCTTCCTCCCTTAGAGTTAAACTAGCTTCTGAAAGCTCAACCTCCGGGGAGTTTGTTTGGCAGAGATATAGAACACACTTTTCCAAGCCTGTTGGAAGGCATTTGCAGTTTCATTTCGCGTCTAATTTCCCAAACCAAACTGCTTGCAGCTCTAACTCCCTTCTAACTACCACTTCTTCGGTTCAGTGAGATATGCTGGATTCTAAACGGAGAAGCTTCTCTGACGCTTTTTCACAGAGATTTTGAAACTGAAATCTCCCATGCCGTTTCCACCATAGGCAGCAATGGGCTTCCCCATAGAACTTGCCAACCTGAATTCCTACAGGCTAGATGTGAGAGGCACATTCTGCTGCTTCCTCCCTAAGAGTTAAGCTTGCTTCTGAAAGCTCAACCTCCGGGGAGTCTGTTTGGCAGAGATATAGAACACACTTTTCCAAGCCTGTTGGAAGGCCTTTGCAGTGTCATTTCGCATCTAATTTCCCAAACCAAACTGCTTGCAGCTCTAACTCCCTTCTAACTACCACTTCTTCGGTTCAGTGAGATATGCTGGATTCTAAACGGAGAAGCTTCTCTGACGCTTTTTCACAGAGATTTTGAAACTGAAATTTCCCATGCCGTTTTCACCATAGGCAGCAATGGGCTTCCCCATAGAACTTGCCAACCTGAATTCCTACAGGCTAGATGTGAGAGGCACATTCTGCTGCTTCCTCCCTTAGAGTTAAACTAGCTTCTGAAAGCTCAACCTCCGGGGAGTTTGTTTGGCAGAGATATAGAACACACTTTTCCAAGCCTGTTGGAAGGCATTTGCAGTTTCATTTCGCGTCTAATTTCCCAAACCAAACTGCTTGCAGCTCTAACTCCCTTCTAACTACCACTTCTTCGGTTCAGTGAGATATGCTGGATTCTAAACGGAGAAGCTTCTCTGACGCTTTTTCACAGAGATTTTGAAACTGAAATCTCCCATGCCGTTTCCACCATAGGCAGCAATGGGCTTCCCCATAGAACTTGCCAACCTGAATTCCTACAGGCTAGATGTGAGAGGCACATTCTGCTGCTTCCTCCCTTAGAGTTAAACTTGCTTCTGAAAGCTCAACCTCCGGGGAGTTTGTTTGGCAGAGATATAGAACACACTTTTCCAAGCCTGTTGGAAGGCATTTGCAGTTTCATTTCGCGTCTAATTTCCCAAACCAAACTGCTTGCAGCTCTAACTCCCTTCTAACTACCACTTCTTCGGTTCAGTGAGATATGCTGGATTCTAAACGGAGAAGCTTCTCTGACGCTTTTTCACAGAGATTTTGAAACTGAAATTTCCAAACCCGTTTCCAACGAAGGCGCCTATGGGCTTCCCCATAGAACTTGCCAACCTGAATTCCTACAGGCTAGATGTGAGAGGCACATTCTGCTGCTTCCTCCCTTAGAGTTAAACTAGCTTCTGAAAGCTCAACCTCCGGGGAGTTTGTTTGGCAGAGATATAGAACACACTTTTCCAAGCCTGTTGGAAGGCATTTGCAGTTTCATTTCGCGTCTAATTTCCCAAACCAAACTGCTTGCAGCTCTAACTCCCTTCTAACTACCACTTCTTCGGTTCAGTGAGATATGCTGGATTCTAAACGGAGAAGCTTCTCTGACGCTTTTTCACAGAGATTTTGAAACTGAAATCTCCCATGCCGTTTCCACCATAGGCAGCAATGGGCTTCCCCATAGAACTTGCCAACCTGAATTCCTACAGGCTAGATGTGAGAGGCACATTCTGCTGCTTCCTCCCTTAGAGTTAAACTTGCTTCTGAAAGCTCAACCTCCGTGGAGTTTGTTTGGCAGAGATATAGAACACAATTTTCCAAGTCTGTTGGAAGGCATTTGCAGTTTCATTTCGCGTCTAATTTCCCAAACCAAACTGCTTGCAGCTCTAACTCCCTTCTAACTACCACTTCTTCGGTTCAGTGAGATATGCTGGATTCTAAACGGAGAAGCTTCTCTGACGCTTTTTCACAGAGATTTTGAAACTGAAATCTCCCATGCCGTTTCCACCATAGGCAGCAATGGGCTTCCCCATAGAACTTGCCAACCTGAATTCCTACAGGCTAGATGTGAGAGGCACATTCTGCTGCTTCCTCCCTAAGAGTTAAGCTTGCTTCTGAAAGCTCAACCTCTGGGGACTCTGTTTGGCAGAGATATAGAACACACTTTTCCAAGCCTGTTGGAAGGCCTTTGCAGTGTCATTTCGCATCTAATTTCCCAAACCAAACTGCTTGCAGCTCTAACTCCCTTCTAACTACCACTTCTTCGGTTCAGTGAGATATGCTGGATTCTAAACGGAGAAGCTTCTCTGACGCTTTTTCACAGAGATTTTGAAACTGAAATCTCCCATGCCGTTTCCACCGTAGGCAGCAATGGGCTTCCCCATGGAACTTGCCAACCTGAATTCCTACAGGCTAGATGTGAGAGGCACATTCTGCTGCTTCCTCCCTTACAGTTAAACTTGCTTCTGAAAGCTCAACCTCCGGGGAGTTTGTTTGGCAGAGATATAGAACACACTTTTCCAAGCCTGTTGGAAGGCATTTGCAGTTTCATTTCGCGTCTAATTTCCCAAACCAAACTGCTTGCAGCTCTAACTCCCTTCTAACTACCACTTCTTCGGTTCAGTGAGATATGCTGGATTCTAAACGGAGAAGCTTCTCTGACGCTTTTTCACAGAGATTTTGAAACTGAAATCTCCCATGCCGTTTCCACCATAGGCAGCAATGGGCTTCCCCATAGAACTTGCCAACCTGAATTCCTACAGGCTAGATGTGAGCGGCACATTCTTCTGCTCCCTCCCTAACAGTTAAGCTTGCTTCTGAAAGCTCAACCTCCGGGGACTCTGTTTGGCAGAGATATAGAACACACTTTTCCAAGCCTGTTGCAAGGCCTTTGCAGTGTCATTTCGCATCTAATTTCCCAAACCAAACTGCTTGCAGCTCTAACTCCCTTCTAACTACCACTTCTTCGGTTCAGTGAGATATGCTGGATTCTAAACGGAGAAGCTTCTCTGACGCTTTTTCACAGAGATTTTGAAACTGAAATCTCCCATGCCGTTTCCACCGTAGGCAGCAATGGGCTTCCCCATGGAACTTGCCAACCTGAATTCCTACAGGCTAGATGTGAGAGGCACATTCTGCTGCTTCCTCCCTTAGAGTTAAACTTGCTTCTGAAAGCTCAACCTCCGGGGAGTTTGTTTGGCAGAGATATAGAACACACTTTTCCAAGCCTGTTGGAAGGCATTTGCAGTTTCATTTCGCGTCTAATTTCCCAAACCAAACTGCTTGCAGCTCTAACTCCCTTCTAACTACCACTTCTTCGGTTCAGTGAGATATGCTGGATTCTAAACGGAGAAGCTTCTCTGACGCTTTTTCACAGAGATTTTGAAACTGAAATTTCCCATGCCGTTTTCACCATAGGCAGCAATGGGCTTCCCCATAGAACTTGCCAACCTGAATTCCTACAGGCTAGATGTGAGAGGCACATTCTGCTGCTTCCTCCCTTAGAGTTAAACTAGCTTCTGAAAGCTCAACCTCCGGGGAGTTTGTTTGGCAGAGATATAGAATACACTTTTCCAAGCCTGTTGGAAGGCATTTGCAGTTTCATTTCGCGTCTAATTTCCCAAACCAAACTGCTTGCAGCTCTAACTCCCTTCTAACTACCACTTCTTCGGTTCAGTGAGATATGCTGGATTCTAAACGGAGAAGCTTCTCTGACGCTTTTTCACAGAGATTTTGAAACTGAAATCTCCCATGCCGTTTCCACCATAGGCAGCAATGGGCTTCCCCATAGAACTTGCCAACCTGAATTCCTACAGGCTAGATGTGAGAGGCACATTCTGCTGCTTCCTCCCTTAGAGTTAAACTTGCTTCTGAAAGCTCAACCTCCGGGGAGTTTGTTTGGCAGAGATATAGAACACACTTTTCCAAGCCTGTTGGAAGGCATTTGCAGTTTCATTTCGCGTCTAATTTCCCAAACCAAACTGCTTGCAGCTCTAACTCCCTTCTAACTACCACTTCTTCGGTTCAGTGAGATATGCTGGATTCTAAACGGAGAAGCTTCTCTGACGCTTTTTCACAGAGATTTTGAAACTGAAATCTCCCATGCCGTTTCCACCATAGGCAGCAATGGGCTTCCCCATAGAACTTGCCAACCTGAATTCCTACAGGCTAGATGTGAGAGGCACATTCTGCTGCTTCCTCCCTTAGAGTTAAACTTGCTTCTGAAAGCTCAACCTCCGGGGAGTTTGTTTGGCAGAGATATAGAACACACTTTTCCAAGCCTGTTGGAAGGCATTTGCAGTTTCATTTCGCGTCTAATTTCCCAAACCAAACTGCTTGCAGCTCTAACTCCCTTCTAACTACCACTTCTTCGGTTCAGTGAGATATGCTGGATTCTAAACGGAGAAGCTTCTCTGACGCTTTTTCACAGAGATTTTGAAACTGAAATCTCCCATGCCGTTTCCACCATAGGCAGCAATGGGCTTCCCCATAGAACTTGCCAACCTGAATTCCTACAGGCTAGATGTGAGAGGCACATTCTGCTGCTACCTCCCTAAGAGTTAAGCTTGCTTCTGAAAGCTCAACCTCCGGGGAGTCTGTTTGGCAGAGATATAGAACACACTTTTCCAAGCCTGTTGGAAGGCCTTTGCAGTGTCATTTCGCATCTAATTTCCCAAACCAAACTGCTTGCAGCTCTAACTCCCTTCTAACTACCACTTCTTCGGTTCAGTGAGATATGCTGGATTCTAAACGGAGAAGCTTCTCTGACGCTTTTTCACAGAGATTTTGAAACTGAAATTTCCCATGCCGTTTTCACCATAGGCAGCAATGGGCTTCCCCATAGAACTTGCCAACCTGAATTCCTACAGGCTAGATGTGAGAGGCACATTCTGCTGCTTCCTCCCTTAGAGTTAAACTAGCTTCTGAAAGCTCAACCTCCGGGGAGTTTGTTTGGCAGAGATATAGAACACACTTTTCCAAGCCTGTTGGAAGGCATTTGCAGTTTCATTTCGCGTCTAATTTCCCAAACCAAACTGCTTGCAGCTCTAACTCCCTTCTAACTACCACTTCTTCGGTTCAGTGAGATATGCTGGATTCTAAACGGAGAAGCTTCTCTGACGCTTTTTCACAGAGATTTTGAAACTGAAATCTCCCATGCCGTTTCCACCATAGGCAGCAATGGGCTTCCCCATAGAACTTGCCAACCTGAATTCCTACAGGCTAGATGTGAGAGGCACATTCTGCTGCTTCCTCCCTTAGAGTTAAACTAGCTTCTGAAAGCTCAACCTCTGGGGAGTTTGTTTGGCAGAGATATAGAACACACTTTTCCAAGCCTGTTGGAAGGCATTTGCAGTTTCATTTCGCGTCTAATTTCCCAAACCAAACTGCTTGCAGCTCTAACTCCCTTCTAACTACCACTTCTTCGGTTCAGTGAGATATGCTGGATTCTAAACGGAGAAGCTTCTCTGACGCTTTTTCACAGAGATTTTGAAACTGAAATCTCCCATGCCGTTTCCACCATAGGCAGCAATGGGCTTCCCCATAGAACTTGCCAACCTGAATTCCTACAGGCTAGATGTGAGAGGCACATTCTGCTGCTTCCTCCCTTAGAGTTAAACTTGCTTCTGAAAGCTCAACCTCCGTGGAGTTTGTTTGGCAGAGATATATAACACAATTTTCCAAGTCTGTTGGAAGGCATTTGCAGTTTCATTTCGCGTCTAATTTCCCAAACCAAACTGCTTGCAGCTCTAACTCCCTTCTAACTACCACTTCTTCGGTTCAGTGAGATATGCTGGATTCTAAACGGAGAAGCTTCTCTGACGCTTTTTCACAGAGATTTTGAAACTGAAATCTCCCATGCCGTTTCCACCATAGGCAGCAATGGGCTTCCCCATAGAACTTGCCAACCTGAATTCCTACAGGCTAGATGTGAGAGGCACATTCTGCTGCTTCCTCCCTAAGAGTTAAGCTTGCTTCTGAAAGCTCAACCTCTGGGGACTCTGTTTGGCAGAGATATAGAACACACTTTTCCAAGCCTGTTGGAAGGCCTTTGCAGTGTCATTTCGCATCTAATTTCCCAAACCAAACTGCTTGCAGCTCTAACTCCCTTCTAACTACCACTTCTTCGGTTCAGTGAGATATGCTGGATTCTAAACGGAGAAGCTTCTCTGACGCTTTTTCACAGAGATTTTGAAACTGAAATCTCCCATGCCGTTTCCACCGTAGGCAGCAATGGGCTTCCCCATGGAACTTGCCAACCTGAATTCCTACAGGCTAGATGTGAGAGGCACATTCTGCTGCTTCCTCCCTTACAGTTAAACTTGCTTCTGAAAGCTCAACCTCCGGGGAGTTTGTTTGGCAGAGATATAGAACACACTTTTCCAAGCCTGTTGGAAGGCATTTGCAGTTTCATTTCGCGTCTAATTTCCCAAACCAAACTGCTTGCAGCTCTAACTCCCTTCTAACTACCACTTCTTCGGTTCAGTGAGATATGCTGGATTCTAAACGGAGAAGCTTCTCTGACGCTTTTTCACAGAGATTTTGAAACTGAAATCTCCCATGCCGTTTCCACCATAGGCAGCAATGGGCTTCCCCATAGAACTTGCCAACCTGAATTCCTACAGGCTAGATGTGAGCGGCACATTCTTCTGCTCCCTCCCTAACAGTTAAGCTTGCTTCTGAAAGCTCAACCTCCGGGGACTCTGTTTGGCAGAGATATAGAACACACTTTTCCAAGCCTGTTGCAAGGCCTTTGCAGTGTCATTTCGCATCTAATTTCCCAAACCAAACTGCTTGCAGCTCTAACTCCCTTCTAACTACCACTTCTTCGGTTCAGTGAGATATGCTGGATTCTAAACGGAGAAGCTTCTCTGACGCTTTTTCACAGAGATTTTGAAACTGAAATCTCCCATGCCGTTTCCACCATAGGCAGCAATGGGCTTCCCCATGGAACTTGCCAACCTGAATTCCTACAGGCTAGATGTGAGAGGCACATTCTGCTGCTTCCTCCCTTAGAGTTAAACTTGCTTCTGAAAGCTCAACCTCCGGGGAGTTTGTTTGGCAGAGATATAGAACACACTTTTCCAAGCCTGTTGGAAGGCATTTGCAGTTTCATTTCGCGTCTAATTTCCCAAACCAAACTGCTTGCAGCTCTAACTCCCTTCTAACTACCACTTCTTCGGTTCAGTGAGATATGCTGGATTCTAAACGGAGAAGCTTCTCTGACGCTTTTTCACAGAGATTTTGAAACTGAAATCTCCCATGCCGTTTCCACCATAGGCAGCAATGGGCTTCCCCATAGAACTTGCCAACCTGAATTCCTACAGGCTAGATGTGAGAGGCACATTCTGCTGCTCCCTCCCTAACAGTTAAGCTTGCTTCTGAAAGCTCAACCTCCGGGGACTCTGTTTGGCAGAGATATAGAACACACTTTTCCAAGCCTGTTGCAAGGCCTTTGCAGTGTCATTTCGCATCTAATTTCCCAAACCAAACTGCTTGCAGCTCTAACTCCCTTCTAACTACCACTTCTTCGGTTCAGTGAGATATGCTGGATTCTAAACGGAGAAGCTTCTCTGACGCTTTTTCACAGAGATTTTGAAACTGAAATCTCCCATGCCGTTTCCACCATAGGCAGCAATGGGCTTCCCCATAGAACTTGCCAACCTGAATTCCTACAGGCTAGATGTGAGAGGCACATTCTGCTGCTCCCTCCCTAACAGTTAAGCTTGCTTCTGAAAGCTCAACCTCCGGGGACTCTGTTTGGCAGAGATATAGAACACACTTTTCCAAGCCTGTTGCAAGGCCTTTGCAGTGTCATTTCGCATCTAATTTCCCAAACCAAACTGCTTGCAGCTCTAACTCCCTTCTAACTACCACTTCTTCGGTTCAGTGAGATATGCTGGATTCTAAACGGAGAAGCTTCTCTGACGCTTTTTCACAGAGATTTTGAAACTGAAATTTCCAAACCCGTTTCCAACGAAGGCGCCTATGGGCTTCCCCATAGAACTTGCCAACCTGAATTCCTACAGGCTAGATGTGAGAGGCACATTCTGCTGCTTCCTCCCTTAGAGTTAAACTAGCTTCTGAAAGCTCAACCTCCGGGGAGTTTGTTTGGCAGAGATATAGAACACACTTTTCCAAGCCTGTTGGAAGGCATTTGCAGTTTCATTTCGCGTCTAATTTCCCAAACCAAACTGCTTGCAGCTCTAACTCCCTTCTAACTACCACTTCTTCGGTTCAGTGAGATATGCTGGATTCTAAACGGAGAAGCTTCTCTGACGCTTTTTCACAGAGATTTTGAAACTGAAATTTCCAAACCCGTTTCCAACGAAGGCGCCAAAGGGCTTACCCATAGAACTTGCCAACCTGAATTCCTACAGGCTAGATGTGAGAGGCACATTCTGCTGCTTCCTCCCTTAGAGTTAAACTAGCTTCTGAAAGCTCAACCTCCGGGGAGTTTGTTTGGCAGAGATATAGAACACACTTTTCCAAGCCTGTTGGAAGGCATTTGCAGTTTCATTTCGCGTCTAATTTCCCAAACCAAACTGCTTGCAGCTCTAACTCCCTTCTAACTACCACTTCTTCGGTTCAGTGAGATATGCTGGATTCTAAACGGAGAAGCTTCTCTGACGCTTTTTCACAGAGATTTTGAAACTGAAATCTCCCATGCCGTTTCCACCATAGGCAGCAATGGGCTTCCCCATAGAACTTGCCAACCTGAATTCCTACAGGCTAGATGTGAGAGGCACATTCTGCTGCTTCCTCCCTTAGAGTTAAACTTGCTTCTGAAAGCTCAACCTCCGGGGAGTTTGTTTGGCAGAGATATAGAACACACTTTTCCAAGCCTGTTGGAAGGCATTTGCAGTTTCATTTCGCGTCTAATTTCCCAAACCAAACTGCTTGCAGCTCTAACTCCCTTCTAACTACCACTTCTTCGGTTCAGTGAGATATGCTGGATTCTAAACGGAGAAGCTTCTCTGACGCTTTTTCACAGAGATTTTGAAACTGAAATCTCCCATGCCGTTTCCACCATAGGCAGCAATGGGCTTCCCCATAGAACTTGCCAACCTGAATTCCTACAGGCTAGATGTGAGAGGCACATTCTGCTGCTTCCTCCCTAAGAGTTAAGCTTGCTTCTGAAAGCTCAACCTCCGGGGAGTCTGTTTGGCAGAGATATAGAACACACTTTTCCAAGCCTGTTGGAAGGCCTTTGCAGTGTCATTTCGCATCTAATTTCCCAAACCAAACTGCTTGCAGCTCTAACTCCCTTCTAACTACCACTTCTTCGGTTCAGTGAGATATGCTGGATTCTAAACGGAGAAGCTTCTCTGACGCTTTTTCACAGAGATTTTGAAACTGAAATTTCCCATGCCGTTTTCACCATAGGCAGCAATGGGCTTCCCCATAGAACTTGCCAACCTGAATTCCTACAGGCTAGATGTGAGAGGCACATTCTGCTGCTTCCTCCCTTAGAGTTAAACTAGCTTCTGAAAGCTCAACCTCCGGGGAGTTTGTTTGGCAGAGATATAGAACACACTTTTCCAAGCCTGTTGGAAGGCATTTGCAGTTTCATTTCGCGTCTAATTTCCCAAACCAAACTGCTTGCAGCTCTAACTCCCTTCTAACTACCACTTCTTCGGTTCAGTGAGATATGCTGGATTCTAAACGGAGAAGCTTCTCTGACGCTTTTTCACAGAGATTTTGAAACTGAAATCTCCCATGCCGTTTCCACCATAGGCAGCAATGGGCTTCCCCATAGAACTTGCCAACCTGAATTCCTACAGGCTAGATGTGAGAGGCACATTCTGCTGCTTCCTCCCTTAGAGTTAAACTTGCTTCTGAAAGCTCAACCTCCGGGGAGTTTGTTTGGCAGAGATATAGAACACACTTTTCCAAGCCTGTTGGAAGGCATTTGCAGTTTCATTTCGCGTCTAATTTCCCAAACCAAACTGCTTGCAGCTCTAACTCCCTTCTAACTACCACTTCTTCGGTTCAGTGAGATATGCTGGATTCTAAACGGAGAAGCTTCTCTGACGCTTTTTCACAGAGATTTTGAAACTGAAATTTCCAAACCCGTTTCCAACGAAGGCGCCTATGGGCTTCCCCATAGAACTTGCCAACCTGAATTCCTACAGGCTAGATGTGAGAGGCACATTCTGCTGCTTCCTCCCTTAGAGTTAAACTAGCTTCTGAAAGCTCAACCTCCGGGGAGTTTGTTTGGCAGAGATATAGAACACACTTTTCCAAGCCTGTTGGAAGGCATTTGCAGTTTCATTTCGCGTCTAATTTCCCAAACCAAACTGCTTGCAGCTCTAACTCCCTTCTAACTACCACTTCTTCGGTTCAGTGAGATATGCTGGATTCTAAACGGAGAAGCTTCTCTGACGCTTTTTCACAGAGATTTTGAAACTGAAATCTCCCATGCCGTTTCCACCATAGGCAGCAATGGGCTTCCCCATAGAACTTGCCAACCTGAATTCCTACAGGCTAGATGTGAGAGGCACATTCTGCTGCTTCCTCCCTTAGAGTTAAACTTGCTTCTGAAAGCTCAACCTCCGTGGAGTTTGTTTGGCAGAGATATAGAACACAATTTTCCAAGTCTGTTGGAAGGCATTTGCAGTTTCATTTCGCGTCTAATTTCCCAAACCAAACTGCTTGCAGCTCTAACTCCCTTCTAACTACCACTTCTTCGGTTCAGTGAGATATGCTGGATTCTAAACGGAGAAGCTTCTCTGACGCTTTTTCACAGAGATTTTGAAACTGAAATCTCCCATGCCGTTTCCACCATAGGCAGCAATGGGCTTCCCCATAGAACTTGCCAACCTGAATTCCTACAGGCTAGATGTGAGAGGCACATTCTGCTGCTTCCTCCCTAAGAGTTAAGCTTGCTTCTGAAAGCTCAACCTCCGGGGAGTCTGTTTGGCAGAGATATAGAACACACTTTTCCAAGCCTGTTGGAAGGCCTTTGCAGTGTCATTTCGCATCTAATTTCCCAAACCAAACTGCTTGCAGCTCTAACTCCCTTCTAACTACCACTTCTTCGGTTCAGTGAGATATGCTGGATTCTAAACGGAGAAGCTTCTCTGACGCTTTTTCACAGAGATTTTGAAACTGAAATTTCCCATGCCGTTTTCACCATAGGCAGCAATGGGCTTCCCCATAGAACTTGCCAACCTGAATTCCTACAGGCTAGATGTGAGAGGCACATTCTGCTGCTTCCTCCCTTAGAGTTAAACTAGCTTCTGAAAGCTCAACCTCCGGGGAGTTTGTTTGGCAGAGATATAGAACACACTTTTCCAAGCCTGTTGGAAGGCATTTGCAGTTTCATTTCGCGTCTAATTTCCCAAACCAAACTGCTTGCAGCTCTAACTCCCTTCTAACTACCACTTCTTCGGTTCAGTGAGATATGCTGGATTCTAAACGGAGAAGCTTCTCTGACGCTTTTTCACAGAGATTTTGAAACTGAAATCTCCCATGCCGTTTCCACCATAGGCAGCAATGGGCTTCCCCATAGAACTTGCCAACCTGAATTCCTACAGGCTAGATGTGAGAGGCACATTCTGCTGCTTCATCCCTAACAGTTAAGCTTGCTTCTGAAAGCTCAACCTCTGGGGACTCTGTTTGGCAGAGATATAGAACACACTTTTCCAAGCCTGTTGGAAGGCCTTTGCAGTGTCATTTCGCATCTAATTTCCCAAACCAAACTGCTTGCAGCTCTAACTCCCTTCTAACTACCACTTCTTCGGTTCAGTGAGATATGCTGGATTCTAAACGGAGAAGCTTCTCTGACGCTTTTTCACAGAGATTTTGAAACTGAAATCTCCCATGCCGTTTCCACCGTAGGCAGCAATGGGCTTCACCATAGAACTTGCCAACCTGAATTCCTACAGGCTAGATGTGAGAGGCACATTCTGCTGCTTCCTCCCTTAGAGTTAACCTTGCTTCTGAAAGCTCAACCTCCGGGGAGTTTGTTTGGCAGAGATATAGAACACACTTTTCCAAGCCTGTTGGAAGGCATTTGCAGTTTCATTTCGCGTCTAATTTCCCAAACCAAACTGCTTGCAGCTCTAACTCCCTTCTAACTACCACTTCTTCGGTTCAGTGAGATATGCTGGATTCTAAACGGAGAAGCTTCTCTGACGCTTTTTCACAGAGATTTTGAAACTGAAATCTCCCATGCCGTTTCCACCATAGGCAGCAATGGGCTTCCCCATAGAACTTGCCAACCTGAATTCCTACAGGCTAGATGTGAGCGGCACATTCTTCTGCTCCCTCCCTAACAGTTAAGCTTGCTTCTGAAAGCTCAACCTCCGGGGACTCTGTTTGGCAGAGATATAGAACACACTTTTCCAAGCCTGTTGCAAGGCCTTTGCAGTGTCATTTCGCATCTAATTTCCCAAACCAAACTGCTTGCAGCTCTAACTCCCTTCTAACTACCACTTCTTCGGTTCAGTGAGATATGCTGGATTCTAAACGGAGAAGCTTCTCTGACGCTTTTTCACAGAGATTTTGAAACTGAAATCTCCCATGCCGTTTCCACCATAGGCAGCAATGGGCTTCCCCATGGAACTTGCCAACCTGAATTCCTACAGGCTAGATGTGAGAGGCACATTCTGCTGCTTCCTCCCTTAGAGTTAAACTTGCTTCTGAAAGCTCAACCTCCGGGGAGTTTGTTTGGCAGAGATATAGAACACACTTTTCCAAGCCTGTTGGAAGGCATTTGCAGTTTCATTTCGCGTCTAATTTCCCAAACCAAACTGCTTGCAGCTCTAACTCCCTTCTAACTACCACTTCTTCGGTTCAGTGAGATATGCTGGATTCTAAACGGAGAAGCTTCTCTGACGCTTTTTCACAGAGATTTTGAAACTGAAATCTCCCATGCCGTTTCCACCATAGGCAGCAATGGGCTTCCCCATAGAACTTGCCAACCTGAATTCCTACAGGCTAGATGTGAGAGGCACATTCTGCTGCTCCCTCCCTAACAGTTAAGCTTGCTTCTGAAAGCTCAACCTCCGGGGACTCTGTTTGGCAGAGATATAGAACACACTTTTCCAAGCCTGTTGCAAGGCCTTTGCAGTGTCATTTCGCATCTAATTTCCCAAACCAAACTGCTTGCAGCTCTAACTCCCTTCTAACTACCACTTCTTCGGTTCAGTGAGATATGCTGGATTCTAAACGGAGAAGCTTCTCTGACGCTTTTTCACAGAGATTTTGAAACTGAAATCTCCCATGCCGTTTCCACCATAGGCAGCAATGGGCTTCCCCATAGAACTTGCCAACCTGAATTCCTAAAGGCTAGATGTGAGAGGCACATTCTGCTGCTTCCTCCCTTAGAGTTAAACTTGCTTCAGAAAGCTCAACCTCCGGGGAGTTTGTTTGGCAGAGATATAGAACACACTTTTCCAAGCCTGTTGGAAGGCATTTGCAGTTTCATTTCGCGTCTAATTTCCCAAACCAAACTGCTTGCAGCTCTAACTCCCTTCTAACTACCACTTCTTCGGTTCAGTGAGATATGCTGGATTCTAAACGGAGAAGCTTCTCTGACGCTTTTTCACAGAGATTTTGAAACTGAAATTTCCAAACCCGTTTCCAACGAAGGCGCCTATGGGCTTCCCCATAGAACTTGCCAACCTGAATTCCTACAGGCTAGATGTGAGAGGCACATTCTGCTGCTTCCTCCCTTAGAGTTAAACTAGCTTCTGAAAGCTCAACCTCCGGGGAGTTTGTTTGGCAGAGATATAGAACACACTTTTCCAAGCCTGTTGGAAGGCATTTGCAGTTTCATTTCGCGTCTAATTTCCCAAACCAAACTGCTTGCAGCTCTAACTCCCTTCTAACTACCACTTCTTCGGTTCAGTGAGATATGCTGGATTCTAAACGGAGAAGCTTCTCTGACGCTTTTTCACAGAGATTTTGAAACTGAAATTTCCAAACCCGTTTCCAACGAAGGCGCCAAAGGGCTTCCCCATAGAACTTGCCAACCTGAATTCCTACAGGCTAGATGTGAGAGGCACATTCTGCTGCTTCCTCCCTTAGAGTTAAACTAGCTTCTGAAAGCTCAACCTCCGGGGAGTTTGTTTGGCAGAGATATAGAACACACTTTTCCAAGCCTGTTGGAAGGCATTTGCAGTTTCATTTCGCGTCTAATTTCCCAAACCAAACTGCTTGCAGCTCTAACTCCCTTCTAACTACCACTTCTTCGGTTCAGTGAGATATGCTGGATTCTAAACGGAGAAGCTTCTCTGACGCTTTTTCACAGAGATTTTGAAACTGAAATCTCCCATGCCGTTTCCAACATAGGCAGCAATGGGCTTCCACATAGAACTTGCCAACCTGAATTCCTACAGGCTAGATGTGAGAGGCACATTCTGCTGCTTCCTCCCTTAGAGTTAAGCTAGCTTCTGAAAGCTCAACCTCCGGGGAGTCTGTTTGGCAGAGATATAGAACACACTTTTCCAAGCCTGTTTTAAGGCATTTGCAGTTTCAATTCGCGTCTAATTTCCCAAACCAAACTGCTTGCAGCTCTAACTCCCTTCTAACTACCACTTCTTCGGTTCAGTGAGATATGCTGGATTCTAAACGGAGAAGCTTCTCTGACGCTTTTTTACAGAGATTTTGAAACTGAAATCTCCCATGCCGTTTCCACCATAGGCAGCAATGGGCTTCCCCATAGAACTTGCCAACCTGAATTCCTACAGGCTAGATGTGAGAGGCACATTCTGCTGCTTCCTCCCTAACAGTTAAGCTTGCTTCTGAAAGCTCAACCTCTGGGGACTCTGTTTGGCAGAGATATAGAACACACTTTTCCAAGCCTGTTGGAAGGCCTTTGCAGTGTCATTTCGCATCTAATTTCCCAAACCAAACTGCTTGCAGCTCTAACTCCCTTCTAACTACCACTTCTTCGGTTCAGTGAGATATGCTGGATTCTAAACGGAGAAGCTTCTCTGACGCTTTTTCACAGAGATTTTGAAACTGAAATCTCCCATGCCGTTTCCACCGTAGGCAGCAATGGGCTTCCCCATGGAACTTGCCAACCTGAATTCCTACAGGCTAGATGTGAGAGGCACATTCTGCTGCTTCCTCCCTTAGAGTTAAACTTTCTTCTGAAAGCTCAACCTCCGGGGAGTTTGTTTGGCAGAGATATAGAACACACTTTTCCAAGCCTGTTGGAAGGCATTTGCAGTTTCATTTCGCGTCTAATTTCCCAAACCAAACTGCTTGCAGCTCTAACTCCCTTCTAACTACCACTTCTTCGGTTCAGTGAGATATGCTGGATTCTAAACGGAGAAGCTTCTCTGACGCTTTTTCACAGAGATTTTGAAACTGAAATCTCCCATGCCGTTTCCACCATAGGCAGCAATGGGCTTCCCCATAGAACTTGCCAACCTGAATTCCTACAGGCTAGATGTGAGAGGCACATTCTGCTGCTCCCTCCCTAACAGTTAAGCTTGCTTCTGAAAGCTCAACCTCCGGGGACTCTGTTTGGCAGAGATATAGAACACACTTTTCCAAGCCTGTTGCAAGGCCTTTGCAGTGTCATTTCGCATCTAATTTCCCACACCAAACTGCTTGCAGCTCTAACTCCCTTCTAACTACCACTTCTTCAGTTCAGTGAGATATGCTGGATTCTAAACGGAGAAGCTTCTCTGACGCTTTTTCACAGAGATTTTGAAACTGAAATCTCCCATGCCGTTTCCAAAATAGGCAGCAAAGGGCTTCCCCATAGAACTTGCCAACCTGAATTCCTACAGGCTAGATGTGAGAGGCACATTCTGCTGCTCCCTCCCTAACAGTTAAGCTTGCTTCTGAAAGCTCAACCTCCGGGGACTCTGTTTGGCAGAGATATAGAACACACTTTTCCAAGCCTGTTGCAAGGCCTTTGCAGTGTCATTTCGCATCTAATTTCCCAAACCAAACTGCTTGCAGCTCTAACTCCCTTCTAACTACCACTTCTTCGGTTCAGTGAGATATGCTGGATTCTAAACGGAGAATCTTCTCTGACGCTTTTTCACAGAGATTTTGAAACTGAAATCTCCCATGCCGTTTCCACCATAGGCAGCAATGGGCTTCCCCATAGAACTTGCCAACCTGAATTCCTAAAGGCTAGATGTGAGAGGCACATTCTGCTGCTCCCTCCCTTAGAGTTAAACTTGCTTCAGAAAGCTCAACCTCCGGGGAGTTTGTTTGGCAGAGATATAGAACACACTTTTCCAAGCCTGTTGGAAGGCATTTGCAGTTTCATTTCGCGTCTAATTTCCCAAACCAAACTGCTTGCAGCTCTAACTCCCTTCTAACTACCACTTCTTCGGTTCAGTGAGATATGCTGGATTCTAAACGGAGAAGCTTCTCTGACGCTTTTTCACAGAGATTTTGAAACTGAAATTTCCAAACCCGTTTCCAACGAAGGCGCCTATGGGCTTCCCCATAGAACTTGCCAACCTGAATTCCTACAGGCTAGATGTGAGAGGCACATTCTGCTGCTTCCTCCCTTAGAGTTAAACTAGCTTCTGAAAGCTCAACCTCCGGGGAGTTTGTTTGGCAGAGATATAGAACACACTTTTCCAAGCCTGTTGGAAGGCATTTGCAGTTTCATTTCGCGTCTAATTTCCCAAACCAAACTGCTTGCAGCTCTAACTCCCTTCTAACTACCACTTCTTCGGTTCAGTGAGATATGCTGGATTCTAAACGGAGAAGCTTCTCTGACGCTTTTTCACAGAGATTTTGAAACTGAAATTTCCAAACCCGTTTCCAACGAAGGCGCCTAAGGGCTTACCCATAGAACTTGCCAACCTGAATTCCTACAGGCTAGATGTGAGAGGCACATTCTGCTGCTTCCTCCCTTAGAGTTAAACTAGCTTCTGAAAGCTCAACCTCCGGGGAGTTTGTTTGGCAGAGATATAGAACACACTTTTCCAAGCCTGTTGGAAGGCATTTGCAGTTTCATTTCGCGTCTAATTTCCCAAACCAAACTGCTTGCAGCTCTAACTCCCTTCTAACTACCACTTCTTCGGTTCAGTGAGATATGCTGGATTCTAAACGGAGAAGCTTCTCTGACGCTTTTTCACAGAGATTTTGAAACTGAAATCTCCCATGCCGTTTCCACCATAGGCAGCAATGGGCTTCCCCATAGAACTTGCCAACCTGAATTCCTACAGGCTAGATGTGAGAGGCACATTCTGCTGCTTCCTCCCTTAGAGTTAAGCTAGCTTCTGAAAGCTCAACCTCCGGGGAGTCTGTTTGGCAGAGATATAGAACACACTTTTCCAAGCCTGTTTTAAGGCATTTGCAGTTTCATTTCGCGTCTAATTTCCCAAACCAAACTGCTTGCAGCTCTAACTCCCTTCTAACTACCACTTCTTCGGTTCAGTGAGATATGCTGGATTCTAAACGGAGAAGCTTCTCTGACGCTTTTTCACAGAGATTTTGAAACTGAAATCTCCCATGCCGTTTCCACCATAGGCAGCAATGGGCTTCCCCATAGAACTTGCCAACCTGAATTCCTACAGGCTAGATGTGAGAGGCACATTCTGCTGCTTCCTCCCTTAGAGTTAAACTTGCTTCTGAAAGCTCAACCTCCGGGGAGTTTGTTTGGCAGAGATATAGAACACACTTTTCCAAGCCTGTTGGAAGGCATTTGCAGTTTCATTTCGCGTCTAATTTCCCAAACCAAACTGCTTGCAGCTCTAACTCCCTTCTAACTACCACTTCTTCGGTTCAGTGAGATATGCTGGATTCTAAACGGAGAAGCTTCTCTGACGCTTTTTCACAGAGATTTTGAAACTGAAATTTCCAAACCCGTTTCCAACGAAGGCGCCTATGGGCTTCCCCATAGAACTTGCCAACCTGAATTCCTACAGGCTAGATGTGAGAGGCACATTCTGCTGCTTCCTCCCTTAGAGTTAAACTAGCTTCTGAAAGCTCAACCTCCGGGGAGTTTGTTTGGCAGAGATATAGAACACACTTTTCCAAGCCTGTTGGAAGGCATTTGCAGTTTCATTTCGCGTCTAATTTCCCAAACCAAACTGCTTGCAGCTCTAACTGCCTTCTAACTACCACTTCTTCGGTTCAGTGAGATATGCTGGATTCTAAACGGAGAAGCTTCTCTGACGCTTTTTCACAGAGATTTTGAAACTGAAATCTCCCATGCCGTTTCCACCATAGGCAGCAATGGGCTTCCCCATAGAACTTGCCAACCTGAATTCCTACAAGCTAGATGTGAGAGGCACATTCTGCTGCTCCCTCCCTAACAGTTAAGCTTGCTTCTGAAAGCTCAACCTCCTGGGACTCTGTTTGGCAGAGATATAGAACACACTTTTCCAAGCCTGTTGCAAGGCCTTTGCAGTGTCATTTCGCATCTAATTTCCCAAACCAAACTGCTTGCAGCTCTAACTCCCTTCTAACTACCACTTCTTCGGTTCAGTGAGATATGCTGGATTCTAAACGGAGAAGCTTCTCTGACGCTTTTTCACAGAGATTTTGAAACTGAAATCTCCCATGCCGTTTCCACCATAGGCAGCAATGGGCTTCCCCATAGAACTTGCCAACCTGAATTCCTAAAGGCTAGATGTGAGAGGCACTTTCTGCTGCTTCCTCCCTTAGAGTTAAACTTGCTTCAGAAAGCTCAACCTCCGGGGAGTTTGTTTGGCAGAGATATAGAACACACTTTTCCAAGCCTGTTGGAAGGCATTTGCAGTTTCATTTCGCGTCTAATTTCCCAAACCAAACTGCTTGCAGCTCTAACTCCCTTCTAACTACCACTTCTTCAGTTCAGTGAGATATGCTGGATTCTAAACGGAGAAGCTTCTCTGACGCTTTTTCACAGAGATTTTGAAACTGAAATTTCCAAACCCGTTTCCAACGAAGGCGCCTATGGGCTTCCCCATAGAACTTGCCAACCTGAATTCCTACAGGCTAGATGTGAGAGGCACATTCTGCTGCTTCCTCCCTTAGAGTTAAACTTGCTTCTGAAAGCTCAACCTCCGGGGAGTTTGTTTGGCAGAGATATAGAACACACTTTTCCAAGCCTGTTGGAAGGCATTTGCAGTTTCATTTCGCGTCTAATTTCCCAAACCAAACTGCTTGCAGCTCTAACTCCCTTCTAACTACCACTTCTTCGGTTCAGTGAGATATGCTGGATTCTAAACGGAGAAGCTTCTCTGACGCTTTTTCACAGAGATTTTGAAACTGAAATCTCCCATGCCGTTTCCACCATAGGCAGCAATGGGCTTCCCCATAGAACTTGCCAACCTGAATTCCTACAGGCTAGATGTGAGAGGCACATTCTGCTGCTCCCTCCCTAACAGTTAAGCTTGCTTCTGAAAGCTCAACCTCCGGGGACTCTGTTTGGCAGAGATATAGAACACACTTTTCCAAGCCTGTTGCAAGGCCTTTGCAGTGTCATTTCGCATCTAATTTCCCACACCAAACTGCTTGCAGCTCTAACTCCCTTCTAACTACCACTTCTTCAGTTCAGTGAGATATGCTGGATTCTAAACGGAGAAGCTTCTCTGACGCTTTTTCACAGAGATTTTGAAACTGAAATCTCCCATGCCGTTTCCACCATAGGCAGCAAAGGGCTTCCCCATAGAACTTGCCAACCTGAATTCCTACAGGCTAGATGTGAGAGGCACATTCTGCTGCTCCCTCCCTAACAGTTAAGCTTGCTTCTGAAAGCTCAACCTCCGGGGACTCTGTTTGGCAGAGATATAGAACACACTTTTCCAAGCCTGTTGCAAGGCCTTTGCAGTGTCATTTCGCATCTAATTTCCCAAACCAAACTGCTTGCAGCTCTAACTCCCTTCTAACTACCACTTCTTCGGTTCAGTGAGATATGCTGGATTCTAAACGGAGAATCTTCTCTGACGCTTTTTCACAGAGATTTTGAAACTGAAATCTCCCATGCCGTTTCCACCATAGGCAGCAATGGGCTTACCCATAGAACTTGCCAACCTGAATTCCTAAAGGCTAGATGTGAGAGGCACATTCTGCTGCTTCCTCCCTTAGAGTTAAACTTGCTTCAGAAAGCTCAACCTCCGGGGAGTTTGTTTGGCAGAGATATAGAACACACTTTTCCAAGCCTGTTGGAAGGCATTTGCAGTTTCATTTCGCGTCTAATTTCCCAAACCAAACTGCTTGCAGCTCTAACTGCCTTCTAACTACCACTTCTTCGGTTCAGTGAGATATGCTGGATTCTAAACGGAGAAGCTTCTCTGACGCTTTTTCACAGAGATTTTGAAACTGAAATTTCCAAACCCGTTTCCAACGAAGGCGCCTATGGGCTTCCCCATAGAACTTGCCAACCTGAATTCCTACAGGCTAGATGTGAGAGGCACATTCTGCTGCTTCCTCCCTTAGAGTTAAACTAGCTTCTGAAAGCTCAACCTCCGGGGAGTTTGTTTGGCAGAGATATAGAACACACTTTTCCAAGCCTGTTGGAAGGCATTTGCAGTTTCATTTCGCGTCTAATTTCCCAAACCAAACTGCTTGCAGCTCTAACTCCCTTCTAACTACCACTTCTTCGGTTCAGTGAGATATGCTGGATTCTAAACGGAGAAGCTTCTCTGACGCTTTTTCACAGAGATTTTGAAACTGAAATTTCCAAACCCGTTTCCAACGAAGGCGCCTAAGGGCTTACCCATAGAACTTGCCAACCTGAATTCCTACAGGCTAGATGTGAGAGGCACATTCTGCTGCTTCCTCCCTTAGAGTTAAACTAGCTTCTGAAAGCTCAACCTCCGGGGAGTTTGTTTGGCAGAGATATAGAACACACTTTTCCAAGCCTGTTGGAAGGCATTTGCAGTTTCATTTCGCGTCTAATTTCCCAAACCAAACTGCTTGCAGCTCTAACTCCCTTCTAACTACCACTTCTTCGGTTCAGTGAGATATGCTGGATTCTAAACGGAGAAGCTTCTCTGACGCTTTTTCACAGAGATTTTGAAACTGAAATCTCCCATGCCGTTTCCACCATAGGCAGCAATGGGCTTCCCCATAGAACTTGCCAACCTGAATTCCTACAGGCTAGATGTGAGAGGCACATTCTGCTGCTTCCTCCCTTAGAGTTAAGCTAGCTTCTGAAAGCTCAACCTCCGGGGAGTCTGTTTGGCAGAGATATAGAACACACTTTTCCAAGCCTGTTTTAAGGCATTTGCAGTTTCATTTCGCGTCTAATTTCCCAAACCAAACTGCTTGCAGCTCTAACTCCCTTCTAACTACCACTTCTTCGGTTCAGTGAGATATGCTGGATTCTAAACGGAGAAGCTTCTCTGACGCTTTTTCACAGAGATTTTGAAACTGAAATCTCCCATGCCGTTTCCACCATAGGCAGCAATGGGCTTCCCCATAGAACTTGCCAACCTGAATTCCTACAGGCTAGATGTGAGAGGCACATTCTGCTGCTTCCTCCCTTAGAGTTAAACTTGCTTCTGAAAGCTCAACCTCCGGGGAGTTTGTTTGGCAGAGATATAGAACACACTTTTCCAAGCCTGTTGGAAGGCATTTGCAGTTTCATTTCGCGTCTAATTTCCCAAACCAAACTGCTTGCAGCTCTAACTCCCTTCTAACTACCACTTCTTCGGTTCAGTGAGATATGCTGGATTCTAAACGGAGAAGCTTCTCTGACGCTTTTTCACAGAGATTTTGAAACTGAAATTTCCAAACCCGTTTCCAACGAAGGCGCCTATGGGCTTCCCCATAGAACTTGCCAACCTGAATTCCTACAGGCTAGATGTGAGAGGCACATTCTGCTGCTTCCTCCCTTAGAGTTAAACTAGCTTCTGAAAGCTCAACCTCCGGGGAGTTTGTTTGGCAGAGATATAGAACACACTTTTCCAAGCCTGTTGGAAGGCATTTGCAGTTTCATTTCGCGTCTAATTTCCCAAACCAAACTGCTTGCAGCTCTAACTGCCTTCTAACTACCACTTCTTCGGTTCAGTGAGATATGCTGGATTCTAAACGGAGAAGCTTCTCTGACGCTTTTTCACAGAGATTTTGAAACTGAAATCTCCCATGCCGTTTCCACCATAGGCAGCAATGGGCTTCCCCATAGAACTTGCCAACCTGAATTCCTACAAGCTAGATGTGAGAGGCACATTCTGCTGCTCCCTCCCTAACAGTTAAGCTTGCTTCTGAAAGCTCAACCTCCGGGGACTCTGTTTGGCAGAGATATAGAACACACTTTTCCAAGCCTGTTGCAAGGCCTTTGCAGTGTCATTTCGCATCTAATTTCCCAAACCAAACTGCTTGCAGCTCTAACTCCCTTCTAACTACCACTTCTTCGGTTCAGTGAGATATGCTGGATTCTAAACGGAGAAGCTTCTCTGACGCTTTTTCACAGAGATTTTGAAACTGAAATCTCCCATGCCGTTTCCACCATAGGCAGCAATGGGCTTCCCCATAGAACTTGCCAACCTGAATTCCTAAAGGCTAGATGTGAGAGGCACTTTCTGCTGCTTCCTCCCTTAGAGTTAAACTTGCTTCAGAAAGCTCAACCTCCGGGGAGTTTGTTTGGCAGAGATATAGAACACACTTTTCCAAGCCTGTTGGAAGGCATTTGCAGTTTCATTTCGCGTCTAATTTCCCAAACCAAACTGCTTGCAGCTCTAACTCCCTTCTAACTACCACTTCTTCAGTTCAGTGAGATATGCTGGATTCTAAACGGAGAAGCTTCTCTGACGCTTTTTCACAGAGATTTTGAAACTGAAATTTCCAAACCCGTTTCCAACGAAGGCGCCTATGGGCTTCCCCATAGAACTTGCCAACCTGAATTCCTACAGGCTAGATGTGAGAGGCACATTCTGCTGCTTCCTCCCTTAGAGTTAAACTTGCTTCTGAAAGCTCAACCTCCGGGGAGTTTGTTTGGCAGAGATATAGAACACACTTTTCCAAGCCTGTTGGAAGGCATTTGCAGTTTCATTTCGCGTCTAATTTCCCAAACCAAACTGCTTGCAGCTCTAACTCCCTTCTAACTACCACTTCTTCGGTTCAGTGAGATATGCTGGATTCTAAACGGAGAAGCTTCTCTGACGCTTTTTCACAGAGATTTTGAAACTGAAATCTCCCATGCCGTTTCCACCATAGGCAGCAATGGGCTTCCCCATAGAACTTGCCAACCTGAATTCCTACAGGCTAGATGTGAGAGGCACATTCTGCTGCTCCCTCCCTAACAGTTAAGCTTGCTTCTGAAAGCTCAACCTCCGGGGACTCTGTTTGGCAGAGATATAGAACACACTTTTCCAAGCCTGTTGCAAGGCCTTTGCAGTGTCATTTCGCATCTAATTTCCCAAACCAAACTGCTTGCAGCTCTAACTCCCTTCTAACTACCACTTCTTCGGTTCAGTGAGATATGCTGGATTCTAAACGGAGAAGCTTCTCTGACGCTTTTTCACAGAGATTTTGAAACTGAAATCTCCCATGCCGTTTCCACCATAGGCAGCAATGGGCTTCCCCATGGAACTTGCCAACCTGAATTCCTACAGGCTAGATGTGAGAGGCACATTCTGCTGCTTCCTCCCTTAGAGTTAAACTTGCTTCTGAAAGCTCAACCTCCGGGGAGTTTGTTTGGCAGAGATATAGAACACACTTTTCCAAGCCTGTTGGAAGGCATTTGCAGTTTCATTTCGCGTCTAATTTCCCAAACCAAACTGCTTGCAGCTCTAACTCCCTTCTAACTACCACTTCTTCGGTTCAGTGAGATATGCTGGATTCTAAACGGAGAAGCTTCTCTGACGCTTTTTCACAGAGATTTTGAAACTGAAATCTCCCATGCCGTTTCCACCATAGGCA
This sequence comes from Cynocephalus volans, assembly GCF_027409185.1. Classification (NCBI taxonomy): domain Eukaryota; kingdom Metazoa; phylum Chordata; class Mammalia; order Dermoptera; family Cynocephalidae; genus Cynocephalus; species Cynocephalus volans. The sequence continues at coordinate 37,065 of NW_026902408.1, forward strand.
GCAATGGGCTTCCCCATAGAACTTGCCAACCTGAATTCCTACAGGCTAGATGTGAGAGGCACATTCTGCTGCTCCCTCCCTAACAGTTAAGCTTGCTTCTGAAAGCTCAACCTCCGGGGACTCTGTTTGGCAGAGATATAGAACACACTTTTCCAAGCCTGTTGCAAGGCCTTTGCAGTGTCATTTCGCATCTAATTTCCCAAACCAAACTGCTTGCAGCTCTAACTCCCTTCTAACTACCACTTCTTCGGTTCAGTGAGATATGCTGGATTCTAAACGGAGAAGCTTCTCTGACGCTTTTTCACAGAGATTTTGAAACTGAAATCTCCCATGCCGTTTCCACCATAGGCAGCAATGGGCTTCCCCATAGAACTTGCCAAACTGAATTCCTACAGGCTAGATGTGAGAGGCACATTCTGCTGCTTCCTCCCTCAGAGTTAAGCTAGCTTCTGAAAGCTCAACCTCCGGGGAGTCTGTTTGGCAGAGATATAGAACACACTTTTCCAAGCCTGTTGGAAGGCCTTTGCAGTATCATTTCGCGTCTCATTTCCGAAACCAAACTGCTTGCAGCTCTAACTCCCTTCTATTTGCCACTTCTCCGGTTCAGTGAGATATGCTGGATTCTAAACGGAGAAGCTTCTCTGACGCTTTTTCACAGAGATTTTGAAACTGAAATCTCCCATGCCGTTTCCACCATAGGCAGCAATGGGCTTCCCCATAGAACTTGCCAACCTGAATTCCTACAGGCTAGATGTGAGAGGCACATTCTGCTGCTTCCTCCCTTAGAGTTAAGCTAGCTTCTGAAAGCTCAACCTCCGGGGAGTCTGTTTGGCAGAGATATTGAACACACTTTTCCAAGCCTGTTGGAAGGCATTTGCAGTTTCATTTCGCGTCTAATTTCCCAAACCAAACTGCTTGCAGCTCTAACTCCCTTCTAACTACCACTTCTTCGGTTCAGTGAGATATGCTGGATTCTAAACGGAGAAGCTTCTCTGACGCTTTTTCACAGAGATTTTGAAACTGAAATTTCGAAACCCGTTTCCAACGAATGCGCCAATGGGCTTCCCCATAAAACTTGCCAACCTGAATTCCTACAGGCTAGATGTGAGAGGCACATTCTGCTGCTTCCACCCTAAGAGTTAAACTTGCTTCTGAAAGCTCAACCTCTGGGGATTCTGTTTGGCAGAGATATAGAACACACTTTTCCAAGCCTGTTGGAAGGCATTTGCAGTTTGATTTCGCGTCTAATTTCCCAAACCAAACTGCTTGCAGCTCTAACTCCCTTCTAACTACCACTTCTTCGGTTCAGTGAGATATGCTGGATTCTAAACGGGGAAGCTTCTCTGACGCTTTTTCACAGAGATTTTGAAACTGAAATCTCCCATGCCGTTTCCACCATAAGCAGCAATGGGCTTCCCCATAGAACTTGCCAACCTGAATTCCTACAGGCTAGATGTGAGAGGCACATTCTGCTGCTTCCACCCTAAGAGTTAAACTTGCTTCTGAAAGCTCAACCTCCGGGGAGTCTGTTTGTCAGAGATATAGAACACACTTTTCCAAGCCTGTTGGAAGGCCTTTGCAGTTTGATTTCGCGTCTGATTTCCCAAACCAAACTGCTTGCAGCTCTAACTCCCTTCTAACTACCACTTCTTCGGTTCAGTGAGATATGCTGGATTCTAAACGGAGAAGCTTCTCTGACGCTTTTTCACAGAGATTTTGAAACTGAAATTTCGAAACCCTTTTCCAACGAAGGCGCCAATGGGCTTCCCCATAGAACTTGCCAACCTGAATTCCTACAGGCTAGATGTGAGAAGCACATTCTGCTGCTTCCTCCCTCAGAGTTAAGCTAGCTTCTGAAAGCTCAACCTCCGGGGAGTCTGTTTGGCAGAGATATAGAACACACTTTTCCAAGCCTGTTGGAAGGCCTTTGCAGTGTCATTTCGCGTCTCATTTCCGAAACCAAACTGCTTGCAGCTCTAACTCCCTTCTAACTACCACTTCTTCGGTTCAGTGAGATATGCTGGATTCTAAACGGAGAAGCGTCTCTGACGCTTTTTCACAGAGATTTTGAAACTGAAATCTCTCATGCCCTTTCCACCATAGGCAGCAATGGGCTTCCCATAGAACTTGCCAACCTGAATTCCTACAGGCTAGATGTGAGAAGCACATTCTGCTGCTTCCTCCCTAAGAGTTAAGCTTGCTTCTGAAAGCTCAACCTCCGGGGAGTCTGTTTGGCAGAGATATACAACACACTTTTCCAAGCCTGTTGGAAGGCCTTTGCAGTTTGATTTCGCATCTAATTTCCCAAACCAAACTGCTTGCAGCTCTAACTCCCTTCTAACTACCACTTCTTCGGTTCAGTGAGATATGCTGGATTCTAAACGGAGAAGCTTCTCTGACGCTTTTTCACAGAGATTTTGAAACTGAAATCTCCCATGCCGTTTCCACCATAGGCAGCAATGGGCTTCCCCATAGAACTTGCCAACCTGAATTCCTACAGGCTAGATGTGAGAGGCACATTCTGCTGCTCCCTCCCTAACAGTTACGCTTGCTTCTGAAAGCTCAACCTCCGGGGACTCTGTTTGGCAGAGATATAGAACACACTTTTCCAAGCCTGTTGCAAGGCCTTTGCAGTGTCATTTCGCATCTAATTTCCCAAACCAAACTGCTTGCAGCTCTAACTCCCTTCTAACTACCACTTCTTCGGTTCAGTGAGATATGCTGGATTCTAAACGGAGAAGCTTCTCTGACGCTTTTTCACAGAGATTTTGAAACTGAAATCTCCCATGCCGTTTCCACCATAGGCAGCAATGGGCTTCCCCATAGAACTTGCCAACCTGAATTCCTAAAGGCTAGATGTGAGAGGCACATTCTGCTGCTTCCTCCCTTAGAGTTAAACTTGCTTCAGAAAGCTCAACCTCCGGGGAGTTTGTTTGGCAGAGATATAGAACACACTTTTCCAAGCCTGTTGGAAGGCATTTGCAGTTTCATTTCGCGTCTAATTTCCCAAACCAAACTGCTTGCAGCTCTAACTGCCTTCTAACTACCACTTCTTCGGTTCAGTGAGATATGCTGGATTCTAAATGGAGAAGCTTCTCTGACGCTTTTTCACAGAGATTTTGAAACTGAAATTTCCAAACCCGTTTCCAACGAAGGCGCCTATGGGCTTCCCCATAGAACTTGCCAACCTGAATTCCTACAGGCTAGATGTGAGAGGCACATTCTGCTGCTTCCTCCCTTAGAGTTAAACTAGCTTCTGAAAGCTCAACCTCCGGGGAGTTTGTTTGGCAGAGATATAGAACACACTTTTCCAAGCCTGTTGGAAGGCATTTGCAGTTTCATTTCGCGTCTAATTTCCCAAACCAAACTGCTTGCAGCTCTAACTGCCTTCTAACTACCACTTCTTCGGTTCAGTGAGATATGCTGGATTCTAAACGGAGAAGCTTCTCTGACGCTTTTTCACAGAGATTTTGAAACTGAAATCTCCCATGCCGTTTCCACCATAGGCAGCAATGGGCTTCCCCATAGAACTTGCCATCCTGAATTCCTAAAGGCTAGATGTGAGAGGCACATTCTGCTGCTTCCTCCCTTAGAGTTAAACTTGCTTCAGAAAGCTCAACCTCCGGGGAGTTTGTTTGGCAGAGATATAGAACACACTTTTCCAAGCCTGTTGGAAGGCATTTGCAGTTTCATTTCGCGTCTAATTTCCCAAACCAAACTGCTTGCAGCTCTAACTCCCTTCTAACTACCACTTCTTCGGTTCAGTGAGATATGCTGGATTCTAAATGGAGAAGCTTCTCTGACGCTTTTTCACAGAGATTTTGAAACTGAAATTTCCAAACCCGTTTCCAACGAAGGCGCCTATGGGCTTCCCCATAGAACTTGCCAACCTGAATTCCTACAGGCTAGATGTGAGAGGCACATTCTGCTGCTTCCTCCCTTAGAGTTAAACTAGCTTCTGAAAGCTCAACCTCCGGGGAGTTTGTTTGGCAGAGATATAGAACACACTTTTCCAAGCCTGTTGGAAGGCATTTGCAGTTTCATTTCGAGTCTAATTTCCCAAACCAAACTGCTTGCAGCTCTAACTCCCTTCTAACTACCACTTCTTCGGTTCAGTGAGATATGCTGGATTCTAAACGGAGAAGCTTCTCTGACGCTTTTTCACAGAGATTTTGAAACTGAAATCTCCCATGCCGTTTCCACCATAGGCAGCAATGGGCTTCCCCATAGAACTTGCCAACCTGAATTCCTACAGGCTAGATGTGAGAGGCACATTCTGCTGCTTCCTCCCTTAGAGTTAAACTTGCTTCTGAAAGCTCAACCTCCGGGGAGTTTGTTTGGCAGAGATATAGAACACACTTTTCCAAGCCTGTTGGAAGGCATTTGCAGTTTCATTTCGCGTCTAATTTCCCAAACCAAACTGCTTGCAGCTCTAACTCCCTTCTAACTACCACTTCTTCGGTTCAGTGAGATATGCTGGATTCTAAACGGAGAAGCTTCTCTGACGCTTTTTCACAGAGATTTTGAAACTGAAATCTCCCATGCCGTTTCCACCATAGGCAGCAATGGGCTTCCCCATAGAACTTGCCAACCTGAATTCCTACAGGCTAGATGTGAGAGGCACATTCTGCTGCTTCCTCCCTTAGAGTTAAACTTGCTTCTGAAAGCTCAACCTCCGGGGAGTTTGTTTGGCAGAGATATAGAACACACTTTTCCAAGCCTGTTGGAAGGCATTTGCAGTTTCATTTCGCGTCTAATTTCCCAAAGCAAACTGCTTGCAGCTCTAACTCCCATCTAACTACCACTTCTTCGGTTCAGTGCGATATGCTGGATTCTAAACGGAGAAGCTTCTCTGACGCTTTTTCACAGAGATTTTGAAACTGAAATTTCCAAACCCGTTTCCAACGAAGGCGCCAATGGGCTTCCCCATAGAACTTGCCAACCTGAATTCCTACAGGCTAGATGTGAGAGGCACATTCTGCTGCTTCCTCCCTAACAGTTAAGCTTGCTTCTGAAAGCTCAACCTCCGGGGACTCTGTTTGGCAGAGATATAGAACACACTTTTCCAAGCCTGTTGGAAGGCCTTTGCAGTGTCATTTCGCATCTAATTTCCCAAACCAAACTGCTTGCAGCTCTAACTCCCTTCTAACTACCACTTCTTCGGTTCAGTGAGATATGCTGGATTCTAAACGGAGAGAAGCTTCTCTGACGCTTTTTCACAGAGATTTTGAAACTGAAATCTCCCATGCCGTTTCCACCGTAGGCAGCAATGGGCTTCCCCATGGAACTTGCCAACCTGAATTCCTACAGGCTAGATGTGAGAGGCACATTCTGCTGCTTCCTCCCTTAGAGTTAAACTTGCTTCTGAAAGCTCAACCTCCGGGGAGTTTGTTTGGCAGAGATATAGAACACACTTTTCCAAGCCTGTTGGAAGGCATTTGCAGTTTCATTTCGCGTCTAATTTCCCAAACCAAACTGCTTGCAGCTCTAACTCCCTTCTAACTACCACTTCTTCGGTTCAGTGAGATATGCTGGATTCTAAACGGAGAAGCTTCTCTGACGCTTTTTCACAGAGATTTTGAAACTGAAATCTCCCATGCCGTTTCCACCATAGGCAGCAATGGGCTTACCCATAGAACTTGCCAACCTGAATTCCTACAGGCTAGATGTGAGCGGCACATTCTGCTGCTCCCTCCCTAACAGTTAAGCTTGCTTCTGAAAGCTCAACCTCCGGGGACTCTGTTTGGCAGAGATATAGAACACACTTTTCCAAGCCTGTTGCAAGGCCTTTGCAGTGTCATTTCGCATCTAATTTCCCAAACCAAACTGCTTGCAGCTCTAACTCCCTTCTAACTACCACTTCTTCGGTTCAGTGAGATATGCTGGATTCTAAACGGAGAAGCTTCTCTGACGCTTTTTCACAGAGATTTTGAAACTGAAATCTCCCATGCCGTTTCCACCATAGGCAGCAATGGGCTTCCCCATAGAACTTGCCAACCTGAATTCCTAAAGGCTAGATGTGAGAGGCACATTCTGCTGCTTCCTCCCTTAGAGTTAAACTTGCTTCAGAAAGCTCAACCTCCGGGGAGTTTGTTTGGCAGAGATATAGAACACACTTTTCCAAGCCTGTTGGAAGGCATTTGCAGTTTCATTTCGCGTCTAATTTCCCAAACCAAACTGCTTGCAGCTCTAACTCCCTTCTAACTACCACTTCTTCGGTTCACTGAGATATGCTGGATTCTAAACGGAGAAGCTTCTCTGACGCTTTTTCACAGAGATTTTGAAACTGAAATTTCCAAACCCGTTTCCAACGAAGGCGCCTATGGGCTTCCCCATAGAACTTGCCAACCTGAATTCCTACAGGCTAGATGTGAGAGGCACATTCTGCTGCTTCCTCCCTTAGAGTTAAACTAGCTTCTGAAAGCTCAACCTCCGGGGAGTTTGTTTGGCAGAGATATAGAACACACTTTTCCAAGCCTGTTGGAAGGCATTTGCAGTTTCATTTCGCGTCTAATTTCCCAAACCAAACTGCTTGCAGCTCTAACTCCCTTCTAACTACCACTTCTTCGGTTCAGTGAGATATGCTGGATTCTAAACGGAGAAGCTTCTCTGACGCTTTTTCACAGAGATTTTGAAACTGAAATCTCCCATGCCGTTTCCACCATAGGCAGCAATGGGCTTCCCCATAGAACTTGCCAACCTGAATTCCTACAGGCTAGATGTGAGAGGCACATTCTGCTGCTTCCTCCCTTAGAGTTAAACTTGCTTCTGAAAGCTCAACCTCCGGGGAGTTTGTTTGGCAGAGATATAGAACACACTTTTCCAAGCCTGTTGGAAGGCATTTGCAGTTTCATTTCGCGTCTAATTTCCCAAAGCAAACTGCTTGCAGCTCTAACTCCCATCTAACTACCACTTCTTCGGTTCAGTGAGATATGCTGGATTCTAAACGGAGAAGCTTCTCTGACGCTTTTTCACAGAGATTTTGAAACTGAAATTTCCAAACCCGTTTCCAACGAAGGCGCCAATGGGCTTCCCCATAGAACTTGCCAACCTGAATTCCTACAGGCTAGATGTGAGAGGCACATTCTGCTGCTTCCTCCCTTAGAGTTAAACTAGCTTCTGAAAGCTCAACCTCCGGGGAGTTTGTTTGGCAGAGATATAGAACACACTTTTCCAAGGCTGTTGGAAGGCATTTGCAGTTTCATTTCGCGTCTAATTTCCCAAACCAAACTGCTTGCAGCTCTAACTGCCTTCTAACTACCACTTCTTCGGTTCAGTGAGATATGCTGGATTCTAAACGGAGAAGCTTCTCTGACGCTTTTTCACAGAGATTTTGAAACTGAAATCTCCCATGCCGTTTCCACCATAGGCAGCAATGTGCTTCCCCATAGAACTTGCCATCCTGAATTCCTAAAGGCTAGATGTGAGAGGCACATTCTGCTGCTTCCTCCCTTAGAGTTAAACTTGCTTCAGAAAGCTCAACCTCCGGGTAGTTTGTTTGGCAGAGATATAGAACACAATTTTCCAAGCCTGTTGGAAGGCATTTGCAGTTTCATTTCGCGTCTAATTTCCCAAACCAAACTGCTTGCAGCTCTAACTCCCTTCTAACTACCACTTCTTCGGTTCAGTGAGATATGCTGGATTCTAAATGGAGAAGCTTCTCTGACGCTTTTTCACAGAGATTTTGAAACTGAAATCTCCCATGCCGTTTCCACCATAGGCAGCAATGGGCTTCCCCATAGAACTTGCCAACCTGAATTCCTACAGGCTAGATGTGAGAGGCACATTCTGCTGCTTCCTCCCTTAGAGTTAAACTTGCTTCTGAAAGCTCAACCTCCGGGGAGTTTGTTTGGCAGAGATATAGAACACACTTTTCCAAGCCTGTTGGAAGGCATTTGCAGTTTCATTTCGCGTCTAATTTCCCAAACCAAACTGCTTGCAGCTCTAACTCCCTTCTAACTACCACTTCTTCGGTTCAGTGAGATATGCTGGATTCTAAACGGAGAAGCTTCTCTGACGCTTTTTCACAGAGATTTTGAAACTGAAATCTCCCATGCCGTTTCCACCATAGGCAGCAATGGGCTTCCCCATAGAACTTGCCAACCTGAATTCCTACAGGCTAGATGTGAGAGGCACATTCTGCTGCTTCCTCCCTTAGAGTTAAACTTGCTTCTGAAAGCTCAACCTCCGGGGAGTTTGTTTGGCAGAGATATAGAACACACTTTTCCAAGCCTGTTGGAAGGCATTTGCAGTTTCATTTCGCGTCTAATTTCCCAAACCAAACTGCTTGCAGCTCTAACTCCCTTCTAACTACCACTTCTTCGGTTCACTGAGATATGCTGGATTCTAAACGGAGAAGCTTCTCTGACGCTTTTTCACAGAGATTTTGAAACTGAAATTTCCAAACCCGTTTCCAACGAAGGCGCCTATGGGCTTCCCCATAGAACTTGCCAACCTGAATTCCTACAGGCTAGATGTGAGAGGCACATTCTGCTGCTTCCTCCCTTAGAGTTAAACTAGCTTCTGAAAGCTCAACCTCCGGGGAGTTTGTTTGGCAGAGATATAGAACACACTTTTCCAAGCCTGTTGGAAGGCATTTGCAGTTTCATTTCGCGTCTAATTTCCCAAACCAAACTGCTTGCAGCTCTAACTCCCTTCTAACTACCACTTCTTCGGTTCAGTGAGATATGCTGGATTCTAAACGGAGAAGCTTCTCTGACGCTTTTTCACAGAGATTTTGAAACTGAAATCTCCCATGCCGTTTCCACCATAGGCAGCAATGGGCTTCCCCATAGAACTTGCCAACCTGAATTCCTACAGGCTAGATGTGAGAGGCACATTCTGCTGCTTCCTCCCTTAGAGTTAAACTTGCTTCTGAAAGCTCAACCTCCGGGGAGTTTGTTTGGCAGAGATATAGAACACACTTTTCCAAGCCTGTTGGAAGGCATTTGCAGTTTCATTTCGCGTCTAATTTCCCAAAGCAAACTGCTTGCAGCTCTAACTCCCATCTAACTACCACTTCTTCGGTTCAGTGAGATATGCTGGATTCTAAACGGAGAAGCTTCTCTGACGCTTTTTCACAGAGATTTTGAAACTGAAATTTCCAAACCCGTTTCCAACGAAGGCGCCAATGGGCTTCCCCATAGAACTTGCCAACCTGAATTCCTACAGGCTAGATGTGAGAGGCACATTCTGCTGCTTCCTCCCTTAGAGTTAAACTAGCTTCTGAAAGCTCAACCTCCGGGGAGTTTGTTTGGCAGAGATATAGAACACACTTTTCCAAGGCTGTTGGAAGGCATTTGCAGTTTCATTTCGCGTCTAATTTCCCAAACCAAACTGCTTGCAGCTCTAACTGCCTTCTAACTACCACTTCTTCGGTTCAGTGAGATATGCTGGATTCTAAACGGAGAAGCTTCTCTGACGCTTTTTCACAGAGATTTTGAAACTGAAATCTCCCATGCCGTTTCCACCATAGGCAGCAATGTGCTTCCCCATAGAACTTGCCATCCTGAATTCCTAAAGGCTAGATGTGAGAGGCACATTCTGCTGCTTCCTCCCTTAGAGTTAAACTTGCTTCAGAAAGCTCAACCTCCGGGTAGTTTGTTTGGCAGAGATATAGAACACAATTTTCCAAGCCTGTTGGAAGGCATTTGCAGTTTCATTTCGCGTCTAATTTCCCAAACCAAACTGCTTGCAGCTCTAACTCCCTTCTAACTACCACTTCTTCGGTTCAGTGAGATATGCTGGATTCTAAATGGAGAAGCTTCTCTGACGCTTTTTCACAGAGATTTTGAAACTGAAATCTCCCATGCCGTTTCCACCATAGGCAGCAATGGGCTTCCCCATAGAACTTGCCAACCTGAATTCCTACAGGCTAGATGTGAGAGGCACATTCTGCTGCTTCCTCCCTTAGAGTTAAACTTGCTTCTGAAAGCTCAACCTCCGGGGAGTTTGTTTGGCAGAGATATAGAACACACTTTTCCAAGCCTGTTGGAAGGCATTTGCAGTTTCATTTCGCGTCTAATTTCCCAAACCAAACTGCTTGCAGCTCTAACTCCCTTCTAACTACCACTTCTTCGGTTCAGTGAGATATGCTGGATTCTAAACGGAGAAGCTTCTCTGACGCTTTTTCACAGAGATTTTGAAACTGAAATCTCCCATGCCGTTTCCACCATAGGCAGCAATGGGCTTCCCCATAGAACTTGCCAACCTGAATTCCTACAGGCTAGATGTGAGAGGCACATTCTGCTGCTTCCTCCCTTAGAGTTAAACTTGCTTCTGAAAGCTCAACCTCCGGGGAGTTTGTTTGGCAGAGATATAGAACACACTTTTCCAAGCCTGTTGGAAGGCATTTGCAGTTTCATTTCGCGTCTAATTTCCCAAAGCAAACTGCTTGCAGCTCTAACTCCCATCTAACTACCACTTCTTCGGTTCAGTGAGATATGCTGGATTCTAAACGGAGAAGCTTCTCTGACGCTTTTTCACAGAGATTTTGAAACTGAAATTTCCAAACCCGTTTCCAACGAAGGCGCCAATGGGCTTCCCCATAGAACTTGCCAACCTGAATTCCTACAGGCTAGATGTGAGAGGCACATTCTGCTGCTTCCTCCCTTAGAGTTAAACTAGCTTCTGAAAGCTCAACCTCCGGGGAGTTTGTTTGGCAGAGATATAGAACACACTTTTCCAAGGCTGTTGGAAGGCATTTGCAGTTTCATTTCGCGTCTAATTTCCCAAACCAAACTGCTTGCAGCTCTAACTGCCTTCTAACTACCACTTCTTCGGTTCAGTGAGATATGCTGGATTCTAAACGGAGAAGCTTCTCTGACGCTTTTTCACAGAGATTTTGAAACTGAAATCTCCCATGCCGTTTCCACCATAGGCAGCAATGGGCTTCCCCATAGAACTAGCCATCCTGAATTCCTAAAGGCTAGATGTGAGAGGCACATTCTGCTGCTTCCTCCCTTAGAGTTAAACTTGCTTCAGAAAGCTCAACCTCCGGGGAGTTTGTTTGGCAGAGATATAGAACACAATTTTCCAAGCCTGTTGGAAGGCATTTGCAGTTTCATTTCGCGTCTAATTTCCCAAACCAAACTGCTTGCAGCTCTAACTCCCTTCTAACTACCACTTCTTCGGTTCAGTGAGATATGCTGGATTCTAAACGGAGAAGCTTCTCTGACGCTTTTTCACAGAGATTTTGAAACTGAAATTTCCAAACCCGTTTCCAACGAAGGCGCCTATGGGCTTCCCCATAGAACTTGCCAACCTGAATTCCTACAGGCTAGATGTGAGAGGCACATTCTGCTGCTTCCTCCCTTAGAGTTAAACTAGCTTCTGAAAGCTCAACCTCCGGGGAGTTTGTTTGGCAGAGATATAGAACACACTTTTCCAAGCCTGTTGGAAGGCATTTGCAGTTTCATTTCGCGTCTAATTTCCCAAACCAAACTGCTTGCAGCTCTAACTCCCTTCTAACTACCACTTCTTCGGTTCAGTGAGATATGCTGGATTCTAAACGGAGAAGCTTCTCTGACGCTTTTTCACAGAGATTTTGAAACTGAAATCTCCCATGCCGTTTCCACCATAGGCAGCAATGGGCTTCCCCATAGAACTTGCCAACCTGAATTCCTAGAGGCTAGATGTGAGAGGCACATTCTGCTGCTTCCTCCCTTAGAGTTAAACTTGCTTCTGAAAGCTCAACCTCCGGGGAGTTTGTTTGGCAGAGATATAGAACACACTTTTCCAAGCCTGTTGGAAGGCATTTGCAGTTTCATTTCGCGTCTAATTTCCCAAACCAAACTGCTTGCAGCTCTAACTCCCTTCTAACTACCACTTCTTCGGTTCAGTGAGATATGCTGGATTCTAAACGGAGAAGCTTCTCTGACGCTTTTTCACAGAGATTTTGAAACTGAAATCTCCCATGCCGTTTCCACCATAGGCAGCAATGGGCTTCCCCATAGAACTTGCCAACCTGAATTCCTACAGGCTAGATGTGAGAGGCACATTCTGCTGCTTCCTCCCTTAGAGTTAAACTTGCTTCTGAAAGCTCAACCTCCGGGGAGTTTGTTTGGCAGAGATATAGAACACACTTTTCCAAGCCTGTTGGAAGGCATTTGCAGTTTCATTTCGCGTCTAATTTCCCAAACCAAACTGCTTGCAGCTCTAACTCCCTTCTAACTACCACTTCTTCGGTTCAGTGAGATATGCTGGATTCTAAACGGAGAAGCTTCTCTGACGCTTTTTCACAGAGATTTTGAAACTGAAATCTCCCATGCCGTTTCCACCATAGGCAGCAATGGGCTTCCCCATAGAACTTGCCAACCTGAATTCCTACAGGCTAGATGTGAGAGGCACATTCTGCTGCTTCCTCCCTTAGAGTTAAACTTGCTTCTGAAAGCTCAACCTCCGGGGAGTTTGTTTGGCAGAGATATAGAACACACTTTTCCAAGCCTGTTGGAAGGCATTTGCAGTTTCATTTCGCGTCTAATTTCCCAAAGCAAACTGCTTGCAGCTCTAACTCCCATCTAACTACCACTTCTTCGGTTCAGTGAGATATGCTGGATTCTAAACGGAGAAGCTTCTCTGACGCTTTTTCACAGAGATTTTGAAACTGAAATTTCCAAACCCGTTTCCAACGAAGGCGCCAATGGGCTTCCCCATAGAACTTGCCAACCTGAATTCCTACAGGCTAGATGTGAGAGGCACATTCTGCTGCTTCCTCCCTTAGAGTTAAACTAGCTTCTGAAAGCTCAACCTCCGGGGAGTTTGTTTGGCAGAGATATAGAACACACTTTTCCAAGCCTGTTGGAAGGCATTTGCAGTTTCATTTCGCGTCTAATTTCCCAAACCAAACTGCTTGCAGCTCTAACTGCCTTCTAACTACCACTTCTTCGGTTCAGTGAGATATGCTGGATTCTAAACGGAGAAGCTTCTCTGACGCTTTTTCACAGAGATTTTGAAACTTAAATCTCCCATGCCGTTTCCACCATAGGCAGCAATGGGCTTCCCCATAGAACTAGCCATCCTGAATTCCTAAAGGCTAGATGTGAGAGGCACATTCTGCTGCTTCCTCCCTTAGAGTTAAACTTGCTTCAGAAAGCTCAACCTCCGGGGAGTTTGTTTGGCAGAGATATAGAACACAATTTTCCAAGCCTGTTGGAAGGCATTTGCAGTTTCATTTCGCGTCTAATTTCCCAAACCAAACTGCTTGCAGCTCTAACTCCCTTCTAACTACCACTTCTTCGGTTCAGTGAGATATGCTGGATTCTAAACGGAGAAGCTTCTCTGACGCTTTTTCACAGAGATTTTGAAACTGAAATTTCCAAACCCGTTTCCAACGAAGGCGCCTATGGGCTTCCCCATAGAACTTGCCAACCTGAATTCCTACAGGCTAGATGTGAGAGGCACATTCTGCTGCTTCCTCCCTTAGAGTTAAACTAGCTTCTGAAAGCTCAACCTCCGGGGAGTTTGTTTGGCAGAGATATAGAACACACTTTTCCAAGCCTGTTGGAAGGCATTTGCAGTTTCATTTCGCGTCTAATTTCCCAAATCAAACTGCTTGCAGCTCTAACTCCCTTCTAACTACCACTTCTTCGGTTCAGTGAGATATGCTGGATTCTAAACGGAGAAGCTTCTCTGACGCTTTTTCACAGAGATTTTGAAACTGAAATCTCCCATGCCGTTTCCACCATAGGCAGCAATGGGCTTCCCCATAGAACTTGCCAACCTGAATTCCTACAGGCTAGATGTGAGAGGCACATTCTGCTGCTTCCTCCCTTAGAGTTAAACTTGCTTCTGAAAGCTCAACCTCCGGGGAGTTTGTTTGGCAGAGATATAGAACACACTTTTCCAAGCCTGTTGGAAGGCATTTGCAGTTTCATTTCGCGTCTAATTTCCCAAACCAAACTGCTTGCAGCTCTAACTCCCTTCTAACTACCACTTCTTCGGTTCAGTGAGATATGCTGGATTCTAAACGGAGAAGCTTCTCTGACGCTTTTTCACAGAGATTTTGAAACTGAAATCTCCCATGCCGTTTCCACCATAGGCAGCAATGGGCTTCCCCATAGAACTTGCCAACCTGAATTCCTACAGGCTAGATGTGAGAGGCACATTCTGCTGCTCCCTCCCTAACAGTTAAGCTTGCTTCTGAAAGCTCAACCTCCGGGGACTCTGTTTGGCAGAGATATAGAACACACTTTTCCAAGCCTGTTGCAAGGCCTTTGCAGTGTCATTTCGCGTCTAATTTCCCAAACCAAACTGCTTGCAGCTCTAACTCCCTTCTAACTACCACTTCTTCGGTTCAGTGAGATATGCTGGATTCTAAACGGAGAAGCTTCTCTGACGCTTTTTCACGGAGATTTTGAAACTGAAATCTCCCATGCCGTTTCCACCATAGGCAGCAATGGGCTTCCCCATAGAACTTGCCATCCTGAATTCCTAAAGGCTAGATGTGAGAGGCACATTCTGCTGCTTCCTCCCTTAGAGTTAAACTTGCTTCTGAAAGCTCAACCTCCGGGGAGTTTGTTTGGCAGAGATATAGAACACACTTTTCCAAGCCTGTTGGAAGGCATTTGCAGTTTCATTTCGCGTCTAATTTCCCAAACCAAACTGCTTGCAGCTCTAACTCCCTTCTAACTACCACTTCTTCGGTTCAGTGAGATATGCTGGATTCTAAACGGAGAAGCTTCTCTGACGCTTTTTCACAGAGATTTTGAAACTGAAATCTCACATGCCGTTTCCACCATAGGCAGCAATGGGCTTCCCCAAAGAACTTGCCAACCTGAATTCCTACAGGCTAGATGTGAGAGGCACATTCTGCTGCTTCCTCCCTTAGAGTTAAGCTAGCTTCTGAAAGCTCAACCTCCGGGGAGTCTGTTTGGCAGAGATATAGAACACACTTTTCCAAGCCTGTTTTAAGGCATTTGCAGTTTCATTTCGCGTCTAATTTCCCAAACCAAACTGCTTGCAGCTCTAACTCCCTTCTAACTACCACTTCTTCGGTTCAGTGAGATATGCTGGATTCTAAACGGAGAAGCTTCTCTGACGCTTTTTCACAGAGATTTTGAAACTGAAATTTCCCATGCCGTTTTCACCATAGGCAGCAATGGGCTTCCCCATAGAACTTGCCAACCTGAATTCCTACAGGCTAGATGTGAGAGGCACATTCTGCTGCTTCCTCCCTTAGAGTTAAACTAGCTTCTGAAAGCTCAACCTCCGGGGAGTTTGTTTGGCAGAGATATAGAACACACTTTTCCAAGCCTGTTGGAAGGCATTTGCAGTGTCATTTCGCGTCTAATTTCCCAAACCAAACTGCTTGCAGCTCTAACTCCCTTCTAACTACCACTTCTTCGGTTCAGTGAGATATGCTGGATTCTAAACGGAGAAGCTTCTCTGACGCTTTTTCACAGAGATTTTGAAACTGAAATCTCCCATGCCGTTTCCACCATAGGCAGCAATGGGCTTCCCCATAGAACTTGCCAACCTGAATTCCTACAGGCTAGATGTGAGAGGCACATTCTGCTGCTTCCTCCCTTAGAGTTAAACTTGCTTCTGAAAGCTCAACCTCCGGGGAGTTTGTTTGGCAGAGATATAGAACACACTTTTCCAAGCCTGTTGGAAGGCATTTGCAGTTTCATTTCGCGTCTAATTTCCCAAACCAAACTGCTTGCAGCTCTAACTCCCTTCTAACTACCACTTCTTCGGTTCAGTGAGATATGCTGGATTCTAAACGGAGAAGCTTCTCTGACGCTTTTTCACAGAGATTTTGAAACTGAAATTTCCAAACCCGTTTCCAACGAAGGCGCCTATGGGCTTCCCCATAGAACTTGCCAACCTGAATTCCTACAGGCTAGATGTGAGAGGCACATTCTGCTGCTTCCTCCCTTAGAGTTAAACTAGCTTCTGAAAGCTCAACCTCCGGGGAGTTTGTTTGGCAGAGATATAGAACACACTTTTCCAAGCCTGTTGGAAGGCATTTGCAGTTTCATTTCGCGTCTAATTTCCCAAACCAAACTGCTTGCAGCTCTAACTCCCTTCTAACTACCACTTCTTCGGTTCAGTGAGATATGCTGGATTCTAAACGGAGAAGCTTCTCTGACGCTTTTTCACAGAGATTTTGAAACTGAAATCTCCCATGCCGTTTCCACCATAGGCAGCAATGGGCTTCCCCATAGAACTTGCCAACCTGAATTCCTACAGGCTAGATGTGAGAGGCACATTCTGCTGCTTCCTCCCTTAGAGTTAAACTTGCTTCTGAAAGCTCAACCTCCGGGGAGTTTGTTTGGCAGAGATATAGAACACACTTTTCCAAGCCTGTTGGAAGGCATTTGCAGTTTCATTTCGCGTCTAATTTCCCAAACCAAACTGCTTGCAGCTCTAACTCCCTTCTAACTACCACTTCTTCGGTTCAGTGAGATATGCTGGATTCTAAACGGAGAAGCTTCTCTGACGCTTTTTCACAGAGATTTTGAAACTGAAATCTCCCATGCCGTTTCCACCATAGGCAGCAATGGGCTTCCCCATAGAACTTGCCAACCTGAATTCCTACAGGCTAGATGTGAGAGGCACATTCTGCTGCTTCCTCCCTAAGAGTTAAGCTTGCTTCTGAAAGCTCAACCTCCGGGGAGTCTGTTTGGCAGAGATATAGAACACACTTTTCCAAGCCTGTTGGAAGGCCTTTGCAGTGTCATTTCGCATCTAATTTCCCAAACCAAACTGCTTGCAGCTCTAACTCCCTTCTAACTACCACTTCTTCGGTTCAGTGAGATATGCTGGATTCTAAACGGAGAAGCTTCTCTGACGCTTTTTCACAGAGATTTTGAAACTGAAATTTCCAAACCCGTTTCCAACGAAGGCGCCTATGGGCTTCCCCATAGAACTTGCCAACCTGAATTCCTACAGGCTAGATGTGAGAGGCACATTCTGCTGCTTCCTCCCTTAGAGTTAAACTAGCTTCTGAAAGCTCAACCTCCGGGGAGTTTGTTTGGCAGAGATATAGAACACACTTTTCCAAGCCTGTTGGAAGGCATTTGCAGTTTCATTTCGCGTCTAATTTCCCAAATCAAACTGCTTGCAGCTCTAACTCCCTTCTAACTACCACTTCTTCGGTTCAGTGAGATATGCTGGATTCTAAACGGAGAAGCTTCTCTGACGCTTTTTCACAGAGATTTTGAAACTGAAATCTCCCATGCCGTTTCCACCATAGGCAGCAATGGGCTTCCCCATAGAACTTGCCAACCTGAATTCCTACAGGCTAGATGTGAGAGGCACATTCTGCTGCTTCCTCCCTTAGAGTTAAACTTGCTTCTGAAAGCTCAACCTCCGGGGAGTTTGTTTGGCAGAGATATAGAACACACTTTTCCAAGCCTGTTGGAAGGCATTTGCAGTTTCATTTCGCGTCTAATTTCCCAAACCAAACTGCTTGCAGCTCTAACTCCCTTCTAACTACCACTTCTTCGGTTCAGTGAGATATGCTGGATTCTAAACGGAGAAGCTTCTCTGACGCTTTTTCACAGAGATTTTGAAACTGAAATCTCCCATGCCGTTTCCACCATAGGCAGCAATGGGCTTCCCCATAGAACTTGCCAACCTGAATTCCTACAGGCTAGATGTGAGAGGCACATTCTGCTGCTCCCTCCCTAACAGTTAAGCTTGCTTCTGAAAGCTCAACCTCCGGGGACTCTGTTTGGCAGAGATATAGAACACACTTTTCCAAGCCTGTTGCAAGGCCTTTGCAGTGTCATTTCGCGTCTAATTTCCCAAACCAAACTGCTTGCAGCTCTAACTCCCTTCTAACTACCACTTCTTCGGTTCAGTGAGATATGCTGGATTCTAAACGGAGAAGCTTCTCTGACGCTTTTTCACGGAGATTTTGAAACTGAAATCTCCCATGCCGTTTCCACCATAGGCAGCAATGGGCTTCCCCATAGAACTTGCCATCCTGAATTCCTAAAGGCTAGATGTGAGAGGCACATTCTGCTGCTTCCTCCCTTAGAGTTAAACTTGCTTCTGAAAGCTCAACCTCCGGGGAGTTTGTTTGGCAGAGATATAGAACACACTTTTCCAAGCCTGTTGGAAGGCATTTGCAGTTTCATTTCGCGTCTAATTTCCCAAACCAAACTGCTTGCAGCTCTAACTCCCTTCTAACTACCACTTCTTCGGTTCAGTGAGATATGCTGGATTCTAAACGGAGAAGCTTCTCTGACGCTTTTTCACAGAGATTTTGAAACTGAAATCTCACATGCCGTTTCCACCATAGGCAGCAATGGGCTTCCCCAAAGAACTTGCCAACCTGAATTCCTACAGGCTAGATGTGAGAGGCACATTCTGCTGCTTCCTCCCTTAGAGTTAAGCTAGCTTCTGAAAGCTCAACCTCCGGGGAGTCTGTTTGGCAGAGATATAGAACACACTTTTCCAAGCCTGTTTTAAGGCATTTGCAGTTTCATTTCGCGTCTAATTTCCCAAACCAAACTGCTTGCAGCTCTAACTCCCTTCTAACTACCACTTCTTCGGTTCAGTGAGATATGCTGGATTCTAAACGGAGAAGCTTCTCTGACGCTTTTTCACAGAGATTTTGAAACTGAAATTTCCCATGCCGTTTTCACCATAGGCAGCAATGGGCTTCCCCATAGAACTTGCCAACCTGAATTCCTACAGGCTAGATGTGAGAGGCACATTCTGCTGCTTCCTCCCTTAGAGTTAAACTAGCTTCTGAAAGCTCAACCTCCGGGGAGTTTGTTTGGCAGAGATATAGAACACACTTTTCCAAGCCTGTTGGAAGGCATTTGCAGTGTCATTTCGCGTCTAATTTCCCAAACCAAACTGCTTGCAGCTCTAACTCCCTTCTAACTACCACTTCTTCGGTTCAGTGAGATATGCTGGATTCTAAACGGAGAAGCTTCTCTGACGCTTTTTCACAGAGATTTTGAAACTGAAATCTCCCATGCCGTTTCCACCATAGGCAGCAATGGGCTTCCCCATAGAACTTGCCAACCTGAATTCCTACAGGCTAGATGTGAGAGGCACATTCTGCTGCTTCCTCCCTTAGAGTTAAACTTGCTTCTGAAAGCTCAACCTCCGGGGAGTTTGTTTGGCAGAGATATAGAACACACTTTTCCAAGCCTGTTGGAAGGCATTTGCAGTTTCATTTCGCGTCTAATTTCCCAAACCAAACTGCTTGCAGCTCTAACTCCCTTCTAACTACCACTTCTTCGGTTCAGTGAGATATGCTGGATTCTAAACGGAGAAGCTTCTCTGACGCTTTTTCACAGAGATTTTGAAACTGAAATTTCCAAACCCGTTTCCAACGAAGGCGCCTATGGGCTTCCCCATAGAACTTGCCAACCTGAATTCCTACAGGCTAGATGTGAGAGGCACATTCTGCTGCTTCCTCCCTTAGAGTTAAACTAGCTTCTGAAAGCTCAACCTCCGGGGAGTTTGTTTGGCAGAGATATAGAACACACTTTTCCAAGCCTGTTGGAAGGCATTTGCAGTTTCATTTCGCGTCTAATTTCCCAAACCAAACTGCTTGCAGCTCTAACTCCCTTCTAACTACCACTTCTTCGGTTCAGTGAGATATGCTGGATTCTAAACGGAGAAGCTTCTCTGACGCTTTTTCACAGAGATTTTGAAACTGAAATCTCCCATGCCGTTTCCACCATAGGCAGCAATGGGCTTCCCCATAGAACTTGCCAACCTGAATTCCTACAGGCTAGATGTGAGAGGCACATTCTGCTGCTTCCTCCCTTAGAGTTAAACTTGCTTCTGAAAGCTCAACCTCCGGGGAGTTTGTTTGGCAGAGATATAGAACACACTTTTCCAAGCCTGTTGGAAGGCATTTGCAGTTTCATTTCGCGTCTAATTTCCCAAACCAAACTGCTTGCAGCTCTAACTCCCTTCTAACTACCACTTCTTCGGTTCAGTGAGATATGCTGGATTCTAAACGGAGAAGCTTCTCTGACGCTTTTTCACAGAGATTTTGAAACTGAAATCTCCCATGCCGTTTCCACCATAGGCAGCAATGGGCTTCCCCATAGAACTTGCCAACCTGAATTCCTACAGGCTAGATGTGAGAGGCACATTCTGCTGCTTCCTCCCTAAGAGTTAAGCTTGCTTCTGAAAGCTCAACCTCCGGGGAGTCTGTTTGGCAGAGATATAGAACACACTTTTCCAAGCCTGTTGGAAGGCCTTTGCAGTGTCATTTCGCATCTAATTTCCCAAACCAAACTGCTTGCAGCTCTAACTCCCTTCTAACTACCACTTCTTCGGTTCAGTGAGATATGCTGGATTCTAAACGGAGAAGCTTCTCTGACGCTTTTTCACAGAGATTTTGAAACTGAAATTTCCCATGCCGTTTTCACCATAGGCAGCAATGGGCTTCCCCATAGAACTTGCCAACCTGAATTCCTACAGGCTAGATGTGAGAGGCACATTCTGCTGCTTCCTCCCTTAGAGTTAAACTAGCTTCTGAAAGCTCAACCTCCGGGGAGTTTGTTTGGCAGAGATATAGAACACACTTTTCCAAGCCTGTTGGAAGGCATTTGCAGTTTCATTTCGCGTCTAATTTCCCAAACCAAACTGCTTGCAGCTCTAACTCCCTTCTAACTACCACTTCTTCGGTTCAGTGAGATATGCTGGATTCTAAACGGAGAA
Source organism: Cynocephalus volans (assembly GCF_027409185.1). NCBI lineage: Eukaryota > Metazoa > Chordata > Mammalia > Dermoptera > Cynocephalidae > Cynocephalus > Cynocephalus volans. Next base: position 57,708 of record NW_026902408.1, read on the forward strand.
GCTTCTCTGACGCTTTTTCACAGAGATTTTGAAACTGAAATCTCCCATGCCGTTTCCACCATAGGCAGCAATGGGCTTCCCCATAGAACTTGCCAACCTGAATTCCTACAGGCTAGATGTGAGAGGCACATTCTGCTGCTTCATCCCTAACAGTTAAGCTTGCTTCTGAAAGCTCAACCTCTGGGGACTCTGTTTGGCAGAGATATAGAACACACTTTTCCAAGCCTGTTGGAAGGCCTTTGCAGTGTCATTTCGCATCTAATTTCCCAAACCAAACTGCTTGCAGCTCTAACTCCCTTCTAACTACCACTTCTTCGGTTCAGTGAGATATGCTGGATTCTAAACGGAGAAGCTTCTCTGACGCTTTTTCACAGAGATTTTGAAACTGAAATTTCCAAACCCGTTTCCAACGAAGGCGCCTATGGGCTTCCCAAAAAACTTGCCAACCTGAATTCCTACAGGCTAGATGTGAGAGGCACATTCTGCTGCTTCCTCCCTTAGAGTTAAACTTGCTTCTGAAAGCTCAACCTCCGGGGAGTTTGTTTGGCAGAGATATAGAACACACTTTTCCAAGCCTGTTGGAAGGCATTTGCAGTTTCATTTCGCGTCTAATTTCCCAAACCAAACTGCTTGCAGCTCTAACTCCCTTCTAACTACCACTTCTTCGGTTCAGTGAGATATGCTGGATTCTAAACGGAGAAGCTTCTCTGACGCTTTTTCACAGAGATTTTGAAACTGAAATCTCCCATGCCGTTTCCACCATAGGCAGCAATGGGCTTCCCCATAGAACTTGCCAACCTGAATTCCTACAGGCTAGATGTGAGAGGCACATTCTGCTGCTCCCTCCCTAACAGTTAAGCTTGCTTCTGAAAGCTCAACCTCCGGGGACTCTGTTTGGCAGAGATATAGAACACACTTTTCCAAGCCTGTTGCAAGGCCTTTGCAGTGTCATTTCGCATCTAATTTCCCAAACCAAACTGCTTGCAGCTCTAACTCCCTTCTAACTACCACTTCTTCGGTTCAGTGAGATATGCTGGATTCTAAACGGAGAAGCTTCTCTGACGCTTTTTCACAGAGATTTTGAAACTGAAATCTCCCATGCCGTTTCCACCATAGGCAGCAATGGGCTTCCCCATGGAACTTGCCAACCTGAATTCCTACAGGCTAGATGTGAGAGGCACATTCTGCTGCTTCCTCCCTTAGAGTTAAACTTGCTTCTGAAAGCTCAACCTCCGGGGAGTTTGTTTGGCAGAGATATAGAACACACTTTTCCAAGCCTGTTGGAAGGCATTTGCAGTTTCATTTCGCGTCTAATTTCCCAAACCAAACTGCTTGCAGCTCTAACTCCCTTCTAACTACCACTTCTTCGGTTCAGTGAGATATGCTGGATTCTAAACGGAGAAGCTTCTCTGACGCTTTTTCACAGAGATTTTGAAACTGAAATCTCCCATGCCGTTTCCACCATAGGCAGCAATGGGCTTCCCCATAGAACTTGCCAACCTGAATTCCTACAGGCTAGATGTGAGAGGCACATTCTGCTGCTCCCTCCCTAACAGTTAAGCTTGCTTCTGAAAGCTCAACCTCCGGGGACTCTGTTTGGCAGAGATATAGAACACACTTTTCCAAGCCTGTTGCAAGGCCTTTGCAGTGTCATTTCGCATCTAATTTCCCAAACCAAACTGCTTGCAGCTCTAACTCCCTTCTAACTACCACTTCTTCGGTTCAGTGAGATATGCTGGATTCTAAACGGAGAAGCTTCTCTGACGCTTTTTCACAGAGATTTTGAAACTGAAATCTCCCATGCCGTTTCCACCATAGGCAGCAATGGGCTTCCCCATAGAACTTGCCAACCTGAATTCCTAAAGGCTAGATGTGAGAGGCACATTCTGCTGCTTCCTCCCTTAGAGTTAAACTTGCTTCAGAAAGCTCAACCTCCGGGGAGTTTGTTTGGCAGAGATATAGAACACACTTTTAAAAGCCTGTTGGAAGGCATTTGCAGTTTCATTTCGCGTCTAATTTCCCAAACCAAACTGCTTGCAGCTCTAACTGCCTTCTAACTACCACTTCTTCGGTTCAGTGAGATATGCTGGATTCTAAATGGAGAAGCTTCTCTGACGCTTTTTCACAGAGATTTTGAAACTGAAATTTCCAAACCCGTTTCCAACGAAGGCGCCTATGGGCTTCCCCATAGAACTTGCCAACCTGAATTCCTACAGGCTAGATGTGAGAGGCACATTCTGCTGCTTCCTCCCTTAGAGTTAAACTAGCTTCTGAAAGCTCAACCTCCGGGGAGTTTGTTTGGCAGAGATATAGAACACACTTTTCCAAGCCTGTTGGAAGGCATTTGCAGTTTCATTTCGCGTCTAATTTCCCAAACCAAACTGCTTGCAGCTCTAACTGCCTTCTAACTACCACTTCTTTGGTTCAGTGAGATATGCTGGATTCTAAACGGAGAAGCTTCTCTGACGCTTTTTCACAGAGATTTTGAAACTGAAATCTCCCATGCCGTTTCCACCATAGGCAGCAATGGGCTTCCCCATAGAACTTGCCATCCTGAATTCCTAAAGGCTAGATGTGAGAGGCACATTCTGCTGCTTCCTCCCTTAGAGTTAAACTTGCTTCAGAAAGCTCAAACTCCGGGGAGTTTGTTTGGCAGAGATATAGAACACACTTTTCCAAGCCTGTTGGAAGGCATTTGCAGTTTCATTTCGCGTCTAATTTCCCAAACCAAACTGCTTGCAGCTCTAACTCCCTTCTAACTACCACTTCTTCGGTTCAGTGAGATATGCTGGATTCTAAATGGAGAAGCTTCTCTGACGCTTTTTCACAGAGATTTTGAAACTGAAATTTCCAAACCCGTTTCCAACGAAGGCGCCTATGGGCTTCCCCATAGAACTTGCCAACCTGAATTCCTACAGGCTAGATGTGAGAGGCACATTCTGCTGCTTCCTCCCTTAGAGTTAAACTAGCTTCTGAAAGCTCAACCTCCGGGGAGTTTGTTTGGCAGAGATATAGAACACACTTTTCCAAGCCTGTTGGAAGGCATTTGCAGTTTCATTTCGCGTCTAATTTCCCAAACCAAACTGCTTGCAGCTCTAACTCCCTTCTAACTACCACTTCTTCGGTTCAGTGAGATATGCTGGATTCTAAACGGAGAAGCTTCTCTGACGCTTTTTCACAGAGATTTTGAAACTGAAATCTCCCATGCCGTTTCCACCATAGGCAGCAATGGGCTTCCCCATAGAACTTGCCAACCTGAATTCCTACAGGCTAGATGTGAGAGGCACATTCTGCTGCTTCCTCCCTTAGAGTTAAACTTGCTTCTGAAAGCTCAACCTCCGGGGAGTTTGTTTGGCAGAGATATAGAACACACTTTTCCAAGCCTGTTGGAAGGCATTTGCAGTTTCATTTCGCGTCTAATTTCCCAAACCAAACTGCTTGCAGCTCTAACTCCCTTCTAACTACCACTTCTTCGGTTCAGTGAGATATGCTGGATTCTAAACGGAGAAGCTTCTCTGACGCTTTTTCACAGAGATTTTGAAACTGAAATCTCCCATGCCGTTTCCACCATAGGCAGCAATGGGCTTCCCCATAGAACTTGCCAACCTGAATTCCTACAGGCTAGATGTGAGAGGCACATTCTGCTGCTTCCTCCCTTAGAGTTAAACTTGCTTCTGAAAGCTCAACCTCCGGGGAGTTTGTTTGGCAGAGATATAGAACACACTTTTCCAAGCCTGTTGGAAGGCATTTGCAGTTTCATTTCGCGTCTAATTTCCCAAAGCAAACTGCTTGCAGCTCTAACTCCCATCTAACTACCACTTCTTCGGTTCAGTGCGATATGCTGGATTCTAAACGGAGAAGCTTCTCTGACGCTTTTTCACAGAGATTTTGAAACTGAAATTTCCAAACCCGTTTCCAACGAAGGCGCCAATGGGCTTCCCCATGGAACTTGCCAACCTGAATTCCTACAGGCTAGATGTGAGAGGCACATTCTGCTGCTTCCTCCCTAACAGTTAAGCTTGCTTCTGAAAGCTCAACCTCCGGGGACTCTGTTTGGCAGAGATATAGAACACACTTTTCCAAGCCTGTTGGAAGGCCTTTGCAGTGTCATTTCGCATCTAATTTCCCAAACCAAACTGCTTGCAGCTCTAACTCCCTTCTAACTACCACTTCTTCGGTTCAGTGAGATATGCTGGATTCTAAACGGAGAAGCTTCTCTGACGCTTTTTCACAGAGATTTTCAAACTGAAATCTCCCATGCCGTTTCCACCGTAGGCAGCAATGGGCTTCCCCATGGAACTTGCCAACCTGAATTCCTACAGGCTAGATGTGAGAGGCACATTCTGCTGCTTCCTCCCTTAGAGTTAAACTTGCTTCTGAAAGCTCAACCTCCGGGGAGTTTGTTTGGCAGAGATATAGAACACACTTTTCCAAGCCTGTTGGAAGGCATTTGCAGTTTCATTTCGCGTCTAATTTCCCAAACCAAACTGCTTGCAGCTCTAACTCCCTTCTAACTACCACTTCTTCGGTTCAGTGAGATATGCTGGATTCTAAACGGAGAAGCTTCTCTGACGCTTTTTCACAGAGATTTTGAAACTGAAATCTCCCATGCCGTTTTCACCATAGGCAGCAATGGGCTTCCCCATAGAACTTGCCAACCTGAATTCCTACAGGCTAGATGTGAGAGGCACATTCTGCTGCTCCCTCCCTAACAGTTAAGCTTGCTTCTGAAAGCTCAACCTCCGGGGACTCTGTTTGGCAGAGATATAGAACACACTTTTCCAAGCCTGTTGCAAGGCCTTTGCAGTGTCATTTCGCATCTAATTTCCCAAACCAAACTGCTTGCAGCTCTAACTCCCTTCTAACTTCCACTTCTTCGGTTCAGTGAGATATGCTGGATTCTAAACGGAGAAGCTTCTCTGACGCTTTTTCACAGAGATTTTGAAACTGAAATCTCCCATGACGTTTCCACCATAGGCAGCAATGGGCTTCCCCATAGAACTTGCCAACCTGAATTCCTAAAGGCTAGATGTGAGAGGCACATTCTGCTGCTTCCTCCCTTAGAGTTAAACTTGCTACAGAAAGCTCAACCTCCGGGGAGTTTGTTTGGCAGAGATATAGAACACACTTTTCCAAGCCTGTTGGAAGGCATTTGCAGTTTCATTTCGCGTCTAATTTCCCAAACCAAACTGCTTGCAGCTCTAACTCCCTTCTAACTACCACTTCTTCGGTTCAGTGAGATATGCTGGATTCTAAACGGAGAAGCTTCTCTGACGCTTTTTCACAGAGATTTTGAAACTGAAATTTCCAAACCCGTTTCCAACGAAGGCGCCTATGGGCTTCCCCATAGAACTTGCCAACCTGAATTCCTACAGGCTAGATGTGAGAGGCACATTCTGCTGCTTCCTCCCTTAGAGTTAAACTAGCTTCTGAAAGCTCAACCTCCGGGGAGTTTGTTTGGCAGAGATATCGAACACACTTTTCCAAGCCTGTTGGAAGGCATTTGCAGTTTCATTTCGCGTCTAATTTCCCAAACCAAACTGCTTGCAGCTCTAACTCCCTTCTAACTACCACTTCTTCGGTTCAGTGAGATATGCTGGATTCTAAACGGAGAAGCTTCTCTGACGCTTTTTCACAGAGATTTTGAAACTGAAATCTCCCATGCCGTTTCAACCATAGGCAGCAATGGGCTTCCCCATAGAACTTGCCAACCTGAATTCCTACAGGCTAGATGTGAGAGGCACATTCTGCTGCTCCCTCCCTAACAGTTAAGCTTGCTTCTGAAAGCTCAACCTCCGGGGACTCTGTTTGGCAGAGATATAGAACACACTTTTCCAAGCCTGTTGCAAGGCCTTTGCAGTGTCATTTCGCATCTAATTTCCCAAACCAAACTGCTTGCAGCTCTAACTCCCTTCTAACTACCACTTCTTCGGTTCAGTGAGATATGCTGGATTCTAAACGGAGAAGCTTCTCTGACGCTTTTTCACAGAGATTTTGAAACTGAAATCTCCCATGCCGTTTCCACCATAGGCAGCAATGGGCTTCCCCATAGAACTTGCCAACCTGAATTCCTAAAGGCTAGATGTGAGAGGCACATTCTGCTGCTTCCTCCCTTAGAGTTAAACTTGCTTCAGAAAGCTCAACCTCCGGGGAGTTTGTTTGGCAGAGATATAGAACACACTTTTCCAAGCCTGTTGGAAGGCATTTGCAGTTTCATTTCGCGTCTAATTTCCCAAACCAAACTGCTTGCAGCTCTAACTCCCTTCTAACTACCACTTCTTCGGTTCAGTGAGATATGCTGGATTCTAAACGGAGAAGCTTCTCTGACGCTTTTTCACAGAGATTTTGAAACTGAAATTTCCAAACCCGTTTCCAACGAAGGCGCTTATGGGCTTCCCCATAGAACTTGCCAACCTGAATTCCTACAGGCTAGATGTGAGAGGCACATTCTGCTGCTTCCTCCCTTAGAGTTAAACTAGCTTCTGAAAGCTCAACCTCCGGGGAGTTTGTTTGGCAGAGATATCGAACACACTTTTCCAAGCCTGTTGGAAGGCATTTGCAGTTTCATTTCGCGTCTAATTTCCCAAACCAAACTGCTTGCAGCTCTAACTCCCTTCTAACTACCACTTCTTCGGTTCAGTGAGATATGCTGGATTCTAAACGGAGAAGCTTCTCTGACGCTTTTTCACAGAGATTTTGAAACTGAAATTTCCAAACCCGTTTCCAACGAAGGCGCCTATGGGCTTCCCCATAGAACTTGCCAACCTGAATTCCTACCGGCTAGATGTGAGAGGCACATTCTGCTGCTTCCTCCCTTAGAGTTAAACTAGCTTCTGAAAGCTCAACCTCCGGGGAGTTTGTTTGGCAGAGATATAGAACACAGTTTTCCAAGCCTGTTGGAAGGCATTTGCAGTTTCATTTCGCGTCTAATTTCCCAAACCAAACTGCTTGCAGCTCTAACTCCCTTCTAACTACCACTTCTTCGGTTCAGTGAGATATGCTGGATTCTAAACGGAGAAGCTTCTCTGACGCTTTTTCACAGAGATTTTGAAACTGAAATCTCCCATGCCGTTTCCACCATAGGCAGCAATGGGCTTCCCCATAGAACTTGCCAACCTGAATTCCTAGAGGCTAGATGTGAGAGGCACATTCTGCTGCTTCCTCCCTTAGAGTTAAACTTGCTTCTGAAAGCTCAACCTCCGGGGAGTTTGTTTGGCAGAGATATAGAACACAGTTTTCCAAGCCTGTTGGAAGGCATTTGCAGTTTCATTTCGCGTCCAATTTCCCAAACAAAACTGCTTGCAGCTCTAACTCCCTTCTAACTACCACTTCTTCGGTTCAGTGAGATATGCTGGATTCTAAACGGAGAAGCTTCTCTGACGCTTTTTCACAGAGATTTTGAAACTGAAATCTCCCATGCCGTTTCCACCATAGGCAGCAATGGGCTTCCCCATAGAACTTGCCAACCTGAATTCCTACAGGCTAGATGTGAGAGGCACATTCTGCTGCTCCCTCCCTAACAGTTAAGCTTGCTTCTGAAAGCTCAACCTCCGGGGACTCTGTTTGGCAGAGATATAGAACACACTTTTCCAAGCCTGTTGCAAGGCCTTTGCAGTGTCATTTCGCATCTAATTTCCCAAACCAAACTGCTTGCAGCTCTAACTCCCTTCTAACTACCACTTCTTCGGTTCAGTGAGATATGCTGGATTCTAAACGGAGAAGCTTCTCTGACGCTTTTTCACAGAGATTTTGAAACTGAAATTTCCCATGCCGTTTCCACCATAGGCAGCAATGGGCTTCCCCATAGAACTTGCCAACCTGAATTCCTAAAGGCTAGATGTGAGAGGCACATTCTGCTGCTTCCTCCCTTAGAGTTAAACTTGCTTCAGAAAGCTCAACCTCCGGGGAGTTTGTTTGGCAGAGATATAGAACACACTTTTCCAAGCCTGTTGGAAGGCATTTGCAGTTTCATTTCGCGTCTAATTTCCCAAACCAAACTGCTTGCAGCTCTAACTGCCTTCTAACTACCACTTCTTCGGTTCAGTGAGATATGCTGGATTCTAAATGGAGAAGCTTCTCTGACGCTTTTTCACAGAGATTTTAAAACTGAAATTTCCAAACCCGTTTCCAACGAAGGCGCCTATGGGCTTCCCCATAGAACTTGCCAACCTGAATTCCTACAGGCTAGATGTGAGAGGCACATTCTGCTGCTTCCTCCCTTAGAGTTAAACTAGCTTCTGAAAGCTCAACCTCCGGGGAGTTTGTTTGGCAGAGATATAGAACACACTTTTCCAATCCTGTTGGAAGGCATTTGCAGTTTCATTTCGCGTCTAATTTCCCAAACCAAACTGCTTGCAGCTCTAACTGCCTTCTAACTACCACTTCTTCGGTTCAGTGAGATATGCTGGATTCTAAACGGAGAAGCTTCTCTGACGCTTTTTCACAGAGATTTTGAAACTGAAATCTCCCATGCCGTTTCCACCATAGGCAGCAATGGGCTTCCCCATAGAACTTGCCATCCTGAATTCCTAAAGGCTAGATGTGAGAGGCACATTCTGCTGCTTCCTCCCTTAGAGTTAAACTTGCTTCAGAAAGCTCAACCTCCGGGGAGTTTGTTTGGCAGAGATATAGAACACACTTTTCCAAGCCTGTTGGAAGGCATTTGCAGTTTCATTTCGCGTCTAATTTCCCAAACCAAACTGCTTGCAGCTCTAACTCCCTTCTAACTACCACTTCTTCGGTTCAGTGAGATATGCTGGATTCTAAATGGAGAAGCTTCTCTGACGCTTTTTCACAGAGATTTTGAAACTGAAATTTCCAAACCCGTTTCCAACGAAGGCGCCTATGGGCTTCCCCATAGAACTTGCCAACCTGAATTCCTACAGGCTAGATGTGAGAGGCACATTCTGCTGCTTCCTCCCTTAGAGTTAAACTAGCTTCTGAAAGCTCAACCTCCGGGGAGTTTGTTTGGCAGAGATATAGAACACACTTTTCCAAGCCTGTTGGAAGGCATTTGCAGTTTCATTTCGAGTCTAATTTCCCAAACCAAACTGCTTGCAGCTCTAACTCCCTTCTAACTACCACTTCTTCGGTTCAGTGAGATATGCTGGATTCTAAACGGAGAAGCTTCTCTGACGCTTTTTCACAGAGATTTTGAAACTGAAATCTCCCATGCCGTTTCCACCATAGGCAGCAATGGGCTTCCCCATAGAACTTGCCAACCTGAATTCCTACAGGCTAGATGTGAGAGGCACATTCTGCTGCTTCCTCCCTTAGAGTTAAACTTGCTTCTGAAAGCTCAACCTCCGGGGAGTTTGTTTGGCAGAGATATAGAACACACTTTTCCAAGCCTGTTGGAAGGCATTTGCAGTTTCATTTCGCGTCTAATTTCCCAAACCAAACTGCTTGCAGCTCTAACTCCCTTCTAACTACCACTTCTTCGGTTCAGTGAGATATGCTGGATTCTAAACGGAGAAGCTTCTCTGACGCTTTTTCACAGAGATTTTGAAACTGAAATCTCCCATGCCGTTTCCACCATAGGCAGCAATGGGCTTCCCCATAGAACTTGCCAACCTGAATTCCTACAGGCTAGATGTGAGAGGCACATTCTGCTGCTTCCTCCCTTAGAGTTAAACTTGCTTCTGAAAGCTCAACCTCCGGGGAGTTTGTTTGGCAGAGATATAGAACACACTTTTCCAAGCCTGTTGGAAGGCATTTGCAGTTTCATTTCGCGTCTAATTTCCCAAAGCAAACTGCTTGCAGCTCTAACTCCCATCTAACTACCACTTCTTCGGTTCAGTGCGATATGCTGGATTCTAAACGGAGAAGCTTCTCTGACGCTTTTTCACAGAGATTTTGAAACTGAAATTTCCAAACCCGTTTCCAACGAAGGCGCCAATGGGCTTCCCCATAGAACTTGCCAACCTGAATTCCTACAGGCTAGATGTGAGAGGCACATTCTGCTGCTTCCTCCCTAACAGTTAAGCTTGCTTCTGAAAGCTCAACCTCCGGGGACTCTGTTTGGCAGAGATATAGAACACACTTTTCCAAGCCTGTTGGAAGGCCTTTGCAGTGTCATTTCGCATCTAATTTCCCAAACCAAACTGCTTGCAGCTCTAACTCCCTTCTAACTACCACTTCTTCGGTTCAGTGAGATATGCTGGATTCTAAACGGAGAGAAGCTTCTCTGACGCTTTTTCACAGAGATTTTGAAACTGAAATCTCCCATGCCGTTTCCACCGTAGGCAGCAATGGGCTTCCCCATGGAACTTGCCAACCTGAATTCCTACAGGCTAGATGTGACAGGCACATTCTGCTGCTTCCTCCCTTAGAGTTAAACTTGCTTCTGAAAGCTCAACCTCCGGGGAGTTTGTTTGGCAGAGATATAGAACACACTTTTCCAAGCCTGTTGGAAGGCATTTGCAGTTTCATTTCGCGTCTAATTTCCCAAACCAAACTGCTTGCAGCTCTAACTCCCTTCTAACTACCACTTCTTCGGTTCAGTGAGATATGCTGGATTCTAAACGGAGAAGCTTCTCTGACGCTTTTTCACAGAGATTTTGAAACTGAAATCTCCCATGCCGTTTCCACCATAGGCAGCAATGGGCTTCCCCATAGAACTTGCCAACCTGAATTCCTACAGGCTAGATGTGAGAGGCACATTCTGCTGCTTCCTCCCTTAGAGTTAAACTTGCTTCTGAAAGCTCAACCTCCGGGGAGTTTGTTTGGCAGAGATATAGAACACACTTTTCCAAGCCTGTTGGAAGGCATTTGCAGTTTCATTTCGCGTCTAATTTCCCAAAGCAAACTGCTTGCAGCTCTAACTCCCATCTAACTACCACTTCTTCGGTTCAGTGAGATATGCTGGATTCTAAACGGAGAAGCTTCTCTGACGCTTTTTCACAGAGATTTTGAAACTGAAATTTCCAAACCCGTTTCCAACGAAGGCGCCAATGGGCTTCCCCATAGAACTTGCCAACCTGAATTCCTACAGGCTAGATGTGAGAGGCACATTCTGCTGCTTCCTCCCTTAGAGTTAAACTAGCTTCTGAAAGCTCAACCTCCGGGGAGTTTGTTTGGCAGAGATATAGAACACACTTTTCCAAGGCTGTTGGAAGGCATTTGCAGTTTCATTTCGCGTCTAATTTCCCAAACCAAACTGCTTGCAGCTCTAACTGCCTTCTAACTACCACTTCTTCGGTTCAGTGAGATATGCTGGATTCTAAACGGAGAAGCTTCTCTGACGCTTTTTCACAGAGATTTTGAAACTGAAATCTCCCATGCCGTTTCCACCATAGGCAGCAATGTGCTTCCCCATAGAACTTGCCATCCTGAATTCCTAAAGGCTAGATGTGAGAGGCACATTCTGCTGCTTCCTCCCTTAGAGTTAAACTTGCTTCAGAAAGCTCAACCTCCGGGTAGTTTGTTTGGCAGAGATATAGAACACAATTTTCCAAGCCTGTTGGAAGGCATTTGCAGTTTCATTTCGCGTCTAATTTCCCAAACCAAACTGCTTGCAGCTCTAACTCCCTTCTAACTACCACTTCTTCGGTTCAGTGAGATATGCTGGATTCTAAACGGAGAAGCTTCTCTGACGCTTTTTCACAGAGATTTTGAAACTGAAATTTCCAAACCCGTTTCCAACGAAGGCGCCTATGGGCTTCCCCATAGAACTTGCCAACCTGAATTCCTACAGGCTAGATGTGAGAGGCACATTCTGCTGCTTCCTCCCTTAGAGTTAAACTAGCTTCTGAAAGCTCAACCTCCGGGGAGTTTGTTTGGCAGAGATATAGAACACACTTTTCCAAGCCTGTTGGAAGGCATTTGCAGTTTCATTTCGCATCTAATTTCCCAAACCAAACTGCTTGCAGCTCTAACTCCCTTCTAACTACCACTTCTTCGGTTCAGTGAGATATGCTGGATTCTAAATGGAGAAGCTTCTCTGACGCTTTTTCACAGAGATTTTGAAACTGAAATCTCCCATGCCGTTTCCACCATAGGCAGCAATGGGCTTCCCCATAGAACTTGCCAACCTGAATTCCTACAGGCTAGATGTGAGCGGCACATTCTTCTGCTCCCTCCCTAACAGTTAAGCTTGCTTCTGAAAGCTCAACCTCCGGGGACTCTGTTTGGCAGAGATATAGAACACACTTTTCCAAGCCTGTTGCAAGGCCTTTGCAGTGTCATTTCGCATCTAATTTCCCAAACCAAACTGCTTGCAGCTCTAACTCCCTTCTAACTACCACTTCTTCGGTTCAGTGAGATATGCTGGATTCTAAACGGAGAAGCTTCTCTGACGCTTTTTCACAGAGATTTTGAAACTGAAATCTCCCATGCCGTTTCCACCATAGGCAGCAATGGGCTTCCCCATGGAACTTGCCAACCTGAATTCCTACAGGCTAGATGTGAGAGGCACATTCTGCTGCTTCCTCCCTTAGAGTTAAACTTGCTTCTGAAAGCTCAACCTCCGGGGAGTTTGTTTGGCAGAGATATAGAACACACTTTTCCAAGCCTGTTGGAAGGCATTTGCAGTTTCATTTCGCGTCTAATTTCCCAAACCAAACTGCTTGCAGCTCTAACTCCCTTCTAACTACCACTTCTTCGGTTCAGTGAGATATGCTGGATTCTAAACGGAGAAGCTTCTCTGACGCTTTTTCACAGAGATTTTGAAACTGAAATTTCCAAACCCGTTTCCAACGAAGGCGCCTATGGGCTTCCCCATAGAACTTGCCAACCTGAATTCCTACAGGCTAGATGTGAGAGGCACATTCTGCTGCTTCCTCCCTTAGAGTTAAACTAGCTTCTGAAAGCTCAACCTCCGGGGAGTTTGTTTGGCAGAGATATAGAACACACTTTTCCAAGCCTGTTGGAAGGCATTTGCAGTTTCATTTCGCGTCTAATTTCCCAAACCAAACTGCTTGCAGCTCTAACTCCCTTCTAACTACCACTTCTTCGGTTCAGTGAGATATGCTGGATTCTAAACGGAGAAGCTTCTCTGACGCTTTTTCACAGAGATTTTGAAACTGAAATCTCCCATGCCGTTTCCACCATAGGCAGCAATGGGCTTCCCCATAGAACTTGCCAACCTGAATTCCTAGAGGCTAGATGTGAGAGGCACATTCTGCTGCTTCCTCCCTTAGAGTTAAACTTGCTTCTGAAAGCTCAACCTCCGGGGAGTTTGTTTGGCAGAGATATCGAACACACTTTTCCAAGCCTGTTGGAAGGCATTTGCAGTTTCATTTCGCGTCTAATTTCCCAAACCAAACTGCTTGCAGCTCTAACTCCCTTCTAACTACCACTTCTTCGGTTCAGTGAGATATGCTGTATTCTAAACGGAGAAGCTTCTCTGACGCTTTTTCACAGAGATTTTGAAACTGAAATCTCCCATGCCGTTTCCACCATAGGCAGCAATGGGCTTCCCCATAGAACTTGCCAACCTGAATTCCTACAGGCTAGATGTGAGAGGCACATTCTGCTGCTTCCTCCCTTAGAGTTAAACTTGCTTCTGAAAGCTCAACCTCCGGGGAGTTTGTTTGGCAGAGATATAGAACACACTTTTCCAAGCCTGTTGGAAGGCATTTGCAGTTTCATTTCGCGTCTAATTTCCCAAACCAAACTGCTTGCAGCTCTAACTCCCTTCTAACTACCACTTCTTCGGTTCAGTGAGATATGCTGGATTCTAAACGGAGAAGCTTCTCTGACGCTTTTTCACAGAGATTTTGAAACTGAAATCTCCCATGCCGTTTCCACCATAGGCAGCAATGGGCTTCCCCATAGAACTTGCCAACCTGAATTCCTACAGGCTAGATGTGAGAGGCACATTCTGCTGCTTCCTCCCTTAGAGTTAAACTTGCTTCTGAAAGCTCAACCTCCGGGGAGTTTGTTTGGCAGAGATATAGAACACACTTTTCCAAGCCTGTTGGAAGGCATTTGCAGTTTCATTTCGCGTCTAATTTCCCAAAGCAAACTGCTTGCAGCTCTAACTCCCATCTAACTACCACTTCTTCGGTTCAGTGAGATATGCTGGATTCTAAACGGAGAAGCTTCTCTGACGCTTTTTCACAGAGATTTTGAAACTGAAATTTCCAAACCCGTTTCCAACGAAGGCGCCAATGGGCTTCCCCATAGAACTTGCCAACCTGAATTCCTACAGGCTAGATGTGAGAGGCACATTCTGCTGCTTCCTCCCTTAGAGTTAAACTAGCTTCTGAAAGCTCAACCTCCGGGGAGTTTGTTTGGCAGAGATATAGAACACACTTTTCCAAGCCTGTTGGAAGGCATTTGCAGTTTCATTTCGCGTCTAATTTCCCAAACCAAACTGCTTGCAGCTCTAACTGCCTTCTAACTACCACTTCTTCGGTTCAGTGAGATATGCTGGATTCTAAACGGAGAAGCTTCTCTGACGCTTTTTCACAGAGATTTTGAAACTGAAATTTCCAAACCCGTTTCCAACGAAGGCGCCTATGGGCTTCCCCATAGAACTTGCCAACCTGAATTCCTACAGGCTAGATGTGAGAGGCACATTCTGCTGCTTCCTCCCTTAGAGTTAAACTAGCTTCTGAAAGCTCAACCTCCGGGGAGTTTGTTTGGCAGAGATATAGAACACACTTTTCCAAGCCTGTTGGAAGGCATTTGCAGTTTCATTTCGCGTCTAATTTCCCAAACCAAACTGCTTGCAGCTCTAACTCCCTTCTAACTACCACTTCTTCGGTTCAGTGAGATATGCTGGATTCTAAACGGAGAAGCTTCTCTGACGCTTTTTCACAGAGATTTTGAAACTGAAATCTCCCATGCCGTTTCCACCATAGGCAGCAATGGGCTTCCCCATAGAACTTGCCAACCTGAATTCCTAGAGGCTAGATGTGAGAGGCACATTCTGCTGCTTCCTCCCTTAGAGTTAAACTTGCTTCTGAAAGCTCAACCTCCGGGGAGTTTGTTTGGCAGAGATATAGAACACACTTTTCCAAGCCTGTTGGAAGGCATTTGCAGTTTCATTTCGCGTCTAATTTCCCAAACCAAACTGCTTGCAGCTCTAACTCCCTTCTAACTACCACTTCTTCGGTTCAGTGAGATATGCTGGATTCTAAACGGAGAAGCTTCTCTGACGCTTTTTCACAGAGATTTTGAAACTGAAATCTCCCATGCCGTTTCCACCATAGGCAGCAATGGGCTTCCCCATAGAACTTGCCAACCTGAATTCCTACAGGCTAGATGTGAGAGGCACATTCTGCTGCTTCCTCCCTTAGAGTTAAACTTGCTTCTGAAAGCTCAACCTCCGGGGAGTTTGTTTGGCAGAGATATAGAACACACTTTTCCAAGCCTGTTGGAAGGCATTTGCAGTTTCATTTCGCGTCTAATTTCCCAAACCAAACTGCTTGCAGCTCTAACTCCCTTCTAACTACCACTTCTTCGGTTCAGTGAGATATGCTGGATTCTAAACGGAGAAGCTTCTCTGACGCTTTTTCACAGAGATTTTGAAACTGAAATCTCCCATGCCGTTTCCACCATAGGCAGCAATGGGCTTCCCCATAGAACTTGCCAACCTGAATTCCTACAGGCTAGATGTGAGAGGCACTTTCTGCTGCTCCCTCCCTAACAGTTAAGCTTGCTTCTGAAAGCTCAACCTCCGGGGACTCTGTTTGGCAGAGATATAGAACACACTTTTCCAAGCCTGTTGCAAGGCCTTTGCAGTGTCATTTCGCGTCTAATTTCCCAAACCAAACTGCTTGCAGCTCTAACTCCCTTCTAACTACCACTTCTTCGGTTCAGTGAGATATGCTGGATTCTAAACGGAGAAGCTTCTCTGACGCTTTTTCACAGAGATTTTGAAACTGAAATCTCCCATGCCGTTTCCACCATAGGCAGCAATGGGCTTCCCCATAGAACTTGCCATCCTGAATTCCTAAAGGCTAGATGTGAGAGGCACATTCTGCTGCTTCCTCCCTTAGAGTTAAACTTGCTTCTGAAAGCTCAACCTCCGGGGAGTTTGTTTGGCAGAGATATAGAACACACTTTTCCAAGCCTGTTGGAAGGCATTTGCAGTTTCATTTCGCGTCTAATTTCCCAAACCAAACTGCTTGCAGCTCTAACTCCCTTCTAACTACCACTTCTTCGGTTCAGTGAGATATGCTGGATTCTAAACGGAGAAGCTTCTCTGACGCTTTTTCACAGAGATTTTGAAACTGAAATCTCACATGCCGTTTCCACCATAGGCAGCAATGGGCTTCCCCATAGAACTTGCCAACCTGAATTCCTACAGGCTAGATGTGAGAGGCACATTCTGCTGCTTCCTCCCTTAGAGTTAAACTAGCTTCTGAAAGCTCAACCTCCGGGGAGTTTGTTTGGCAGAGATATCGAACACACTTTTCCAAGCCTGTTGGAAGGCATTTGCAGTTTCATTTCGCGTCTAATTTCCCAAACCAAACTGCTTGCAGCTCTAACTCCCTTCTAACTACCACTTCTTCGGTTCAGTGAGATATGCTGGATTCTAAACGGAGAAGCTTCTCTGACGCTTTTTCAGAGATTTTGAAACTGAAATTTCCAAACCCGTTTCCAACGAAGGCGCCTATGGGCTTCCCCATAGAACTTGCCAACCTGAATTCCTACCGGCTAGATGTGAGAGGCACATTCTGCTGCTTCCTCCCTTAGAGTTAAACTAGCTTCTGAAAGCTCAACCTCCGGGGAGTTTGTTTGGCAGAGATATAGAACACACTTTTCCAAGCCTGTTGGAAGGCATTTGCAGTTTCATTTCGCGTCTAATTTCCCAAACCAAACTGCTTGCAGCTCTAACTCCCTTCTAACTACCACTTCTTCGGTTCAGTGAGATATGCTGGATTCTAAACGGAGAAGCTTCTCTGACGCTTTTTCACAGAGATTTTGAAACTGAAATCTCCCATGCCGTTTCCACCATAGGCAGCAATGGGCTTCCCCATAGAACTTGCCAACCTGAATTCCTACAGGCTAGATGTGAGAGGCACATTCTGCTGCTTCCTCCCTTAGAGTTAAACTTGCTTCTGAAAGCTCAACCTCCGGGGAGTTTGTTTGGCAGAGATATAGAACACACTTTTCCAAGCCTGTTGGAAGGCATTTGCAGTTTCATTTCGCGTCCAATTTCCCAAACAAAACTGCTTGCAGCTCTAACTCCCTTCTAACTACCACTTCTTCGGTTCAGTGAGATATGCTGGATTCTAAACGGAGAAGCTTCTCTGACGCTTTTTCACAGAGATTTTGAAACTGAAATCTCCCATGCCGTTTCCACCATAGGCAGCAATGGGCTTCCCCATAGAACTTGCCAACCTGAATTCCTACAGGCTAGATGTGAGAGGCACATTCTGCTGCTCCCTCCCTAACAGTTAAGCTTGCTTCTGAAAGCTCAACCTCCGGGGACTCTGTTTGGCAGAGATATAGAACACACTTTTCCAAGCCTGTTGCAAGGCCTTTGCAGTGTCATTTCGCATCTAATTTCCCAAACCAAACTGCTTGCAGCTCTAACTCCCTTCTAACTACCACTTCTTCGGTTCAGTGAGATATGCTGGATTCTAAACGGAGAAGCTTCTCTGACGCTTTTTCACAGAGATTTTGAAACTGAAATCTCCCATGCCGTTTCCACCATAGGCAGCAATGGGCTTCCCCATAGAACTTGCCAACCTGAATTCCTAAAGGCTAGATGTGAGAGGCACATTCTGCTGCTTCCTCCCTTAGAGTTAAACTTGCTTCAGAAAGCTCAACCTCCGGGGAGTTTGTTTGGCAGAGATATAGAACACACTTTTCCAAGCCTGTTGGAAGGCATTTGCAGTTTCATTTCGCGTCTAATTTCCCAAACCAAACTGCTTGCAGCTCTAACTGCCTTCTAACTACCACTTCTTCGGTTCAGTGAGATATGCTGGATTCTAAATGGAGAAGCTTCTCTGACGCTTTTTCACAGAGATTTTGAAACTGAAATTTCCAAACCCGTTTCCAACGAAGGCGCCTAAGGGCTTCCCCATAGAACTTGCCAACCTGAATTCCTACAGGCTAGATGTGAGAGGCACATTCTGCTGCTTCCTCCCTTAGAGTTAAACTAGCTTCTGAAAGCTCAACCTCCGGGGAGTTTGTTTGGCAGAGATATAGAACACACTTTTCCAATCCTGTTGGAAGGCATTTGCAGTTTCATTTCGCGTCTAATTTCCCAAACCAAACTGCTTGCAGCTCTAACTCCCTTCTAACTACCACTTCTTCGGTTCAGTGAGATATGCTGGATTCTAAACGGAGAAGCTTCTCTGACGCTTTTTCACAGAGATTTTGAAACTGAAATCTCCCATGCCGTTTCCACCATAGGCAGCAATGGGCTTCCCCATAGAACTTGCCAACCTGAATTCCTACAGGCTAGATGTGAGAGGCACATTCTGCTGCTTCCTCCCTTAGAGTTAAACTTGCTTCTGAAAGCTCAACCTCCGGGGAGTTTGTTTGGCAGAGATATAGAACACACTTTTCCAAGCCTGTTGGAAGGCATTTGCAGTTTCATTTCGCGTCTAATTTCCCAAACCAAACTGCTTGCAGCTCTAACTCCCTTCTAACTACCACTTCTTCGGTTCAGTGAGATATGCTGGATTCTAAACGGAGAAGCTTCTCTGACGCTTTTTCACAGAGATTTTGAAACTGAAATCTCCCATGCCGTTTCCACCATAGGCAGCAATGGGCTTCCCCATAGAACTTGCCAACCTGAATTCCTACAGGCTAGATGTGAGAGGCACATTCTGCTGCTTCCTCCCTTAGAGTTAAACTTGCTTCTGAAAGCTCAACCTCCGGGGAGTTTGTTTGGCAGAGATATAGAACACACTTTTCCAAGCCTGTTGGAAGGCATTTGCAGTTTCATTTCGCGTCTAATTTCCCAAAGCAAACTGCTTGCAGCTCTAACTCCCATCTAACTACCACTTCTTCGGTTCAGTGCGATATGCTGGATTCTAAACGGAGAAGCTTCTCTGACGCTTTTTCACAGAGATTTTGAAACTGAAATTTCCAAACCCGTTTCCAACGAAGGCGCCAATGGGCTTCCCCATAGAACTTGCCAACCTGAATTCCTACAGGCTAGATGTGAGAGGCACATTCTGCTGCTTCCTCCCTAACAGTTAAGCTTGCTTCTGAAAGCTCAACCTCCGGGGACTCTGTTTGGCAGAGATATAGAACACACTTTTCCAAGCCTGTTGGAAGGCCTTTGCAGTGTCATTTCGCATCTAATTTCCCAAACCAAACTGCTTGCAGCTCTAACTCCCTTCTAACTACCACTTCTTCGGTTCAGTGAGATATGCTGGATTCTAAACGGAGAGAAGCTTCTCTGACGCTTTTTCACAGAGATTTTGAAACTGAAATCTCCCATGCCGTTTCCACCGTAGGCAGCAATGG
The DNA here is from genome assembly GCF_027409185.1 of Cynocephalus volans. NCBI lineage: Eukaryota > Metazoa > Chordata > Mammalia > Dermoptera > Cynocephalidae > Cynocephalus > Cynocephalus volans. The sequence goes on from NW_026902408.1 coordinate 77,088, forward strand.
GCTTCCCCATGGAACTTGCCAACCTGAATTCCTACAGGCTAGATGTGAGAGGCACATTCTGCTGCTTCCTCCCTTAGAGTTAAACTTGCTTCTGAAAGCTCAACCTCCGGGGAGTTTGTTTGGCAGAGATATAGAACACACTTTTCCAAGCCTGTTGGAAGGCATTTGCAGTTTCATTTCGCGTCTAATTTCCCAAACCAAACTGCTTGCAGCTCTAACTCCCTTCTAACTACCACTTCTTCGGTTCAGTGAGATATGCTGGATTCTAAACGGAGAAGCTTCTCTGACGCTTTTTCACAGAGATTTTGAAACTGAAATCTCCCATGCCGTTTCCACCATAGGCAGCAATGGGCTTCCCCATAGAACTTGCCAACCTGAATTCCTAAAGGCTAGATGTGAGAGGCACATTCTGCTGCTTCCTCCCTTAGAGTTAAACTTGCTTCAGAAAGCTCAACCTCCGGGGAGTTTGTTTGGCAGAGATATAGAACACACTTTTCCAAGCCTGTTGGAAGGCATTTGCAGTTTCATTTCGCGTCTAATTTCCCAAACCAAACTGCTTGCAGCTCTAACTCCCTTCTAACTACCACTTCTTCGGTTCACTGAGATATGCTGGATTCTAAACGGAGAAGCTTCTCTGACGCTTTTTCACAGAGATTTTGAAACTGAAATTTCCAAACCCGTTTCCAACGAAGGCGCCTATGGGCTTCCCCATAGAACTTGCCAACCTGAATTCCTACAGGCTAGATGTGAGAGGCACATTCTGCTGCTTCCTCCCTTAGAGTTAAACTAGCTTCTGAAAGCTCAACCTCCGGGGAGTTTGTTTGGCAGAGATATAGAACACACTTTTCCAAGCCTGTTGGAAGGCATTTGCAGTTTCATTTCGCGTCTAATTTCCCAAACCAAACTGCTTGCAGCTCTAACTCCCTTCTAACTACCACTTCTTCGGTTCAGTGAGATATGCTGGATTCTAAACGGAGAAGCTTCTCTGACGCTTTTTCACAGAGATTTTGAAACTGAAATCTCCCATGCCGTTTCCACCATAGGCAGCAATGGGCTTCCCCATAGAACTTGCCAACCTGAATTCCTACAGGCTAGATGTGAGAGGCACATTCTGCTGCTTCCTCCCTTAGAGTTAAACTTGCTTCTGAAAGCTCAACCTCCGGGGAGTTTGTTTGGCAGAGATATAGAACACACTTTTCCAAGCCTGTTGGAAGGCATTTGCAGTTTCATTTCGCGTCTAATTTCCCAAAGCAAACTGCTTGCAGCTCTAACTCCCATCTAACTACCACTTCTTCGGTTCAGTGAGATAAGCTGGATTCTAAACGGAGAAGCTTCTCTGACGCTTTTTCACAGAGATTTTGAAACTGAAATTTCCAAACCCGTTTCCAACGAAGGCGCCAATGGGCTTCCCCATAGAACTTGCCAACCTGAATTCCTACAGGCTAGATGTGAGAGGCACATTCTGCTGCTTCCTCCCTTAGAGTTAAACTAGCTTCTGAAAGCTCAACCTCCGGGGAGTTTGTTTGGCAGAGATATAGAACACACTTTTCCAAGGCTGTTGGAAGGCATTTGCAGTTTCATTTCGCGTCTAATTTCCCAAACCAAACTGCTTGCAGCTCTAACTGCCTTCTAACTACCACTTCTTCGGTTCAGTGAGATATGCTGGATTCTAAACGGAGAAGCTTCTCTGACGCTTTTTCACAGAGATTTTGAAACTGAAATCTCCCATGCCGTTTCCACCATAGGCAGCAATGTGCTTCCCCATAGAACTTGCCATCCTGAATTCCTAAAGGCTAGATGTGAGAGGCACATTCTGCTGCTTCCTCCCTTAGAGTTAAACTTGCTTCAGAAAGCTCAACCTCCGGGTAGTTTGTTTGGCAGAGATATAGAACACAATTTTCCAAGCCTGTTGGAAGGCATTTGCAGTTTCATTTCGCGTCTAATTTCCCAAACCAAACTGCTTGCAGCTCTAACTCCCTTCTAACTACCACTTCTTCGGTTCAGTGAGATATGCTGGATTCTAAACGGAGAAGCTTCTCTGACGCTTTTTCACAGAGATTTTGAAACTGAAATTTCCAAACCCGTTTCCAACGAAGGCGCCTATGGGCTTCCCCATAGAACTTGCCAACCTGAATTCCTACAGGCTAGATGTGAGAGGCACATTCTGCTGCTTCCTCCCTTAGAGTTAAACTAGCTTCTGAAAGCTCAACCTCCGGGGAGTTTGTTTGGCAGAGATATAGAACACACTTTTCCAAGCCTGTTGGAAGGCATTTGCAGTTTCATTTCGCATCTAATTTCCCAAACCAAACTGCTTGCAGCTCTAACTCCCTTCTAACTACCACTTCTTCGGTTCAGTGAGATATGCTGGATTCTAAATGGAGAAGCTTCTCTGACGCTTTTTCACAGAGATTTTGAAACTGAAATCTCCCATGCCGTTTCCACCATAGGCAGCAATGGGCTTCCCCATAGAACTTGCCAACCTGAATTCCTACAGGCTAGATGTGAGCGGCACATTCTTCTGCTCCCTCCCTAACAGTTAAGATTGCTTCTGAAAGCTCAACCTCCGGGGACTCTGTTTGGCAGAGATATAGAACACACTTTTCCAAGCCTGTTGCAAGGCCTTTGCAGTGTCATTTCGCATCTAATTTCCCAAACCAAACTGCTTGCAGCTCTAACTCCCTTCTAACTACCACTTCTTCGGTTCAGTGAGATATGCTGGATTCTAAACGGAGAAGCTTCTCTGACGCTTTTTCACAGAGATTTTGAAACTGAAATCTCCCATGCCGTTTCCACCATAGGCAGCAATGGGCTTCCCCATGGAACTTGCCAACCTGAATTCCTACAGGCTAGATGTGAGAGGCACATTCTGCTGCTTCCTCCCTTAGAGTTAAACTTGCTTCTGAAAGCTCAACCTCCGGGGAGTTTGTTTGGCAGAGATATAGAACACACTTTTCCAAGCCTGTTGGAAGGCATTTGCAGTTTCATTTCGCGTCTAATTTCCCAAACCAAACTGCTTGCAGCTCTAACTCCCTTCTAACTACCACTTCTTCGGTTCAGTGAGATATGCTGGATTCTAAACGGAGAAGCTTCTCTGACGCTTTTTCACAGAGATTTTGAAACTGAAATTTCCAAACCCGTTTCCAACGAAGGCGCCTATGGGCTTCCCCATAGAACTTGCCAACCTGAATTCCTACAGGCTAGATGTGAGAGGCACATTCTGCTGCTTCCTCCCTTAGAGTTAAACTAGCTTCTGAAAGCTCAACCTCCGGGGAGTTTGTTTGGCAGAGATATAGAACACACTTTTCCAAGCCTGTTGGAAGGCATTTGCAGTTTCATTTCGCGTCTAATTTCCCAAACCAAACTGCTTGCAGCTCTAACTCCCTTCTAACTACCACTTCTTCGGTTCAGTGAGATATGCTGGATTCTAAACGGAGAAGCTTCTCTGACGCTTTTTCACAGAGATTTTGAAACTGAAATCTCCCATGCCGTTTCCACCATAGGCAGCAATGGGCTTCCCCATAGAACTTGCCAACCTGAATTCCTAGAGGCTAGATGTGAGAGGCACATTCTGCTGCTTCCTCCCTTAGAGTTAAACTTGCTTCTGAAAGCTCAACCTCCGGGGAGTTTGTTTGGCAGAGATATAGAACACACTTTTCCAAGCCTGTTGGAAGGCATTTGCAGTTTCATTTCGCGTCTAATTTCCCAAACCAAACTGCTTGCAGCTCTAACTCCCTTCTAACTACCACTTCTTCGGTTCAGTGAGATATGCTGGATTCTAAACGGAGAAGCTTCTCTGACGCTTTTTCACAGAGATTTTGAAACTGAAATCTCCCATGCCGTTTCCACCATAGGCAGCAATGGGCTTCCCCATAGAACTTGCCAACCTGAATTCCTACAGGCTAGATGTGAGAGGCACATTCTGCTGCTTCCTCCCTTAGAGTTAAACTTGCTTCTGAAAGCTCAACCTCCGGGGAGTTTGTTTGGCAGAGATATAGAACACACTTTTCCAAGCCTGTTGGAAGGCATTTGCAGTTTCATTTCGCGTCTAATTTCCCAAACCAAACTGCTTGCAGCTCTAACTCCCTTCTAACTACCACTTCTTCGGTTCAGTGAGATATGCTGGATTCTAAACGGAGAAGCTTCTCTGACGCTTTTTCACAGAGATTTTGAAACTGAAATCTCCCATGCCGTTTCCACCATAGGCAGCAATGGGCTTCCCCATAGAACTTGCCAACCTGAATTCCTACAGGCTAGATGTGAGAGGCACATTCTGCTGCTTCCTCCCTTAGAGTTAAACTTGCTTCTGAAAGCTCAACCTCCGGGGAGTTTGTTTGGCAGAGATATAGAACACACTTTTCCAAGCCTGTTGGAAGGCATTTGCAGTTTCATTTCGCGTCTAATTTCCCAAAGCAAACTGCTTGCAGCTCTAACTCCCATCTAACTACCACTTCTTCGGTTCAGTGAGATATGCTGGATTCTAAACGGAGAAGCTTCTCTGACGCTTTTTCACAGAGATTTTGAAACTGAAATTTCCAAACCCGTTTCCAACGAAGGCGCCAATGGGCTTCCCCATAGAACTTGCCAACCTGAATTCCTACAGGCTAGATGTGAGAGGCACATTCTGCTGCTTCCTCCCTTAGAGTTAAACTAGCTTCTGAAAGCTCAACCTCCGGGGAGTTTGTTTGGCAGAGATATAGAACACACTTTTCCAAGCCTGTTGGAAGGCATTTGCAGTTTCATTTCGCGTCTAATTTCCCAAACCAAACTGCTTGCAGCTCTAACTGCCTTCTAACTACCACTTCTTCGGTTCAGTGAGATATGCTGGATTCTAAACGGAGAAGCTTCTCTGACGCTTTTTCACAGAGATTTTGAAACTGAAATTTCCAAACCCGTTTCCAACGAAGGCGCCTATGGGCTTCCCCATAGAACTTGCCAACCTGAATTCCTACAGGCTAGATGTGAGAGGCACATTCTGCTGCTTCCTCCCTTAGAGTTAAACTAGCTTCTGAAAGCTCAACCTCCGGGGAGTTTGTTTGGCAGAGATATAGAACACACTTTTCCAAGCCTGTTGGAAGGCATTTGCAGTTTCATTTCGCGTCTAATTTCCCAAACCAAACTGCTTGCAGCTCTAACTCCCTTCTAACTACCACTTCTTCGGTTCAGTGAGATATGCTGGATTCTAAACGGAGAAGCTTCTCTGACGCTTTTTCACAGAGATTTTGAAACTGAAATCTCCCATGCCGTTTCCACCATAGGCAGCAATGGGCTTCCCCATAGAACTTGCCAACCTGAATTCCTAGAGGCTAGATGTGAGAGGCACATTCTGCTGCTTCCTCCCTTAGAGTTAAACTTGCTTCTGAAAGCTCAACCTCCGGGGAGTTTGTTTGGCAGAGATATAGAACACACTTTTCCAAGCCTGTTGGAAGGCATTTGCAGTTTCATTTCGCGTCTAATTTCCCAAACCAAACTGCTTGCAGCTCTAACTCCCTTCTAACTACCACTTCTTCGGTTCAGTGAGATATGCTGGATTCTAAACGGAGAAGCTTCTCTGACGCTTTTTCACAGAGATTTTGAAACTGAAATCTCCCATGCCGTTTCCACCATAGGCAGCAATGGGCTTCCCCATAGAACTTGCCAACCTGAATTCCTACAGGCTAGATGTGAGAGGCACATTCTGCTGCTTCCTCCCTTAGAGTTAAACTTGCTTCTGAAAGCTCAACCTCCGGGGAGTTTGTTTGGCAGAGATATAGAACACACTTTTCCAAGCCTGTTGGAAGGCATTTGCAGTTTCATTTCGCGTCTAATTTCCCAAACCAAACTGCTTGCAGCTCTAACTCCCTTCTAACTACCACTTCTTCGGTTCAGTGAGATATGCTGGATTCTAAACGGAGAAGCTTCTCTGACGCTTTTTCACAGAGATTTTGAAACTGAAATCTCCCATGCCGTTTCCACCATAGGCAGCAATGGGCTTCCCCATAGAACTTGCCAACCTGAATTCCTACAGGCTAGATGTGAGAGGCACTTTCTGCTGCTCCCTCCCTAACAGTTAAGCTTGCTTCTGAAAGCTCAACCTCCGGGGACTCTGTTTGGCAGAGATATAGAACACACTTTTCCAAGCCTGTTGCAAGGCCTTTGCAGTGTCATTTCGCGTCTAATTTCCCAAACCAAACTGCTTGCAGCTCTAACTCCCTTCTAACTACCACTTCTTCGGTTCAGTGAGATATGCTGGATTCTAAACGGAGAAGCTTCTCTGACGCTTTTTCACAGAGATTTTGAAACTGAAATCTCCCATGCCGTTTCCACCATAGGCAGCAATGGGCTTCCCCATAGAACTTGCCATCCTGAATTCCTAAAGGCTAGATGTGAGAGGCACATTCTGCTGCTTCCTCCCTTAGAGTTAAACTTGCTTCTGAAAGCTCAACCTCCGGGGAGTTTGTTTGGCAGAGATATAGAACACACTTTTCCAAGCCTGTTGGAAGGCATTTGCAGTTTCATTTCGCGTCTAATTTCCCAAACCAAACTGCTTGCAGCTCTAACTCCCTTCTAACTACCACTTCTTCGGTTCAGTGAGATATGCTGGATTCTAAACGGAGAAGCTTCTCTGACGCTTTTTCACAGAGATTTTGAAACTGAAATCTCACATGCCGTTTCCACCATAGGCAGCAATGGGCTTCCCCATAGAACTTGCCAACCTGAATTCCTACAGGCTAGATGTGAGAGGCACATTCTGCTGCTTCCTCCCTTAGAGTTAAGCTAGCTTCTGAAAGCTCAACCTCCGGGGAGTCTGTTTGGCAGAGATATAGAACACACTTTTCCAAGCCTGTTTTAAGGCATTTGCAGTTTCATTTCGCGTCTAATTTCCCAAACCAAACTGCTTGCAGCTCTAACTCCCTTCTAACTACCACTTCTTCGGTTCAGTGAGATATGCTGGATTCTAAACGGAGAAGCTTCTCTGACGCTTTTTCACAGAGATTTTGAAACTGAAATTTCCCATGCCGTTTTCACCATAGGCAGCAATGGGCTTCCCCATAGAACTTGCCAACCTGAATTCCTACAGGCTAGATGTGAGAGGCACATTCTGCTGCTTCCTCCCTTAGAGTTAAACTAGCTTCTGAAAGCTCAACCTCCGGGGAGTTTGTTTGGCAGAGATATAGAACACACTTTTCCAAGCCTGTTGGAAGGCATTTGCAGTGTCATTTCGCGTCTAATTTCCCAAACCAAACTGCTTGCAGCTCTAACTCCCTTCTAACTACCACTTCTTCGGTTCAGTGAGATATGCTGGATTCTAAACGGAGAAGCTTCTCTGACGCTTTTTCACAGAGATTTTGAAACTGAAATCTCCCATGCCGTTTCCACCATAGGCAGCAATGGGCTTCCCCATAGAACTTGCCAACCTGAATTCCTACAGGCTAGATGTGAGAGGCACATTCTGCTGCTTCCTCCCTTAGAGTTAAACTTGCTTCTGAAAGCTCAACCTCCGGGGAGTTTGTTTGGCAGAGATATAGAACACACTTTTCCAAGCCTGTTGGAAGGCATTTGCAGTTTCATTTCGCGTCTAATTTCCCAAACCAAACTGATTGCAGCTCTAACTCCCTTCTAACTACCACTTCTTCGGTTCAGTGAGATATGCTGGATTCTAAACGGAGAAGCTTCTCTGACGCTTTTTCACAGAGATTTTGAAACTGAAATTTCCAAACCCGTTTCCAACGAAGGCGCCTATGGGCTTCCCCATAGAACTTGCCAACCTGAATTCCTACAGGCTAGATGTGAGAGGCACATTCTGCTGCTTCCTCCCTTAGAGTTAAACTAGCTTCTGAAAGCTCAACCTCCGGGGAGTTTGTTTGGCAGAGATATAGAACACACTTTTCCAAGGCTGTTGGAAGGCATTTGCAGTTTCATTTCGCGTCTAATTTCCCAAACCAAACTGCTTGCAGCTCTAACTGCCTTCTAACTACCACTTCTTCGGTTCAGTGAGATATGCTGGATTCTAAACGGAGAAGCTTCTCTGACGCTTTTTCACAGAGATTTTGAAACTGAAATCTCCCATGCCGTTTCCACCATAGGCAGCAATGTGCTTCCCCATAGAACTTGCCATCCTGAATTCCTAAAGGCTAGATGTGAGAGGCACATTCTGCTGCTTCCTCCCTTAGAGTTAAACTTGCTTCAGAAAGCTCAACCTCCGGGTAGTTTGTTTGGCAGAGATATAGAACACAATTTTCCAAGCCTGTTGGAAGGCATTTGCAGTTTCATTTCGCGTCTAATTTCCCAAACCAAACTGCTTGCAGCTCTAACTCCCTTCTAACTACCACTTCTTCGGTTCAGTGAGATATGCTGGATTCTAAACGGAGAAGCTTCTCTGACGCTTTTTCACAGAGATTTTGAAACTGAAATTTCCAAACCCGTTTCCAACGAAGGCGCCTATGGGCTTCCCCATAGAACTTGCCAACCTGAATTCCTACAGGCTAGATGTGAGAGGCACATTCTGCTGCTTCCTCCCTTAGAGTTAAACTAGCTTCTGAAAGCTCAACCTCCGGGGAGTTTGTTTGGCAGAGATATAGAACACACTTTTCCAAGCCTGTTGGAAGGCATTTGCAGTTTCATTTCGCATCTAATTTCCCAAACCAAACTGCTTGCAGCTCTAACTCCCTTCTAACTACCACTTCTTCGGTTCAGTGAGATATGCTGGATTCTAAATGGAGAAGCTTCTCTGACGCTTTTTCACAGAGATTTTGAAACTGAAATCTCCCATGCCGTTTCCACCATAGGCAGCAATGGGCTTCCCCATAGAACTTGCCAACCTGAATTCCTACAGGCTAGATGTGAGCGGCACATTCTTCTGCTCCCTCCCTAACAGTTAAGCTTGCTTCTGAAAGCTCAACCTCCGGGGACTCTGTTTGGCAGAGATATAGAACACACTTTTCCAAGCCTGTTGCAAGGCCTTTGCAGTGTCATTTCGCATCTAATTTCCCAAACCAAACTGCTTGCAGCTCTAACTCCCTTCTAACTACCACTTCTTCGGTTCAGTGAGATATGCTGGATTCTAAACGGAGAAGCTTCTCTGACGCTTTTTCACAGAGATTTTGAAACTGAAATCTCCCATGCCGTTTCCACCATAGGCAGCAATGGGCTTCCCCATGGAACTTGCCAACCTGAATTCCTAGAGGCTAGATGTGAGAGGCACATTCTGCTGCTTCCTCCCTTAGAGTTAAACTTGCTTCTGAAAGCTCAACCTCCGGGGAGTTTGTTTGGCAGAGATATAGAACACACTTTTCCAAGCCTGTTGGAAGGCATTTGCAGTTTCATTTCGCGTCTAATTTCCCAAACCAAACTGCTTGCAGCTCTAACTCCCTTCTAACTACCACTTCTTCGGTTCAGTGAGATATGCTGGATTCTAAACGGAGAAGCTTCTCTGACGCTTTTTCACAGAGATTTTGAAACTGAAATCTCCCATGCCGTTTCCACCATAGGCAGCAATGGGCTTCCCCATAGAACTTGCCAACCTGAATTCCTACAGGCTAGATGTGAGAGGCACATTCTGCTGCTTCCTCCCTTAGAGTTAAACTTGCTTCTGAAAGCTCAACCTCCGGGGAGTTTGTTTGGCAGAGATATAGAACACACTTTTCCAAGCCTGTTGGAAGGCATTTGCAGTTTCATTTCGCGTCTAATTTCCCAAACCAAACTGCTTGCAGCTCTAACTCCCTTCTAACTACCACTTCTTCGGTTCAGTGAGATATGCTGGATTCTAAACGGAGAAGCTTCTCTGACGCTTTTTCACAGAGATTTTGAAACTGAAATCTCCCATGCCGTTTCCACCATAGGCAGCAATGGGCTTCCCCATAGAACTTGCCAACCTGAATTCCTACAGGCTAGATGTGAGAGGCACTTTCTGCTGCTCCCTCCCTAACAGTTAAGCTTGCTTCTGAAAGCTCAACCTCCGGGGACTCTGTTTGGCAGAGATATAGAACACACTTTTCCAAGCCTGTTGCAAGGCCTTTGCAGTGTCATTTCGCGTCTAATTTCCCAAACCAAACTGCTTGCAGCTCTAACTCCCTTCTAACTACCACTTCTTCGGTTCAGTGAGATATGCTGGATTCTAAACGGAGAAGCTTCTCTGACGCTTTTTCACAGAGATTTTGAAACTGAAATCTCCCATGCCGTTTCCACCATAGGCAGCAATGGGCTTCCCCATAGAACTTGCCATCCTGAATTCCTAAAGGCTAGATGTGAGAGGCACATTCTGCTGCTTCCTCCCTTAGAGTTAAACTTGCTTCTGAAAGCTCAACCTCCGGGGAGTTTGTTTGGCAGAGATATAGAACACACTTTTCCAAGCCTGTTGGAAGGCATTTGCAGTTTCATTTCGCGTCTAATTTCCCAAACCAAACTGCTTGCAGCTCTAACTCCCTTCTAACTACCACTTCTTCGGTTCAGTGAGATATGCTGGATTCTAAACGGAGAAGCTTCTCTGACGCTTTTTCACAGAGATTTTGAAACTGAAATCTCACATGCCGTTTCCACCATAGGCAGCAATGGGCTTCCCCATAGAACTTGCCAACCTGAATTCCTACAGGCTAGATGTGAGAGGCACATTCTGCTGCTTCCTCCCTTAGAGTTAAGCTAGCTTCTGAAAGCTCAACCTCCGGGGAGTCTGTTTGGCAGAGATATAGAACACACTTTTCCAAGCCTGTTTTAAGGCATTTGCAGTTTCATTTCGCGTCTAATTTCCCAAACCAAACTGCTTGCAGCTCTAACTCCCTTCTAACTACCACTTCTTCGGTTCAGTGAGATATGCTGGATTCTAAACGGAGAAGCTTCTCTGACGCTTTTTCACAGAGATTTTGAAACTGAAATTTCCCATGCCGTTTTCACCATAGGCAGCAATGGGCTTCCCCATAGAACTTGCCAACCTGAATTCCTACAGGCTAGATGTGAGAGGCACATTCTGCTGCTTCCTCCCTTAGAGTTAAACTAGCTTCTGAAAGCTCAACCTCCGGGGAGTTTGTTTGGCAGAGATATAGAACACACTTTTCCAAGCCTGTTGGAAGGCATTTGCAGTGTCATTTCGCGTCTAATTTCCCAAACCAAACTGCTTGCAGCTCTAACTCCCTTCTAACTACCACTTCTTCGGTTCAGTGAGATATGCTGGATTCTAAACGGAGAAGCTTCTCTGACGCTTTTTCACAGAGATTTTGAAACTGAAATCTCCCATGCCGTTTCCACCATAGGCAGCAATGGGCTTCCCCATAGAACTTGCCAACCTGAATTCCTACAGGCTAGATGTGAGAGGCACATTCTGCTGCTTCCTCCCTTAGAGTTAAACTTGCTTCTGAAAGCTCAACCTCCGGGGAGTTTGTTTGGCAGAGATATAGAACACACTTTTCCAAGCCTGTTGGAAGGCATTTGCAGTTTCATTTCGCGTCTAATTTCCCAAACCAAACTGATTGCAGCTCTAACTCCCTTCTAACTACCACTTCTTCGGTTCAGTGAGATATGCTGGATTCTAAACGGAGAAGCTTCTCTGACGCTTTTTCACAGAGATTTTGAAACTGAAATTTCCAAACCCGTTTCCAACGAAGGCGCCTATGGGCTTCCCCATAGAACTTGCCAACCTGAATTCCTACAGGCTAGATGTGAGAGGCACATTCTGCTGCTTCCTCCCTTAGAGTTAAACTAGCTTCTGAAAGCTCAACCTCCGGGGAGTTTGTTTGGCAGAGATATAGAACACACTTTTCCAAGGCTGTTGGAAGGCATTTGCAGTTTCATTTCGCGTCTAATTTCCCAAACCAAACTGCTTGCAGCTCTAACTGCCTTCTAACTACCACTTCTTCGGTTCAGTGAGATATGCTGGATTCTAAACGGAGAAGCTTCTCTGACGCTTTTTCACAGAGATTTTGAAACTGAAATCTCCCATGCCGTTTCCACCATAGGCAGCAATGTGCTTCCCCATAGAACTTGCCATCCTGAATTCCTAAAGGCTAGATGTGAGAGGCACATTCTGCTGCTTCCTCCCTTAGAGTTAAACTTGCTTCAGAAAGCTCAACCTCCGGGTAGTTTGTTTGGCAGAGATATAGAACACAATTTTCCAAGCCTGTTGGAAGGCATTTGCAGTTTCATTTCGCGTCTAATTTCCCAAACCAAACTGCTTGCAGCTCTAACTCCCTTCTAACTACCACTTCTTCGGTTCAGTGAGATATGCTGGATTCTAAACGGAGAAGCTTCTCTGACGCTTTTTCACAGAGATTTTGAAACTGAAATTTCCAAACCCGTTTCCAACGAAGGCGCCTATGGGCTTCCCCATAGAACTTGCCAACCTGAATTCCTACAGGCTAGATGTGAGAGGCACATTCTGCTGCTTCCTCCCTTAGAGTTAAACTAGCTTCTGAAAGCTCAACCTCCGGGGAGTTTGTTTGGCAGAGATATAGAACACACTTTTCCAAGCCTGTTGGAAGGCATTTGCAGTTTCATTTCGCATCTAATTTCCCAAACCAAACTGCTTGCAGCTCTAACTCCCTTCTAACTACCACTTCTTCGGTTCAGTGAGATATGCTGGATTCTAAATGGAGAAGCTTCTCTGACGCTTTTTCACAGAGATTTTGAAACTGAAATCTCCCATGCCGTTTCCACCATAGGCAGCAATGGGCTTCCCCATAGAACTTGCCAACCTGAATTCCTACAGGCTAGATGTGAGCGGCACATTCTTCTGCTCCCTCCCTAACAGTTAAGCTTGCTTCTGAAAGCTCAACCTCCGGGGACTCTGTTTGGCAGAGATATAGAACACACTTTTCCAAGCCTGTTGCAAGGCCTTTGCAGTGTCATTTCGCATCTAATTTCCCAAACCAAACTGCTTGCAGCTCTAACTCCCTTCTAACTACCACTTCTTCGGTTCAGTGAGATATGCTGGATTCTAAACGGAGAAGCTTCTCTGACGCTTTTTCACAGAGATTTTGAAACTGAAATCTCCCATGCCGTTTCCACCATAGGCAGCAATGGGCTTCCCCATGGAACTTGCCAACCTGAATTCCTACAGGCTAGATGTGAGAGGCACATTCTGCTGCTTCCTCCCTTAGAGTTAAACTTGCTTCTGAAAGCTCAACCTCCGGGGAGTTTGTTTGGCAGAGATATAGAACACACTTTTCCAAGCCTGTTGGAAGGCATTTGCAGTTTCATTTCGCGTCTAATTTCCCAAACCAAACTGCTTGCAGCTCTAACTCCCTTCTAACTACCACTTCTTCGGTTCAGTGAGATATGCTGGATTCTAAACGGAGAAGCTTCTCTGACGCTTTTTCACAGAGATTTTGAAACTGAAATTTCCAAACCCGTTTCCAACGAAGGCGCCTATGGGCTTCCCCATAGAACTTGCCAACCTGAATTCCTACAGGCTAGATGTGAGAGGCACATTCTGCTGCTTCCTCCCTTAGAGTTAAACTAGCTTCTGAAAGCTCAACCTCCGGGGAGTTTGTTTGGCAGAGATATAGAACACACTTTTCCAAGCCTGTTGGAAGGCATTTGCAGTTTCATTTCGCGTCTAATTTCCCAAACCAAACTGCTTGCAGCTCTAACTCCCTTCTAACTACCACTTCTTCGGTTCAGTGAGATATGCTGGATTCTAAACGGAGAAGCTTCTCTGACGCTTTTTCACAGAGATTTTGAAACTGAAATCTCCCATGCCGTTTCCACCATAGGCAGCAATGGGCTTCCCCATAGAACTTGCCAACCTGAATTCCTAGAGGCTAGATGTGAGAGGCACATTCTGCTGCTTCCTCCCTTAGAGTTAAACTTGCTTCTGAAAGCTCAACCTCCGGGGAGTTTGTTTGGCAGAGATATAGAACACACTTTTCCAAGCCTGTTGGAAGGCATTTGCAGTTTCATTTCGCGTCTAATTTCCCAAACCAAACTGCTTGCAGCTCTAACTCCCTTCTAACTACCACTTCTTCGGTTCAGTGAGATATGCTGGATTCTAAACGGAGAAGCTTCTCTGACGCTTTTTCACAGAGATTTTGAAACTGAAATCTCCCATGCCGTTTCCACCATAGGCAGCAATGGGCTTCCCCATAGAACTTGCCAACCTGAATTCCTACAGGCTAGATGTGAGAGGCACATTCTGCTGCTTCCTCCCTTAGAGTTAAACTTGCTTCTGAAAGCTCAACCTCCGGGGAGTTTGTTTGGCAGAGATATAGAACACACTTTTCCAAGCCTGTTGGAAGGCATTTGCAGTTTCATTTCGCGTCTAATTTCCCAAACCAAACTGCTTGCAGCTCTAACTCCCTTCTAACTACCACTTCTTCGGTTCAGTGAGATATGCTGGATTCTAAACGGAGAAGCTTCTCTGACGCTTTTTCACAGAGATTTTGAAACTGAAATCTCCCATGCCGTTTCCACCATAGGCAGCAATGGGCTTCCCCATAGAACTTGCCAACCTGAATTCCTACAGGCTAGATGTGAGAGGCACATTCTGCTGCTTCCTCCCTTAGAGTTAAACTTGCTTCTGAAAGCTCAACCTCCGGGGAGTTTGTTTGGCAGAGATATAGAACACACTTTTCCAAGCCTGTTGGAAGGCATTTGCAGTTTCATTTCGCGTCTAATTTCCCAAAGCAAAGTGCTTGCAGCTCTAACTCCCATCTAACTACCACTTCTTCGGTTCAGTGAGATATGCTGGATTCTAAACGGAGAAGCTTCTCTGACGCTTTTTCACAGAGATTTTGAAACTGAAATTTCCAAACCCGTTTCCAACGAAGGCGCCAATGGGCTTCCCCATAGAACTTGCCAACCTGAATTCCTACAGGCTAGATGTGAGAGGCACATTCTGCTGCTTCCTCCCTTAGAGTTAAACTAGCTTCTGAAAGCTCAACCTCCGGGGAGTTTGTTTGGCAGAGATATAGAACACACTTTTCCAAGGCTGTTGGAAGGCATTTGCAGTTTCATTTCGCGTCTAATTTCCCAAACCAAACTGCTTGCAGCTCTAACTGCCTTCTAACTACCACTTCTTCGGTTCAGTGAGATATGCTGGATTCTAAACGGAGAAGCTTCTCTGACGCTTTTTCACAGAGATTTTGAAACTGAAATCTCCCATGCCGTTTCCACCATAGGCAGCAATGGGCTTCCCCATAGAACTAGCCATCCTGAATTCCTAAAGGCTAGATGTGAGAGGCACATTCTGCTGCTTCCTCCCTTAGAGTTAAACTTGCTTCAGAAAGCTCAACCTCCGGGGAGTTTGTTTGGCAGAGATATAGAACACAATTTTCCAAGCCTGTTGGAAGGCATTTGCAGTTTCATTTCGCGTCTAATTTCCCAAACCAAACTGCTTGCAGCTCTAACTCCCTTCTAACTACCACTTCTTCGGTTCAGTGAGATATGCTGGATTCTAAACGGAGAAGCTTCTCTGACGCTTTTTCACAGAGATTTTGAAACTGAAATCTCCCATGCCGTTTCCACCATAGGCAGCAATGGGCTTCCCCATAGAACTTGCCAACCTGAATTCCTACAGGCTAGATGTGAGAGGCACATTCTGCTGCTCCCTCCCTAACAGTTAAGCTTGCTTCTGAAAGCTCAACCTCCGGGGACTCTGTTTGGCAGAGATATAGAACACACTTTTCCAAGCCTGTTGCAAGGCCTTTGCAGTGTCATTTCGCATCTAATTTCCCAAACCAAACTGCTTGCAGCTCTAACTGCCTTCTAACTACCACTTCTTCGGTTCAGTGAGATATGCTGGATTCTAAACGGAGAAGCTTCTCTGACGCTTTTTCACAGAGATTTTGAAACTGAAATCTCCCATGCCGTTTCCACCATAGGCAGCAATGGGCTTCCCCATAGAACTTGCCAACCTGAATTCCTAAAGGCTAGATGTGAGAGGCACATTCTGCTGCTTCCTCCCTTAGAGTTAAACTTGCTTCAGAAAGCTCAACCTCCGGGGAGTTTGTTTGGCAGAGATATAGAACACACTTTTCCAAGCCTGTTGGAAGGCATTTGCAGTTTCATTTCGCGTCTAATTTCCCAAACCAAACTGCTTGCAGCTCTAACTCCCTTCTAACTACCACTTCTTCGGTTCAGTGAGATATGCTGGATTCTAAACGGAGAAGCTTCTCTGACGCTTTTTCACAGAGATTTTGAAACTGAAATTTCCAAACCCGTTTCCAACGAAGGCGCCTATGGGCTTCCCCATAGAACTTGCCAACCTGAATTCCTACAGGCTAGATGTGAGAGGCACATTCTGCTGCTTCCTCCCTTAGAGTTAAACTAGCTTCTGAAAGCTCAACCTCCGGGGAGTTTGTTTGGCAGAGATATCGAACACACTTTTCCAAGCCTGTTGGAAGGCATTTGCAGTTTCATTTCGCGTCTAATTTCCCAAACCAAACTGCTTGCAGCTCTAACTCCCTTCTAACTACCACTTCTTCGGTTCAGTGAGATATGCTGGATTCTAAACGGAGAAGCTTCTCTGACGCTTTTTCACAGAGATTTTGAAACTGAAATTTCCAAACCCGTTTCCAACGAAGGCGCCTATGGGCTTCCCCATAGAACTTGCCAACCTGAATTCCTAGAGGCTAGATGTGAGAGGCACATTCTGCTGCTTCCTCCCTTAGAGTTAAACTTGCTTCTGAAAGCTCAACCTCCGGGGAGTTTGTTTGGCAGAGATATAGAACACACTTTTCCAAGCCTGTTGGAAGGCATTTGCAGTTTCATTTCGCGTCTAATTTCCCAAACCAAACTGCTTGCAGCTCTAACTCCCTTCTAACTACCACTTCTTCGGTTCAGTGAGATATGCTGGATTCTAAACGGAGAAGCTTCTCTGACGCTTTTTCACAGAGATTTTGAAACTGAAATCTCCCATGCCGTTTCCACCATAGGCAGCAATGGGCTTCCCCATAGAACTTGCCAACCTGAATTCCTACAGGCTAGATGTGAGAGGCACATTCTGCTGCTTCCTCCCTTAGAGTTAAACTTGCTTCTGAAAGCTCAACCTCCGGGGAGTTTGTTTGGCAGAGATATAGAACACACTTTTCCAAGCCTGTTGGAAGGCATTTGCAGTTTCATTTCGCGTCTAATTTCCCAAAGCAAACTGCTTGCAGCTCTAACTCCCATCTAACTACCACTTCTTCGGTTCAGTGAGATATGCTGGATTCTAAACGGAGAAGCTTCTCTGACGCTTTTTCACAGAGATTTTGAAACTGAAATTTCCAAACCCGTTTCCAACGAAGGCGCCAATGGGCTTCCCCATAGAACTTGCCAACCTGAATTCCTACAGGCTAGATGTGAGAGGCACATTCTGCTGCTTCCTCCCTTAGAGTTAAACTTGCTTCTGAAAGCTCAACCTCCGGGGAGTTTGTTTGGCAGAGATATAGAACACACTTTTCCAAGCCTGTTGGAAGGCATTTGCAGTGTCATTTCGCGTCTAATTTCCCAAACCAAACTGCTTGCAGCTCTAACTCCCTTCTAACTACCACTTCTTCGGTTCAGTGAGATATGCTGGATTCTAAACGGAGAAGCTTCTCTGACGCTTTTTCACAGAGATTTTGAAACTGAAATCTCCCATGCCGTTTCCACCATAGGCAGCAATGGGCTTCCCCATAGAACTTGCCAACCTGAATTCCTAAAGGCTAGATGTGAGAGGCACATTCTGCTGCTTCCTCCCTTAGAGTTAAACTTGCTTCTGAAAGCTCAACCTCCGGGGAGTTTGTTTGGCAGAGATATAGAACACACTTTTCCAAGCCTGTTGGAAGGCATTTGCAGTTTCATTTCGCGTCTAATTTCCCAAACCAAACTGCTTGCAGCTCTAACTCCCTTCTAACTACCACTTCTTCGGTTCAGTGAGATATGCTGGATTCTAAACGGAGAAGCTTCTCTGACGCTTTTTCACAGAGATTTTGAAACTGAAATCTCCCATGCCGTTTCCACCATAGGCAGCAATGGGCTTCCCCATAGAACTTGCCAACCTGAATTCCTACAGGCTAGATGTGAGAGGCACATTCTGCTGCTTCCTCCCTTAGAGTTAAACTTGCTTCTGAAAGCTCAACCTCCGGGGAGTTTGTTTGGCAGAGATATAGAACACACTTTTCCAAGCCTGTTGGAAGGCATTTGCAGTTTCATTTCGCGTCTAATTTCCCAAAGCAAACTGCTTGCAGCTCTAACTCCCATCTAACTACCACTTCTTCGGTTCAGTGAGATATGCTGGATTCTAAACGGAGAAGCTTCTCTGACGCTTTTTCACAGGGATTTTGAAACTGAAATTTCCAAACCCGTTTCCAACGAAGGCGCCAATGGGCTTCCCCATAGAACTTGCCAACCTGAATTCCTACAGGCTAGATGTGAGAGGCACATTCTGCTGCTTCCTCCCTTAGAGTTAAACTTGCTTCTGAAAGCTCAACCTCCGGGGAGTCTGTTTGGCAAAGATATAGAACACACTTTTCCAAGCCTGTTGGAAGGCATTTGCAGTTTCATTTCGCGTCTAATTTCCCAAACCAAACTGCTTGCAGCTCTAACTGCCTTCTAACTACCACTTCTTCGGTTCAGTGAGATATGCTGGATTCTAAATGGAGAAGCTTCTCTGACGCTTTTTCACAGAGATTTTGAAACTGAAATTTCCAAACCCGTTTCCAACGAAGGCGCCTATGGGCTTCCCCATAGAACTTGCCAACCTGAATTCCTACAGGCTAGATGTGAGAGGCACATTCTGCTGCTTCCTCCCTTAGAGTTAAACTAGCTTCTGAAAGCTCAACCTCCGGGGAGTTTGTTTGGCAGAGATATAGAACACACTTTTCCAAGCCTGTTGGAAGGCATTTGCAGTTTCATTTCGCGTCTAATTTCCCAAACCAAACTGCTTGCAGCTCTAACTGCCTTCTAACTACCACTTCTTCGGTTCAGTGAGATATGCTGGATTCTAAACGGAGAAGCTTCTCTGACGCTTTTTCACAGAGATTTTGAAACTGAAATCTCCCATGCCGTTTCCACCATAGGCAGCAATGGGCTTCCCCATAGAACTTGCCATCCTGAATTCCTAAAGGCTAGATGTGAGAGGCACATTCTGCTGCTTCCTCCCTTAGAGTTAAACTTGCTTCAGAAAGCTCAACCTCCGGGGAGTTTGTTTGGCAGAGATATAGAACACACTTTTCCAAGCCTGTTGGAAGGCATTTGCAGTTTCATTTCGCGTCTAATTTCCCAAACCAAACTGCTTGCAGCTCTAACTCCCTTCTAACTACCACTTCTTCGGTTCAGTGAGATATGCTGGATTCTAAATGGAGAAGCTTCTCTGACGCTTTTTCACAGAGATTTTGAAACTGAAATTTCCAAACCCGTTTCCAACGAAGGCGCCTATGGGCTTCCCCATAGAACTTGCCAACCTGAATTCCTACAGGCTAGATGTGAGAGGCACATTCTGCTGCTTCCTCCCTTAGAGTTAAACTAGCTTCTGAAAGCTCAACCTCCGGGGAGTTTGTTTGGCAGAGATATAGAACACACTTTTCCAAGCCTGTTGGAAGGCATTTGCAGCTTCATTTCGCGTCTAATTTCCCAAACCAAACTGCTTGCAGCTCTAACTCCCTTCTAACTACCACTTCTTCGGTTCAGTGAGATATGCTGGATTCTAAACGGAGAAGCTTCTCTGACGCTTTTTCACAGAGATTTTGAAACTGAAATCTCCCATGCCGTTTCCACCATAGGCAGCAATGGGCTTCCCCATAGAACTTGCCAACCTGAATTCCTACAGGCTAGATGTGAGAGGCACATTCTGCTGCTTCCTCCCTTAGAGTTAAACTTGCTTCTGAAAGCTCAACCTCCGGGGAGTTTGTTTGGCAGAGATATAGAACACACTTTTCCAAGCCTGTTGGAAGGCATTTGCAGTTTCATTTCGCGTCTAATTTCCCAAACCAAACTGCTTGCAGCTCTAACTCCCTTCTAACTACCACTTCTTCGGTTCAGTGAGATATGCTGGATTCTAAACGGAGAAGCTTCTCTGACGCTTTTTCACAGAGATTTTGAAACTGAAATCTCCCATGCCGTTTCCACCATAGGCAGCAATGGGCTTCCCCATAGAACTTGCCAACCTGAATTCCTACAGGCTAGATGTGAGAGGCACATTCTGCTGCTTCCTCCCTTAGAGTTAAACTTGCTTCTGAAAGCTCAACCTCCGGGGAGTTTGTTTGGCAGAGATATAGAACACACTTTTCCAAGGCTGTTGGAAGGCATTTGCAGTTTCATTTCGCGTCTAATTTCCCAAAGCAAACTGCTTGCAGCTCTAACTCCCATCTAACTACCACTTCTTCGGTTCAGTGCGATATGCTGGATTCTAAACGGAGAAGCTTCTCTGACGCTTTTTCACAGAGATTTTGAAACTGAAATTTCCAAACCCGTTTCCAACGAAGGCGCCAATGGGCTTCCCCATAGAACTTGCCAACCTGAATTCCTACAGGCTAGATGTGAGAGGCACATTCTGCTGCTTCCTCCCTAACAGTTAAGCTTGCTTCTGAAAGCTCAACCTCCGGGGACTCTGTTTGGCAGAGATATAGAACACACTTTTCCAAGCCTGTTGGAAGGCCTTTGCAGTGTCATTTCGCATCTAATTTCCCAAACCAAACTGCTTGCAGCTCTAACTCCCTTCTAACTACCACTTCTTCGGTTCAGTGAGATATGCTGGATTCTAAACGGAGAAGCTTCTCTGACGCTTTTTCACAGAGATTTTCAAACTGAAATCTCCCATGCCGTTTCCACCGTAGGCAGCAATGGGCTTCCCCATGGAACTTGCCAACCTGAATTCCTACAGGCTAGATGTGAGAGGCACATTCTGCTGCTTCCTCCCTTAGAGTTAAACTTGCTTCTGAAAGCTCAACCTCCGGGGAGTTTGTTTGGCAGAGATATAGAACACACTTTTCCAAGCCTGTTGGAAGGCATTTGCAGTTTCATTTCGCGTCTAATTTCCCAAACCAAACTGCTTGCAGCTCTAACTCCCTTCTAACTACCACTTCTTCGGTTCAGTGAGATATGCTGGATTCTAAACGGAGAAGCTTCTCTGACGCTTTTTCACAGAGATTTTGAAACTGAAATCTCCCATGCCGTTTCCACCATAGGCAGCAATGGGCTTCCCCATAGAACTTGCCAACCTGAATTCCTACAGGCTAGATGTGAGAGGCACATTCTGCTGCTTCCTCCCTTAGAGTTAAACTTGCTTCTGAAAGCTCAACCTCCGGGGAGTTTGTTTGGCAGAGATATAGAACACACTTTTCCAAGCCTGTTGGAAGGCATTTGCAGTTTCATTTCGCGTCTAATTTCCCAAACCAAACTGCTTGCAGCTCTAACTCCCTTCTAACTACCACTTCTTCGGTTCAGTGAGATATGCTGGATTCTAAACGGAGAAGCTTCTCTGACGCTTTTTCACAGAGATTTTGAAACTGAAATCTCCCATGCCGTTTTCACCATAGGCAGCAATGGGCTTCCCCATAGAACTTGCCAACCTGAATTCCTACAGGCTAGATGTGAGAGGCACATTCTGCTGCTCCCTCCCTAACAGTTAAGCTTGCTTCTGAAAGCTCAACCTCCGGGGACTCTGTTTGGCAGAGATATAGAACACACTTTTCCAAGCCTGTTGCAAGGCCTTTGCAGTGTCATTTCGCATCTAATTTCCCAAACCAAACTGCTTGCAGCTCTAACTCCCTTCTAACTTCCACTTCTTCGGTTCAGTGAGATATGCTGGATTCTAAACGGAGAAGCTTCTCTGACGCTTTTTCACAGAGATTTTGAAACTGAAATCTCCCATGCCGTTTCCACCATAGGCAGCAATGGGCTTCCCCATAGAACTTGCCAACCTGAATTCCTAAAGGCTAGATGTGAGAGGCACATTCTGCTGCTTCCTCCCTTAGAGTTAAACTTGCTACAGAAAGCTCAACCTCCGGGGAGTTTGTTTGGCAGAGATATAGAACACACTTTTCCAAGCCTGTTGGAAGGCATTTGCAGTTTCATTTCGCGTCTAATTTCCCAAACCAAACTGCTTGCAGCTCTAACTCCCTTCTAACTACCACTTCTTCGGTTCAGTGAGATATGCTGGATTCTAAACGGAGAAGCTTCTCTGACGCTTTTTCACAGAGATTTTGAAACTGAAATTTCCAAACCCGTTTCCAACGAAGGCGCCTATGGGCTTCCCCATAGAACTTGCCAACCTGAATTCCTACAGGCTAGATGTGAGAGGCACATTCTGCTGCT
The DNA here is from genome assembly GCF_027409185.1 of Cynocephalus volans. Lineage (NCBI taxonomy): Eukaryota > Metazoa > Chordata > Mammalia > Dermoptera > Cynocephalidae > Cynocephalus > Cynocephalus volans. The sequence goes on from NW_026902408.1 coordinate 99,267, forward strand.
TCCTCCCTTAGAGTTAAACTAGCTTCTGAAAGCTCAACCTCCGGGGAGTTTGTTTGGCAGAGATATCGAACACACTTTTCCAAGCCTGTTGGAAGGCATTTGCAGTTTCATTTCGCGTCTAATTTCCCAAACCAAACTGCTTGCAGCTCTAACTCCCTTCTAACTACCACTTCTTCGGTTCAGTGAGATATGCTGGATTCTAAACGGAGAAGCTTCTCTGACGCTTTTTCACAGAGATTTTGAAACTGAAATTTCCAAACCCGTTTCCAACGAAGGCGCCTATGGGCTTCCCCATAGAACTTGCCAACCTGAATTCCTACAGGCTAGATGTGAGAGGCACATTCTGCTGCTTCCTCCCTTAGAGTTAAACTAGCTTCTGAAAGCTCAACCTCCGGGGAGTTTGTTTGGCAGAGATATAGAACACACTTTTCCAAGCCTGTTGGAAGGCATTTGCAGTTTCATTTCGCGTCTAATTTCCCAAACCAAACTGCTTGCAGCTCTAACTCCCTTCTAACTACCACTTCTTCGGTTCAGTGAGATATGCTGGATTCTAAACGGAGAAGCTTCTCTGACGCTTTTTCACAGAGATTTTGAAACTGAAATCTCCCATGCCGTTTCAACCATAGGCAGCAATGGGCTTCCCCATAGAACTTGCCAACCTGAATTCCTACAGGCTAGATGTGAGAGGCACATTCTGCTGCTCCCTCCCTAACAGTTAAGCTTGCTTCTGAAAGCTCAACCTCCGGGGACTCTGTTTGGCAGAGATATAGAACACACTTTTCCAAGCCTGTTGCAAGGCCTTTGCAGTGTCATTTCGCATCTAATTTCCCAAACCAAACTGCTTGCAGCTCTAACTCCCTTCTAACTACCACTTCTTCGGTTCAGTGAGATATGCTGGATTCTAAACGGAGAAGCTTCTCTGACGCTTTTTCACAGAGATTTTGAAACTGAAATCTCCCATGCCGTTTCCACCATAGGCAGCAATGGGCTTCCCCATAGAACTTGCCAACCTGAATTCCTAAAGGCTAGATGTGAGAGGCACATTCTGCTGCTTCCTCCCTTAGAGTTAAACTTGCTTCAGAAAGCTCAACCTCCGGGGAGTTTGTTTGGCAGAGATATAGAACACACTTTTCCAAGCCTGTTGGAAGGCATTTGCAGTTTCATTTCGCGTCTAATTTCCCAAACCAAACTGCTTGCAGCTCTAACTCCCTTCTAACTACCACTTCTTCGGTTCAGTGAGATATGCTGGATTCTAAACGGAGAAGCTTCTCTGACGCTTTTTCACAGAGATTTTGAAACTGAAATTTCCAAACCCGTTTCCAACGAAGGCGCCTATGGGCTTCCCCATAGAACTTGCCAACCTGAATTCCTACAGGCTAGATGTGAGAGGCACATTCTGCTGCTTCCTCCCTTAGAGTTAAACTAGCTTCTGAAAGCTCAACCTCCGGGGAGTTTGTTTGGCAGAGATATCGAACACACTTTTCCAAGCCTGTTGGAAGGCATTTGCAGTTTCATTTCGCGTCTAATTTCCCAAACCAAACTGCTTGCAGCTCTAACTCCCTTCTAACTACCACTTCTTCGGTTCAGTGAGATATGCTGGATTCTAAACGGAGAAGCTTCTCTGACGCTTTTTCACAGAGATTTTGAAACTGAAATTTCCAAACCCGTTTCCAACGAAGGCGCCTATGGGCTTCCCCATAGAACTTGCCAACCTGAATTCCTACAGGCTAGATGTGAGAGGCACATTCTGCTGCTTCCTCCCTTAGAGTTAAACTAGCTTCTGAAAGCTCAACCTCCGGGGAGTTTGTTTGGCAGAGATATAGAACACACTTTTCCAAGCCTGTTGGAAGGCATTTGCAGTTTCATTTCACGTCTAATTTCCCAAACCAAACTGCTTGCAGCTCTAACTCCCTTCTAACTACCACTTCTTCGGTTCAGTGAGATATGCTGGATTCTAAACGGAGAAGCTTCTCTGACGCTTTTTCACAGAGATTTTGAAACTGAAATCTCCCATGCCGTTTCCACCATAGGCAGCAATGGGCTTCCCCATAGAACTTGCCAACCTGAATTCCTACAGGCTAGATGTGAGAGGCACATTCTGCTGCTTCCTCCCTTAGAGTTAAACTTGCTTCTGAAAGCTCAACCTCCGGGGAGTTTGTTTGGCAGAGATATAGAACACAGTTTTCCAAGCCTGTTGGAAGGCATTTGCAGTTTCATTTCGCGTCTAATTTCCCAAACAAAACTGCTTGCAGCTCTAACTCCCTTCTAACTACCACTTCTTCGGTTCAGTGAGATATGCTGGATTCTAAACGGAGAAGCTTCTCTGACGCTTTTTCACAGAGATTTTGAAACTGAAATCTCCCATGCCGTTTCCACCATAGGCAGCAATGGGCTTCCCCATAGAACTTGCCAACCTGAATTCCTACAGGCTAGATGTGAGAGGCACATTCTGCTGCTTCCTCCCTTAGAGTTAAACTTGCTTCTGAAAGCTCAACCTCCGGGGAGTTTGTTTGGCAGAGATATAGAACACACTTTTCCAAGCCTGTTGGAAGGCATTTGCAGTTTCATTTCGCGTCTAATTTCCCAAAGCAAAGTGCTTGCAGCTCTAACTCCCATCTAACTACCACTTCTTCGGTTCAGTGAGATATGCTGGATTCTAAACGGAGAAGCTTCTCTGACGCTTTTTCACAGAGATTTTGAAACTGAAATTTCCAAACCCGTTTCCAACGAAGGCGCCAATGGGCTTCCCCATAGAACTTGCCAACCTGAATTCCTACAGGCTAGATGTGAGAGGCACATTCTGCTGCTTCCTCCCTTAGAGTTAAACTAGCTTCTGAAAGCTCAACCTCCGGGGAGTTTGTTTGGCAGAGATATAGAACACACTTTTCCAAGGCTGTTGGAAGGCATTTGCAGTTTCATTTCGCGTCTAATTTCCCAAACCAAACTGCTTGCAGCTCTAACTCCCTTCTAACTACCACTTCTTCGGTTCAGTGAGATATGCTGGATTCTAAACGGAGAAGCTTCTCTGACGCTTTTTCACAGAGATTTTGAAACTGAAATCTCCCATGCCGTTTCCACCATAGGCAGCAATGGGCTTCCCCATAGAACTAGCCATCCTGAATTCCTAAAGGCTAGATGTGAGAGGCACATTCTGCTGCTTCCTCCCTTAGAGTTAAACTTGCTTCAGAAAGCTCAACCTCCGGGGAGTTTGTTTGGCAGAGATATAGAACACAATTTTCCAAGCCTGTTGGAAGGCATTTGCAGTTTCATTTCGCGTCTAATTTCCCAAACCAAACTGCTTGCAGCTCTAACTCCCTTCTAACTACCACTTCTTCGGTTCAGTGAGATATGCTGGATTCTAAACGGAGAAGCTTCTCTGACGCTTTTTCACAGAGATTTTGAAACTGAAATCTCCCATGCCGTTTCCACCATAGGCAGCAATGGGCTTCCCCATAGAACTTGCCAACCTGAATTCCTACAGGCTAGATGTGAGAGGCACATTCTGCTGCTCCCTCCCTAACAGTTAAGCTTGCTTCTGAAAGCTCAACCTCCGGGGACTCTGTTTGGCAGAGATATAGAACACACTTTTCCAAGCCTGTTGCAAGGCCTTTGCAGTGTCATTTCGCATCTAATTTCCCAAACCAAACTGCTTGCAGCTCTAACTGCCTTCTAACTACCACTTCTTCGGTTCAGTGAGATATGCTGGATTCTAAACGGAGAAGCTTCTCTGACGCTTTCTCACAGAGATTTTGAAACTGAAATCTCCCATGCCGTTTCCACCATAGGCAGCAATGGGCTTCCCCATAGAACTTGCCAACCTGAATTCCTAAAGGCTAGATGTGAGAGGCACATTCTGCTGCTTCCTCCCTTAGAGTTAAACTTGCTTCAGAAAGCTCAACCTCCGGGGAGTTTGTTTGGCAGAGATATAGAACACACTTTTCCAAGCCTGTTGGAAGGCATTTGCAGTTTCATTTCGCGTCTAATTTCCCAAACCAAACTGCTTGCAGCTCTAACTCCCTTCTAACTACCACTTCTTCGGTTCAGTGAGATATGCTGGATTCTAAACGGAGAAGCTTCTCTGACGCTTTTTCACAGAGATTTTGAAACTGAAATTTCCAAACCCGTTTCCAACGAAGGCGCCTATGGGCTTCCCCATAGAACTTGCCAACCTGAATTCCTACAGGCTAGATGTGAGAGGCACATTCTGCTGCTTCCTCCCTTAGAGTTAAACTTGCTTCTGAAAGCTCAACCTCCGGGGAGTTTGTTTGGCAGAGATATAGAACACACTTTTCCAAGCCTGTTGGAAGGCATTTGCAGTTTCATTTCGCGTCTAATTTCCCAAACCAAACTGCTTGCAGCTCTAACTCCCTTCTAACTACCACTTCTTCGGTTCAGTGAGATATGCTGGATTCTAAACGGAGAAGCTTCTCTGACGCTTTTTCACAGAGATTTTGAAACTGAAATCTCCCATGCCGTTTCCACCATAGGCAGCAATGGGCTTCCCCATAGAACTTGCCAACCTGAATTCCTACAGGCTAGATGTGAGAGGCACATTCTGCTGCTTCCTCCCTTAGAGTTAAACTTGCTTCTGAAAGCTCAACCTCCGGGGAGTTTGTTTGGCAGAGATATAGAACACACTTTTCCAAGCCTGTTGGAAGGCATTTGCAGTTTCATTTCGCGTCTAATTTCCCAAACCAAACTGCTTGCAGCTCTAACTCCCTTCTAACTACCACTTCTTCGGTTCAGTGAGATATGCTGGATTCTAAACGGAGAAGCTTCTCTGACGCTTTTTCACAGAGATTTTGAAACTGAAATCTCCCATGCCGTTTCCACCATAGGCAGCAATGGGCTTCCCCATAGAACTTGCCAACCTGAATTCCTACAGGCTAGATGTGAGAGGCACATTCTGCTGCTTCCTCCCTTAGAGTTAAACTTGCTTCTGAAAGCTCAACCTCCGGGGAGTTTGTTTGGCAGAGATATAGAACACACTTTTCCAAGCCTGTTGGAAGGCATTTGCAGTTTCATTTCGCGTCTAATTTCCCAAAGCAAACTGCTTGCAGCTCTAACTCCCATCTAACTACCACTTCTTCGGTTCAGTGAGATATGCTGGATTCTAATCGGAGAAGCTTCTCTGACGCTTTTTCTCAGAGATTTTGAAACTGAAATTTCCAAACCCGTTTCCAACGAAGGCGCCAATGGGCTTCCCCATAGAACTTGCCAACCTGAATTCCTACAGGCTAGATGTGAGAGGCACATTCTGCTGCTCCCTCCCTAACAGTTAAGCTTGCTTCTGAAAGCTCAACCTCCGGGGACTCTGTTTGGCAGAGATATAGAACACACTTTTCCAAGCCTGTTGCAAGGCCTTTGCAGTGTCATTTCGCATCTAATTTCCCAAACCAAACTGCTTGCAGCTCTAACTCCCTTCTAACTACCACTTCTTCGGTTCAGTGAGATATGCTGGATTCTAAACGGAGAAGCTTCTCTGACGCTTTTTCACAGAGATTTTGAAACTGAAATCTCCCATGCCGTTTCCACCATAGGCAGCAATGGGCTTCCCCATAGAACTTGCCAACCTGAATTCCTAAAGGCTAGATGTGAGAGGCACATTCTGCTGCTTCCTCCCTTAGAGTTAAACTTGCTTCAGAAAGCTCAACCTCCGGGGAGTTTGTTTGGCAGAGATATAGAACACACTTTTCCAAGCCTGTTGGAAGGCATTTGCAGTTTCATTTCGCGTCTAATTTCCCAAACCAAACTGCTTGCAGCTCTAACTCCCTTCTAACTACCACTTCTTCGGTTCAGTGAGATATGCTGGATTCTAAACGGAGAAGCTTCTCTGACGCTTTTTCACAGAGATTTTGAAACTGAAATTTCCAAACCCGTTTCCAACGAAGGCGCCTATGGGCTTCCCCATAGAACTTGCCAACCTGAATTCCTACAGGCTAGATGTGAGAGGCACATTCTGCTGCTTCCTCCCTTAGAGTTAAACTAGCTTCTGAAAGCTCAACCTCCGGGGAGTTTGTTTGGCAGAGATATCGAACACACTTTTCCAAGCCTGTTGGAAGGCATTTGCAGTTTCATTTCGCGTCTAATTTCCCAAACCAAACTGCTTGCAGCTCTAACTCCCTTCTAACTACCACTTCTTCGGTTCAGTGAGATATGCTGGATTCTAAACGGAGAAGCTTCTCTGACGCTTTTTCACAGAGATTTTGAAACTGAAATTTCCAAACCCGTTTCCAACGAAGGCGCCTATGGGCTTCCCCATAGAACTTGCCAACCTGAATTCCTACAGGCTAGATGTGAGAGGCACATTCTGCTGCTTCCTCCCTTAGAGTTAAACTAGCTTCTGAAAGCTCAACCTCCGGGGAGTTTGTTTGGCAGAGATATAGAACACACTTTTCCAAGCCTGTTGGAAGGCATTTGCAGTTTCATTTCACGTCTAATTTCCCAAACCAAACTGCTTGCAGCTCTAACTCCCTTCTAACTACCACTTCTTCGGTTCAGTGAGATATGCTGGATTCTAAACGGAGAAGCTTCTCTGACGCTTTTTCACAGAGATTTTGAAACTGAAATCTCCCATGCCGTTTCCACCATAGGCAGCAATGGGCTTCCCCATAGAACTTGCCAACCTGAATTCCTACAGGCTAGATGTGAGAGGCACATTCTGCTGCTTCCTCCCTTAGAGTTAAACTTGCTTCTGAAAGCTCAACCTCCGGGGAGTTTGTTTGGCAGAGATATAGAACACAGTTTTCCAAGCCTGTTGGAAGGCATTTGCAGTTTCATTTCGCGTCTAATTTCCCAAACAAAACTGCTTGCAGCTCTAACTCCCTTCTAACTACCACTTCTTCGGTTCAGTGAGATATGCTGGATTCTAAACGGAGAAGCTTCTCTGACGCTTTTTCACAGAGATTTTGAAACTGAAATCTCCCATGCCGTTTCCACCATAGGCAGCAATGGGCTTCCCCATAGAACTTGCCAACCTGAATTCCTACAGGCTAGATGTGAGAGGCACATTCTGCTGCTTCCTCCCTTAGAGTTAAACTTGCTTCTGAAAGCTCAACCTCCGGGGAGTTTGTTTGGCAGAGATATAGAACACACTTTTCCAAGCCTGTTGGAAGGCATTTGCAGTTTCATTTCGCGTCTAATTTCCCAAAGCAAAGTGCTTGCAGCTCTAACTCCCATCTAACTACCACTTCTTCGGTTCAGTGAGATATGCTGGATTCTAAACGGAGAAGCTTCTCTGACGCTTTTTCACAGAGATTTTGAAACTGAAATTTCCAAACCCGTTTCCAACGAAGGCGCCAATGGGCTTCCCCATAGAACTTGCCAACCTGAATTCCTACAGGCTAGATGTGAGAGGCACATTCTGCTGCTTCCTCCCTTAGAGTTAAACTAGCTTCTGAAAGCTCAACCTCCGGGGAGTTTGTTTGGCAGAGATATAGAACACACTTTTCCAAGGCTGTTGGAAGGCATTTGCAGTTTCATTTCGCGTCTAATTTCCCAAACCAAACTGCTTGCAGCTCTAACTCCCTTCTAACTACCACTTCTTCGGTTCAGTGAGATATGCTGGATTCTAAACGGAGAAGCTTCTCTGACGCTTTTTCACAGAGATTTTGAAACTGAAATCTCCCATGCCGTTTCCACCATAGGCAGCAATGGGCTTCCCCATAGAACTAGCCATCCTGAATTCCTAAAGGCTAGATGTGAGAGGCACATTCTGCTGCTTCCTCCCTTAGAGTTAAACTTGCTTCAGAAAGCTCAACCTCCGGGGAGTTTGTTTGGCAGAGATATAGAACACAATTTTCCAAGCCTGTTGGAAGGCATTTGCAGTTTCATTTCGCGTCTAATTTCCCAAACCAAACTGCTTGCAGCTCTAACTCCCTTCTAACTACCACTTCTTCGGTTCAGTGAGATATGCTGGATTCTAAACGGAGAAGCTTCTCTGACGCTTTTTCACAGAGATTTTGAAACTGAAATCTCCCATGCCGTTTCCACCATAGGCAGCAATGGGCTTCCCCATAGAACTTGCCAACCTGAATTCCTACAGGCTAGATGTGAGAGGCACATTCTGCTGCTCCCTCCCTAACAGTTAAGCTTGCTTCTGAAAGCTCAACCTCCGGGGACTCTGTTTGGCAGAGATATAGAACACACTTTTCCAAGCCTGTTGCAAGGCCTTTGCAGTGTCATTTCGCATCTAATTTCCCAAACCAAACTGCTTGCAGCTCTAACTGCCTTCTAACTACCACTTCTTCGGTTCAGTGAGATATGCTGGATTCTAAACGGAGAAGCTTCTCTGACGCTTTTTCACAGAGATTTTGAAACTGAAATCTCCCATGCCGTTTCCACCATAGGCAGCAATGGGCTTCCCCATAGAACTTGCCAACCTGAATTCCTAAAGGCTAGATGTGAGAGGCACATTCTGCTGCTTCCTCCCTTAGAGTTAAACTTGCTTCAGAAAGCTCAACCTCCGGGGAGTTTGTTTGGCAGAGATATAGAACACACTTTTCCAAGCCTGTTGGAAGGCATTTGCAGTTTCATTTCGCGTCTAATTTCCCAAACCAAACTGCTTGCAGCTCTAACTCCCTTCTAACTACCACTTCTTCGGTTCAGTGAGATATGCTGGATTCTAAACGGAGAAGCTTCTCTGACGCTTTTTCACAGAGATTTTGAAACTGAAATTTCCAAACCCGTTTCCAACGAAGGCGCCTATGGGCTTCCCCATAGAACTTGCCAACCTGAATTCCTACAGGCTAGATGTGAGAGGCACATTCTGCTGCTTCCTCCCTTAGAGTTAAACTTGCTTCTGAAAGCTCAACCTCCGGGGAGTTTGTTTGGCAGAGATATAGAACACACTTTTCCAAGCCTGTTGGAAGGCATTTGCAGTTTCATTTCGCGTCTAATTTCCCAAACCAAACTGCTTGCAGCTCTAACTCCCTTCTAACTACCACTTCTTCGGTTCAGTGAGATATGCTGGATTCTAAACGGAGAAGCTTCTCTGACGCTTTTTCACAGAGATTTTGAAACTGAAATCTCCCATGCCGTTTCCACCATAGGCAGCAATGGGCTTCCCCATAGAACTTGCCAACCTGAATTCCTACAGGCTAGATGTGAGAGGCACATTCTGCTGCTTCCTCCCTTAGAGTTAAACTAGCTTCTGAAAGCTCAACCTCCGGGGAGTTTGTTTGGCAGAGATATAGAACACACTTTTCCAAGGCTGTTGGAAGGCATTTGCAGTTTCATTTCGCGTCTAATTTCCCAAACCAAACTGCTTGCAGCTCTAACTGCCTTCTAACTACCACTTCTTCGGTTCAGTGAGATATGCTGGATTCTAAACGGAGAAGCTTCTCTGACGCTTTTTCACAGAGATTTTGAAACTGAAATCTCCCATGCCGTTTCCACCATAGGCAGCAATGGGCTTCCCCATAGAACTTGCCAACCTGAATTCCTACAGGCTAGATGTGAGAGGCACATTCTGCTGCTCCCTCCCTAACAGTTAAGCTTGCTTCTGAAAGCTCAACCTCCGGGGACTCTGTTTGGCAGAGATATAGAACACACTTTTCCAAGCCTGTTGCAAGGCCTTTGCAGTGTCATTTCGCATCTAATTTCCCAAACCAAACTGCTTGCAGCTCTAACTCCCTTCTAACTACCACTTCTTCGGTTCAGTGAGATATGCTGGATTCTAAACGGAGAAGCTTCTCTGACGCTTTTTCACAGAGATTTTGAAACTGAAATCTCCCATGCCGTTTCCACCATAGGCAGCAATGGGCTTCCCCATAGAACTTGCCAACCTGAATTCCTAAAGGCTAGATGTGAGAGGCACATTCTGCTGCTTCCTCCCTTAGAGTTAAACTTGCTTCAGAAAGCTCAACCTCCGGGGAGTTTGTTTGGCAGAGATATAGAACACACTTTTCCAAGCCTGTTGGAAGGCATTTGCAGTTTCATTTCGCGTCTAATTTCCCAAACCAAACTGCTTGCAGCTCTAACTCCCTTCTAACTACCACTTCTTCGGTTCAGTGAGATATGCTGGATTCTAAACGGAGAAGCTTCTCTGACGCTTTTTCACAGAGATTTTGAAACTGAAATCTCCAAACCCGTTTCCAACGAAGGCGCCTATGGGCTTCCCCATAGAACTTGCCAACCTGAATTCCTACAGGCTAGATGTGAGAGGCACATTCTGCTGCTTCCTCCCTTAGAGTTAAACTAGCTTCTGAAAGCTCAACCTCCGGGGAGTTTGTTTGGCAGAGATATCGAACACACTTTTCCAAGCCTGTTGGAAGGCATTTGCAGTTTCATTTCGCGTCTAATTTCCCAAACCAAACTGCTTGCAGCTCTAACTCCCTTCTAACTACCACTTCTTCGGTTCAGTGAGATATGCTGGATTCTAAACGGAGAAGCTTCTCTGACGCTTTTTCACAGAGATTTTGAAACTGAAATTTCCAAACCCGTTTCCAACGAAGGCGCCTATGGGCTTCCCCATAGAACTTGCCAACCTGAATTCCTACAGGCTAGATGTGAGAGGCACATTCTGCTGCTTCCTCCCTTAGAGTTAAACTAGCTTCTGAAAGCTCAACCTCCGGGGAGTTTGTTTGGCAGAGATATAGAACACACTTTTCCAAGCCTGTTGGAAGGCATTTGCAGTTTCATTTCGCGTCTAATTTCCCAAACCAAACTGCTTGCAGCTCTAACTCCCTTCTAACTACCACTTCTTCGGTTCAGTGAGATATGCTGGATTCTAAACGGAGAAGCTTCTCTGACGCTTTTTCACAGAGATTTTGAAACTGAAATCTCCCATGCCGTTTCCACCATAGGCAGCAATGGGCTTCCCCATAGAACTTGCCAACCTGAATTCCTACAGGCTAGATGTGAGAGGCACATTCTGCTGCTTCCTCCCTTAGAGTTAAACTTGCTTCTGAAAGCTCAACCTCCGGGGAGTTTGTTTGGCAGAGATATAGAACACACTTTTCCAAGCCTGTTGGAAGGCATTTGCAGTTTCATTTCGCGTCTAATTTCCCAAAGCAAAGTGCTTGCAGCTCTAACTCCCATCTAACTACCACTTCTTCGGTTCAGTGAGATATGCTGGATTCTAAACGGAGAAGCTTCTCTGACGCTTTTTCACAGAGATTTTGAAACTGAAATTTCCAAACCCGTTTCCAACGAAGGCGCCAATGGGCTTCCCCATAGAACTTGCCAACCTGAATTCCTACAGGCTAGATGTGAGAGGCACATTCTGCTGCTTCCTCCCTTAGAGTTAAACTAGCTTCTGAAAGCTCAACCTCCGGGGAGTTTGTTTGGCAGAGATATAGAACACACTTTTCCAAGGCTGTTGGAAGGCATTTGCAGTTTCATTTCGCGTCTAATTTCCCAAACCAAACTGCTTGCAGCTCTAACTCCCTTCTAACTACCACTTCTTCGGTTCAGTGAGATATGCTGGATTCTAAACGGAGAAGCTTTTCTGACGCTTTTTCACAGAGATTTTGAAACTGAAATCTCCCATGCCGTTTCCACCATAGGCAGCAATGGGCTTCCCCATAGAACTAGCCATCCTGAATTCCTAAAGGCTAGATGTGAGAGGCACATTCTGCTGCTTCCTCCCTTAGAGTTAAACTTGCTTCAGAAAGCTCAACCTCCGGGGAGTTTGTTTGGCAGAGATATAGAACACAATTTTCCAAGCCTGTTGGAAGGCATTTGCAGTTTCATTTCGCGTCTAATTTCCCAAACCAAACTGCTTGCAGCTCTAACTCCCTTCTAACTACCACTTCTTCGGTTCAGTGAGATATGCTGGATTCTAAACGGAGAAGCTTCTCTGACGCTTTTTCACAGAGATTTTGAAACTGAAATCTCCCATGCCGTTTCCACCATAGGCAGCAATGGGCTTCCCCATAGAACTTGCCAACCTGAATTCCTACAGGCTAGATGTGAGAGGCACATTCTGCTGCTCCCTCCCTAACAGTTAAGCTTGCTTCTGAAAGCTCAACCTCCGGGAACTCTGTTTGGCAGAGATATAGAACACACTTTTCCAAGCCTGTTGCAAGGCCTTTGCAGTGTCATTTCGCATCTAATTTCCCAAACCAAACTGCTTGCAGCTCTAACTGCCTTCTAACTACCACTTCTTCGGTTCAGTGAGATATGCTGGATTCTAAACGGAGAAGCTTCTCTGACGCTTTTTCACAGAGATTTTGAAACTGAAATCTCCCATGCCGTTTCCACCATAGGCAGCAATGGGCTTCCCCATAGAACTTGCCAACCTGAATTCCTAAAGGCTAGATGTGAGAGGCACATTCTGCTGCTTCCTCCCTTAGAGTTAAACTTGCTTCAGAAAGCTCAACCTCCGGGGAGTTTGTTTGGCAGAGATATAGAACACACTTTTCCAAGCCTGTTGGAAGGCATTTGCAGTTTCATTTCGCGTCTAATTTCCCAAACCAAACTGCTTGCAGCTCTAACTCCCTTCTAACTACCACTTCTTCGGTTCAGTGAGATATGCTGGATTCTAAACGGAGAAGCTTCTCTGACGCTTTTTCACAGAGATTTTGAAACTGAAATTTCCAAACCCGTTTCCAACGAAGGCGCCTATGGGCTTCCCCATAGAACTTGCCAACCTGAATTCCTACAGGCTAGATGTGAGAGGCACATTCTGCTGCTTCCTCCCTTAGAGTTAAACTAGCTTCTGAAAGCTCAACCTCCGGGGAGTTTGTTTGGCAGAGATATCGAACACACTTTTCCAAGCCTGTTGGAAGGCATTTGCAGTTTCATTTCGCGTCTAATTTCCCAAACCAAACTGCTTGCAGCTCTAACTCCCTTCTAACTACCACTTCTTCGGTTCAGTGAGATATGCTGGATTCTAAACGGAGAAGCTTCTCTGACGCTTTTTCACAGAGATTTTGAAACTGAAATTTCCAAACCCGTTTCCAACGAAGGCGCCTATGGGCTTCCCCATAGAACTTGCCAACCTGAATTCCTACAGGCTAGATGTGAGAGGCACATTCTGCTGCTTCCTCCCTTAGAGTTAAACTTGCTTCTGAAAGCTCAACCTCCGGGGAGTTTGTTTGGCAGAGATATAGAACACACTTTTCCAAGCCTGTTGGAAGGCATTTGCAGTTTCATTTCGCGTCTAATTTCCCAAACCAAACTGCTTGCAGCTCTAACTCCCTTCTAACTACCACTTCTTCGGTTCAGTGAGATATGCTGGATTCTAAACGGAGAAGCTTCTCTGACGCTTTTTCACAGAGATTTTGAAACTGAAATCTCCCATGCCGTTTCCACCATAGGCAGCAATGGGCTTCCCCATAGAACTTGCCAACCTGAATTCCTACAGGCTAGATGTGAGAGGCACATTCTGCTGCTTCCTCCCTTAGAGTTAAACTTGCTTCTGAAAGCTCAACCTCCGGGGAGTTTGTTTGGCAGAGATATAGAACACACTTTTCCAAGCCTGTTGGAAGGCATTTGCAGTTTCATTTCGCGTCTAATTTCCCAAACCAAACTGCTTGCAGCTCTAACTCCCTTCTAACTACCACTTCTTCGGTTCAGTGAGATATGCTGGATTCTAAACGGAGAAGCTTCTCTGACGCTTTTTCACAGAGATTTTGAAACTGAAATCTCCCATGCCGTTTCCACCATAGGCAGCAATGGGCTTCCCCATAGAACTTGCCAACCTGAATTCCTACAGGCTAGATGTGAGAGGCACATTCTGCTGCTTCCTCCCTTAGAGTTAAACTAGCTTCTGAAAGCTCAACCTCCGGGGAGTTTGTTTGGCAGAGATATAGAACACACTTTTCCAAGCCTGTTGGAAGGCATTTGCAGTTTCATTTCGCGTCTAATTTCCCAAAGCAAACTGCTTGCAGCTCTAACTCCCATCTAACTACCACTTCTTCGGTTCAGTGAGATATGCTGGATTCTAATCGGAGAAGCTTCTCTGACGCTTTTTCTCAGAGATTTTGAAACTGAAATTTCCAAACCCGTTTCCAACGAAGGCGCCAATGGGCTTCCCCATAGAACTTGCCAACCTGAATTCCTACAGGCTAGATGTGAGAGGCACATTCTGCTGCTTCCTCCCTTAGAGTTAAACTAGCTTCTGAAAGCTCAACCTCCGGGGAGTTTGTTTGGCAGAGATATAGAACACACTTTTCCAAGGCTGTTGGAAGGCATTTGCAGTTTCATTTCGCGTCTAATTTCCCAAACCAAACTGCTTGCAGCTCTAACTGCCTTCTAACTACCACTTCTTCGGTTCAGTGAGATATGCTGGATTCTAAACGGAGAAGCTTCTCTGACGCTTTTTCACAGAGATTTTGAAACTGAAATCTCCCATGCCGTTTCCACCATAGGCAGCAATGGGCTTCCCCATAGAACTAGCCATCCTGAATTCCTAAAGGCTAGATGTGAGAGGCACATTCTGCTGCTTCCTCCCTTAGAGTTAAACTTGCTTCTGAAAGCTCAACCTCCGGGGAGTTTGTTTGGCAGAGATATAGAACACACTTTTCCAAGCCTGTTGGAAGGCATTTGCAGTTTCATTTCGCGTCTAATTTCCCAAACCAAACTGCTTGCAGCTCTAACTCCCTTCTAACTACCACTTCTTCGGTTCAGTGAGATATGCTGGATTCTAAACGGAGAAGCTTCTCTGACGCTTTTTCACAGAGATTTTGAAACTGAAATCTCCCATGCCGTTTCCACCATAGGCAGCAATGGGCTTCCCCATAGAACTTGCCAACCTGAATTCCTACAGGCTAGATGTGAGAGGCACATTCTGCTGCTTCCTCCCTTAGAGTTAAACTTGCTTCTGAAAGCTCAACCTCCGGGGAGTTTGTTTGGCAGAGATATAGAACACACTTTTCCAAGCCTGTTGGAAGGCATTTGCAGTTTCATTTCGCGTCTAATTTCCCAAAGCAAACTGCTTGCAGCTCTAACTCCCATCTAACTACCACTTCTTCGGTTCAGTGAGATATGCTGGATTCTAAACGGAGAAGCTTCTCTGACGCTTTTTCACAGAGATTTTGAAACTGAAATTTCCAAACCCGTTTCCAACGAAGGCGCCAATGGGCTTCCCCATAGAACTTGCCAACCTGAATTCCTACAGGCTAGATGTGAGAGGCACATTCTGCTGCTTCCTCCCTTAGAGTTAAACTTGCTTCTGAAAGCTCAACCTCCGGGGAGTTTGTTTGGCAGAGATATAGAACACACTTTTCCAAGCCTGTTGGAAGGCATTTGCAGTGTCATTTCGCGTCTAATTTCCCAAACCAAACTGCTTGCAGCTCTAACTCCCTTCTAACTACCACTTCTTCGGTTCAGTGAGATATGCTGGATTCTAAACGGAGAAGCTTCTCTGACGCTTTTTCACAGGGATTTTGAAACTGAAATTTCCAAACCCGTTTCCAACGAAGGCGCCAATGGGCTTCCCCATAGAACTTGCCAACCTGAATTCCTACAGGCTAGATGTGAGAGGCACATTCTGCTGCTTCCTCCCTTAGAGTTAAACTTGCTTCTGAAAGCTCAACCTCCGGGGAGTCTGTTTGGCAAAGATATAGAACACACTTTTCCAAGCCTGTTGGAAGGCATTTGCAGTTTCATTTCGCGTCTAATTTCCCAAACCAAACTGCTTGTAGCTCTAACTCCCTTCTAACTACCACTTCTTCGGTTCAGTGAGATATGCTGGATTCTAAACGGAGAAGCTTCTCTGACGCTTTTTCACAGAGATTTTGAAACTGAAATCTCCCATGCCGTTTCCACCATAGGCAGCAATGGGCTTCCCCATAGAACTTGCCAACCTGAATTCCTACAGGCTAGATGTGAGAGGCACATTCTGCTGCTTCCTCCCTAACAGTTAAGCTTGCTTCTGAAAGCTCAACCTCCGGGGACTCTGTTTGGCAGAGATATAGAACACAATTTTCCAAGCCTGTTGGAAGGCATTTGCAGCTTCATTTCGCGTCTAATTTCCCAAACCAAACTGCTTGCAGCTCTAACTCCCTTCTAACTACCACTTCTTCGGTTCAGTGAGATATGCTGGATTCTAAACGGAGAAGCTTCTCTGACGCTTTTTCACAGAGATTTTGAAACTGAAATCTCCCATGCCGTTTCCACCATAGGCAGCAATGGGCTTCCCCATAGAACTTGCCAACCTGAATTCCTACAGGCTAGATGTGAGAGGCACATTCTGCTGCTTCCTCCCTTAGAGTTAAACTTGCTTCTGAAAGCTCAACCTCCGGGGAGTTTGTTTGGCAGAGATATAGAACACACTTTTCCAAGCCTGTTGGAAGGCATTTGCAGTTTCATTTCGCGTCTAATTTCCCAAACCAAACTGCTTGCAGCTCTAACTCCCATCTAACTACCACTTCTTCGGTTCAGTGAGATATGCTGGATTCTAAACGGAGAAGCTTCTCTGACGCTTTTTCACAGGGATTTTGAAACTGAAATTTCCAAACCCGTTTCCAACGAAGGCGCCAATGGGCTTCCCCATAGAACTTGCCAACCTGAATTCCTACAGGCTAGATGTGAGAGGCACATTCTGCTGCTTCCTCCCTTAGAGTTAAACTTGCTTCTGAAAGCTCAACCTCCGGGGAGTCTGTTTGGCAAAGATATAGAACACACTTTTCCAAGCCTGTTGGAAGGCATTTGCAGTTTCATTTCGCGTCTAATTTCCCAAACCAAACTGCTTGTAGCTCTAACTCCCTTCTAACTACCACTTCTTCGGTTCAGTGAGATATGCTGGATTCTAAACGGAGAAGCTTCTCTGACGCTTTTTCACAGAGATTTTGAAACTGAAATCTCCCATGCCGTTTCCACCATAGGCAGCAATGGGCTTCCCCATAGAACTTGCCAACCTGAATTCCTACAGGCTAGATGTGAGAGGCACATTCTGCTGCTTCCTCCCTTAGAGTTAAACTTGCTTCTGAAAGCTCAACCTCCGGGGAGTTTGTTTGGCAGAGATATAGAACACACTTTTCCAAGCCTGTTGGAAGGCATTTGCAGTTTCATTTCGCGTCTAATTTCCCAAACCAAACTGCTTGCAGCTCTAACTCCCTTCTAACTACCACTTCTTCGGTTCAGTGAGATATGCTGGATTCTAAACGGAGAAGCTTCTCTGACGCTTTTTCACAGAGATTTTGAAACTGAAATCTCCCATGCCGTTTCCACCATAGGCAGCAATGGGCTTCCCCATAGAACTTGCCAACCTGAATTCCTACAGGCTAGATGTGAGAGGCACATTCTGCTGCTCCCTCCCTAACAGTTAAGCTTGCTTCTGAAAGCTCAACCTCCGGGGACTCTGTTTGGCAGAGATATAGAACACACTTTTCCAAGCCTGTTGCAAGGCCTTTGCAGTGTCATTTCGCATCTAATTTCCCAAACCAAACTGCTTGCAGCTCTAACTCCCTTCTAACTACCACTTCTTCGGTTCAGTGAGATATGCTGGATTCTAAACGGAGAAGCTTCTCTGACGCTTTTTCACAGAGATTTTGAAACTGAAATCTCCCATGCCGTTTCCACCATAGGCAGCAATGGGCTTCCCCATAGAACTTGCCAACCTGAATTCCTAAAGGCTAGATGTGAGAGGCACATTCTGCTGCTTCCTCCCTTAGAGTTAAACTTGCTTCAGAAAGCTCAACCTCCGGGGAGTTTGTTTGGCAGAGATATAGAACACACTTTTCCAAGCCTGTTGGAAGGCATTTGCAGTTTCATTTCGCGTCTAATTTCCCAAACCAAACTGCTTGCAGCTCTAACTCCCTTCTAACTACCACTTCTTCGGTTCAGTGAGATATGCTGGATTCTAAACGGAGAAGCTTCTCTGACGCTTTTTCACAGAGATTTTGAAACTGAAATTTCCAAACCCGTTTCCAACGAAGGCGCCTATGGGCTTCCCCATAGAACTTGCCAACCTGAATTCCTACAGGCTAGATGTGAGAGGCACATTCTGCTGCTTCCTCCCTTAGAGTTAAACTAGCTTCTGAAAGCTCAACCTCCGGGGAGTTTGTTTGGCAGAGATATAGAACACACTTTTCCAAGCCTGTTGGAAGGCATTTGCAGTTTCATTTCGCGTCTAATTTCCCAAACCAAACTGCTTGCAGCTCTAACTCCCTTCTAACTACCACTTCTTCGGTTCAGTGAGATATGCTGGATTCTAAACGGAGAAGCTTCTCTGACGCTTTTTCACAGAGATTTTGAAACTGAAATCTCCCATGCCGTTTCCACCATAGGCAGCAATGGGCTTCCCCATAGAACTTGCCAACCTGAATTCCTACAGTCTAGATGTGAGAGGCACATTCTGCTGCTTCCTCCCTTAGAGTTAAACTTGCTTCTGAAAGCTCAACCTCCGGGGAGTTTGTTTGGCAGAGATATAGAACACACTTTTCCAAGCCTGTTGGAAGGCATTTGCAGTTTCATTTCGCGTCTAATTTCCCAAACCAAACTGCTTGCAGCTCTAACTCCCTTCTAACTACCACTTCTTCGGTTCAGTGAGATATGCTGGATTCTAAACGGAGAAGCTTCTCTGACGCTTTTTCACAGAGATTTTGAAACTGAAATCTCCCATGCCGTTTCCACCATAGGCAGCAATGGGCTTCCCCATAGAACTTGCCAACCTGAATTCCTACAGGCTAGATGTGAGAGGCACATTCTGCTGCTTCCTCCCTTAGAGTTAAACTTGCTTCTGAAAGCTCAACCTCCGGGGAGTTTGTTTGGCAGAGATATAGAACACACTTTTCCAAGCCTGTTGGAAGGCATTTGCAGTGTCATTTCGCGTCTAATTTCCCAAACCAAACTGCTTGCAGCTCTAACTCCCTTCTAACTACCACTTCTTCGGTTCAGTGAGATATGCTGGATTCTAAACGGAGAAGCTTCTCTGACGCTTTTTCACAGAGATTTTGAAACTGAAATCTCCCATGCCGTTTCCACCATAGGCAGCAATGGGCTTCCCCATAGAACTTGCCAACCTGAATTCCTACAGGCTAGATGTGAGAGGCACATTCTGCTGCTTCCTCCCTTAGAGTTAAACTTGCTTCTGAAAGCTCAACCTCCGGGGAGTTTGTTTGGCAGAGATATAGAACACACTTTTCCAAGCCTGTTGGAAGGCATTTGCAGTTTCATTTCGCGTCTAATTTCCCAAAGCAAACTGCTTGCAGCTCTAACTCCCCTCTAACTACCACTTCTTCGGTTCAGTGAGATATGCTGGATTCTAAACGGAGAAGCTTCTCTGACGCTTTTTCACAGGGATTTTGAAACTGAAATTTCCAAACCCGTTTCCAAAGAAGGCGCCAATGGGCTTCCCCATAGAACTTGCCAACCTGAATTCCTACAGGCTAGATGTGAGAGGCACATTCTGCTGCTTCCTCCCTTAGAGTTAAACTTGCTTCTGAAAGCTCAACCTCCGGGGAGTCTGTTTGGCAAAGATATAGAACACACTTTTCCAAGCCTGTTGGAAGGCATTTGCAGTTTCATTTCGCGTCTAATTTCCCAAACCAAACTGCTTGTAGCTCTAACTCCCTTCTAACTACCACTTCTTCGGTTCAGTGAGATATGCTGGATTCTAAATGGAGAAGCTTCTCTGACGCTTTTTCACAGAGATTTTGAAACTGAAATTTCCCATGCCGTTTTCACCATAGGCAGCAATGGGCTTCCCCATAGAACTTGCCAACCTGAATTCCTACAGGCTAGATGTGAGAGGCACATTCTGCTGCTTCCTCCCTTAGAGTTAAACTTGCTTCTGAAAGCTCAACCTCCGGGGAGTCTGTTTGGCAAAGATATAGAACACACTTTTCCAAGCTTGTTGGAAGGCATTTGCAGTTTCATTTCGCGTCTAATTTCCCAAACCAAACTGCTTGTAGCTCTAACTCCCTTCTAACTACCACTTCTTCGGTTCAGTGAGATATGCTGGATTCTAAACGGAGAAGCTTCTCTGACGCTTTTTCACAGAGATTTTGAAACTGAAATCTCCCATGCCGTTTCCACCATAGGCAGCAATGGGCTTCCCCATAGAACTTGCCAACCTGAATTCCTACAGGCTAGATGTGAGAGGCACATTCTGCTGCTTCCTCCCTTAGAGTTAAACTTGCTTCTGAAAGCTCAACCTCCGGGGAGTTTGTTTGGCAGAGATATAGAACACACTTTTCCAAGCCTGTTGGAAGGCATTTGCAGTTTCATTTCGCGTCTAATTTCCCAAACCAAACTGCTTGCAGCTCTAACTCCCTTCTAACTACCACTTCTTCGGTTCAGTGAGATATGCTGGATTCTAAACGGAGAAGCTACTCTGACGCTTTTTCACAGAGATTTTGAAACTGAAATCTCCCATGCCGTTTCCACCATAGGCAGCAATGGGCTTCCCCATAGAACTTGCCAACCTGAATTCCTACAGGCTAGATGTGAGAGGCACATTCTGCTGCTCCCTCCCTAACAGTTAAGCTTGCTTCTGAAAGCTCAACCTCCGGGGACTCTGTTTGGCAGAGATATAGAACACACTTTTCCAAGCCTGTTGCAAGGCCTTTGCAGTGTCATTTCGCATCTAATTTCCCAAACCAAACTGCTTGCAGCTCTAACTCCCTTCTAACTACCACTTCTTCGGTTCAGTGAGATATGCTGGATTCTAAACGGAGAAGCTTCTCTGACGCTTTTTCACAGAGATTTTGAAACTGAAATCTCCCATGCCGTTTCCACCATAGGCAGCAATGGGCTTCCCCATAGAACTTGCCAACCTGAATTCCTAAAGGCTAGATGTGAGAGGCACATTCTGCTGCTTCCTCCCTTAGAGTTAAACTTGCTTCAGAAAGCTCAACCTCCGGGGAGTTTGTTTGGCAGAGATATAGAACACACTTTTCCAAGCCTGTTGGAAGGCATTTGCAGTTTCATTTCGCGTCTAATTTCCCAAACCAAACTGCTTGCAGCTCTAACTCCCTTCTAACTACCACTTCTTCGGTTCAGTGAGATATGCTGGATTCTAAACGGAGAAGCTTCTCTGACGCTTTTTCACAGAGATTTTGAAACTGAAATTTCCAAACCCGTTTCCAACGAAGGCGCCTATGGGCTTCCCCATAGAACTTGCCAACCTGAATTCCTACAGGCTAGATGTGAGAGGCACATTCTGCTGCTTCCTCCCTTAGAGTTAAACTAGCTTCTGAAAGCTCAACCTCCGGGGAGTTTGTTTGGCAGAGATATAGAACACACTTTTCCAAGCCTGTTGGAAGGCATTTGCAGTTTCATTTCGCGTCTAATTTCCCAAACCAAACTGCTTGCAGCTCTAACTCCCTTCTAACTACCACTTCTTCGGTTCAGTGAGATATGCTGGATTCTAAACGGAGAAGCTTCTCTGACGCTTTTTCACAGAGATTTTGAAACTGAAATCTCCCATGCCGTTTCCACCATAGGCAGCAATGGGCTTCCCCATAGAACTTGCCAACCTGAATTCCTACAGGCTAGATGTGAGAGGCACATTCTGCTGCTTCCTCCCTTAGAGTTAAACTTGCTTCTGAAAGCTCAACCTCCGGGGAGTTTGTTTGGCAGAGATATAGAACACACTTTTCCAAGCCTGTTGGAAGGCATTTGCAGTGTCATTTCGCGTCTAATTTCCCTAACCAAACTGCTTGCAGCTCTAACTCCCTTCTAACTACCACTTCTTCGGTTCAGTGAGATATGCTGGATTCTAAACGGAGAAGCTTCTCTGACGCTTTTTCACAGAGATTTTGAAACTGAAATCTCCCATGCCGTTTCCACCATAGGCAGCAATGGGCTTCCCCATAGAACTTGCCAACCTGAATTCCTACAGGCTAGATGTGAGAGGCACATTCTGCTGCTTCCTCCCTTAGAGTTAAACTTGCTTCTGAAAGCTCAACCTCCGGGGAGTTTGTTTGGCAGAGATATAGAACACACTTTTCCAAGCCTGTTGGAAGGCATTTGCAGTTTCATTTCGCGTCTAATTTCCCAAACCAAACTGCTTGCAGCTCTAACTCCCATCTAACTACCACTTCTTCGGTTCAGTGAGATATGCTGGATTCTAAACGGAGAAGCTTCTCTGACGCTTTTTCACAGGGATTTTGAAACTGAAATTTCCAAACCCGTTTCAAACGAAGGCGCCAATGGGCTTCCCCATAGAACTTGCCAACCTGAATTCCTACAGGCTAGATGTGAGAGGCACATTCTGCTGCTTCCTCCCTTAGAGTTAAACTTGCTTCTGAAAGCTCAACCTCCGGGGAGTCTGTTTGGCAAAGATATAGAACACACTTTTCCAAGCCTGTTGGAAGGCATTTGCAGTTTCATTTCGCGTCTAATTTCCCAAACCAAACTGCTTGTAGCTCTAACTCCCTTCTAACTACCACTTCTTCGGTTCAGTGAGATATGCTGGATTCTAAACGGAGAAGCTTCTCTGACGCTTTTTCACAGAGATTTTGAAACTGAAATTTCCCATGCCGTTTTCACCATAGGCAGCAATGGGCTTCCCCATAGAACTTGCCAACCTGAATTCCTACAGGCTAGATGTGAGAGGCACATTCTGCTGCTTCCTCCCTTAGAGTTAAACTTGGTTCTGAAAGCTCAACCTCCGGGGAGTCTGTTTGGCAAAGATATAGAACACACTTTTCCAAGCCTGTTGGAAGGCATTTGCAGTTTCATTTCGCGTCTAATTTCCCAAACCAAACTGCTTGTAGCTCTAACTCCCTTCTAACTACCACTTCTTCGGTTCAGTGAGATATGCTGGATTCTAAACGGAGAAGCTTCTCTGACGCTTTTTCACAGAGATTTTGAAACTGAAATCTCCCATGCCGTTTCCACCATAGGCAGCAATGGGCTTCCCCATAGAACTTGCCAACCTGAATTCCTACAGGCTAGATGTGAGAGGCACATTCTGCTGCTTCCTCCCTTAGAGTTAAACTTGCTTCTGAAAGCTCAACCTCCGGGGAGTTTGTTTGGCAGAGATATAGAACACACTTTTCCAAGCCTGTTGGAAGGCATTTGCAGTTTCATTTCGCGTCTAATTTCCCAAACCAAACTGCTTGCAGCTCTAACTCCCTTCTAACTACCACTTCTTCGGTTCAGTGAGATATGCTGGATTCTAAACGGAGAAGCTTCTCTGACGCTTTTTCACAGAGATTTTGAAACTGAAATCTCCCATGCCGTTTCCACCATAGGCAGCAATGGGCTTCCCCATAGAACTTGCCAACCTGAATTCCTACAGGCTAGATGTGAGAGGCACATTCTGCTGCTTCCTCCCTTAGAGTTAAACTAGCTTCTGAAAGCTCAACCTCCGGGGAGTTTGTTTGGCAGAGATATAGAACACACTTTTCCAAGCCTGTTGGAAGGCATTTGCAGTTTCATTTCGCGTCTAATTTCCCAAACCAAACTGCTTGCAGCTCTAACTCCCTTCTAACTACCACTTCTTCGGTTCAGTGAGATATGCTGGATTCTAAACGGAGAAGCTTCTCTGACGCTTTTTCACAGAGATTTTGAAACTGAAATCTCCCATGCCGTTTCCACCATAGGCAGCAATGGGCTTCCCCATAGAACTTGCCAACCTGAATTCCTACAGGCTAGATGTGAGAGGCACATTCTGCTGCTTCCTCCCTTAGAGTTAAACTTGCTTCTGAAAGCTCAACCTCCGGGGAGTCTGTTTGGCAAAGATATAGAACACACTTTTCCAAGCCTGTTGGAAGGCATTTGCAGTTTCATTTCGCGTCTAATTTCCCAAACCAAACTGCTTGTAGCTCTAACTCCCTTCTAACTACCACTTCTTCGGTTCAGTGAGATATGCTGGATTCTAAACGGAGAAGCTTCTCTGACGCTTTTTCACAGAGATTTTGAAACTGAAATCTCCCATGCCGTTTCCACCATAGGCAGCAATGGGCTTCCCCATAGAACTTGCCAACCTGAATTCCTACAGGCTAGATGTGAGAGGCACATTCTGCTGCTTCCTCCCTTAGAGTTAAACTTGCTTCTGAAAGCTCAACCTCCGGGGAGTTTGTTTGGCAGAGATATAGAACACACTTTTCCAAGCCTGTTGGAAGGCATTTGCAGTTTCATTTCGCGTCTAATTTCCCAAACCAAACTGCTTGCAGCTCTAACTCCCTTCTAACTACCACTTCTTCGGTTCAGTGAGATATGCTGGATTCTAAACGGAGAAGCTTCTCTGACGCTTTTTCACAGAGATTTTGAAACTGAAATCTCCCATGCCGTTTCCACCATAGGCAGCAATGGGCTTCCCCATAGAACTTGCCAACCTGAATTCCTACAGGCTAGATGTGAGAGGCACATTCTGCTGCTCCCTCCCTAACAGTTAAGCTTGCTTCTGAAAGCTCAACCTCCGGGGACTCTGTTTGGCAGAGATATAGAACACACTTTTCCAAGCCTGTTGCAAGGCCTTTGCAGTGTCATTTCGCATCTAATTTCCCAAACCAAACTGCTTGCAGCTCTAACTCCCTTCTAACTACCACTTCTTCGGTTCAGTGAGATATGCTGGATTCTAAACGGAGAAGCTTCTCTGACGCTTTTTCACAGAGATTTTGAAACTGAAATCTCCCATGCCGTTTCCACCATAGGCAGCAATGGGCTTCCCCATAGAACTTGCCAACCTGAATTCCTAAAGGCTAGATGTGAGAGGCACATTCTGCTGCTTCCTCCCTTAGAGTTAAACTTGCTTCAGAAAGCTCAACCTCCGGGGAGTTTGTTTGGCAGAGATATAGAACACACTTTTCCAAGCCTGTTGGAAGGCATTTGCAGTTTCATTTCGCGTCTAATTTCCCAAACCAAACTGCTTGCAGCTCTAACTCCCTTCTAACTACCACTTCTTCGGTTCAGTGAGATATGCTGGATTCTAAACGGAGAAGCTTCTCTGACGCTTTTTCACAGAGATTTTGAAACTGAAATTTCCAAACCCGTTTCCAACGAAGGCGCCTATGGGCTTCCCCATAGAACTTGCCAACCTGAATTCCTACAGGCTAGATGTGAGAGGCACATTCTGCTGCTTCCTCCCTTAGAGTTAAACTAGCTTCTGAAAGCTCAACCTCCGGGGAGTTTGTTTGGCAGAGATATAGAACACACTTTTCCAAGCCTGTTGGAAGGCATTTGCAGTTTCATTTCGCGTCTAATTTCCCAAACCAAACTGCTTGCAGCTCTAACTCCCTTCTAACTACCACTTCTTCGGTTCAGTGAGATATGCTGGATTCTAAACGGAGAAGCTTCTCTGACGCTTTTTCACAGAGATTTTGAAACTGAAATCTCCCATGCCGTTTCCACCATAGGCAGCAATGGGCTTCCCCATAGAACTTGCCAACCTGAATTCCTACAGGCTAGATGTGAGAGGCACATTCTGCTGCTTCCTCCCTTAGAGTTAAACTTGCTTCTGAAAGCTCAACCTCCGGGGAGTCTGTTTGGCAAAGATATAGAACACACTTTTCCAAGCCTGTTGGAAGGCATTTGCAGTTTCATTTCGCGTCTAATTTCCCAAACCAAACTGCTTGTAGCTCTAACTCCCTTCTAACTACCACTTCTTCGGTTCAGTGAGATATGCTGGATTCTAAACGGAGAAGCTTCTCTGACGCTTTTTCACAGAGATTTTGAAACTGAAATCTCCCATGCCGTTTCCACCATAGGCAGCAATGGGCTTCCCCATAGAACTTGCCAACCTGAATTCCTACAGGCTAGATGTGAGAGGCACATTCTGCTGCTTCCTCCCTTAGAGTTAAACTTGCTTCTGAAAGCTCAACCTCCGGGGAGTTTGTTTGGCAGAGATATAGAACACACTTTTCCAAGCCTGTTGGAAGGCATTTGCAGTTTCATTTCGCGTCTAATTTCCCAAACCAAACTGCTTGCAGCTCTAACTCCCTTCTAACTACCACTTCTTCGGTTCAGTGAGATATGCTGGATTCTAAACGGAGAAGCTTCTCTGACGCTTTTTCACAGAGATTTTGAAACTGAAATCTCCCATGCCGTTTCCACCATAGGCAGCAATGGGCTTCCCCATAGAACTTGCCAACCTGAATTCCTACAGGCTAGATGTGAGAGGCACATTCTGCTGCTCCCTCCCTAACAGTTAAGCTTGCTTCTGAAAGCTCAACCTCCGGGGACTCTGTTTGGCAGAGATATAGAACACACTTTTCCAAGCCTGTTGCAAGGCCTTTGCAGTGTCATTTCGCATCTAATTTCCCAAACCAAACTGCTTGCAGCTCTAACTCCCTTCTAACTACCACTTCTTCGGTTCAGTGAGATATGCTGGATTCTAAACGGAGAAGCTTCTCTGACGCTTTTTCACAGAGATTTTGAAACTGAAATCTCCCATGCCGTTTCCACCATAGGCAGCAATGGGCTTCCCCATAGAACTTGCCAACCTGAATTCCTAAAGGCTAGATGTGAGAGGCACATTCTGCTGCTTCCTCCCTTAGAGTTAAACTTGCTTCAGAAAGCTCAACCTCCGGGGAGTTTGTTTGGCAGAGATATAGAACACACTTTTCCAAGCCTGTTGGAAGGCATTTGCAGTTTCATTTCGCGTCTAATTTCCCAAACCAAACTGCTTGCAGCTCTAACTCCCTTCTAACTACCACTTCTTCGGTTCAGTGAGATATGCTGGATTCTAAACGGAGAAGCTTCTCTGACGCTTTTTCACAGAGATTTTGAAACTGAAATTTCCAAACCCGTTTCCAACGAAGGCGCCTATGGGCTTCCCCATAGAACTTGCCAACCTGAATTCCTACAGGCTAGATGTGAGAGGCACATTCTGCTGCTTCCTCCCTTAGAGTTAAACTAGCTTCTAAAAGCTCAACCTCCGGGGAGTTTGTTTGGCAGAGATATAGAACACACTTTTCCAAGCCTGTTGGAAGGCATTTGCAGTTTCATTTCGCGTCTAATTTCCCAAACCAAACTGCTTGCAGCTCTAACTCCCTTCTAACTACCACTTCTTCGGTTCAGTGAGATATGCTGGATTCTAAACGGAGAAGCTTCTCTGACGCTTTTTCACAGAGATTTTGAAACTGAAATCTCCCATGCCGTTTCCACCATAGGCAGCAATGGGCTTCCCCATAGAACTTGCCAACCTGAATTCCTACAGTCTAGATGTGAGAGGCACATTCTGCTGCTTCCTCCCTTAGAGTTAAACTTGCTTCTGAAAGCTCAACCTCCGGGGAGTTTGTTTGGCAGAGATATAGAACACACTTTTCCAAGCCTGTTGGAAGGCATTTGCAGTTTCATTTCGCGTCTAATTTCCCAAACCAAACTGCTTGCAGCTCTAACTCCCTTCTAACTACCACTTCTTCGGTTCAGTGAGATATGCTGGATTCTAAACGGAGAAGCTTCTCTGACGCTTTTTCACAGAGATTTTGAAACTGAAATCTCCCATGCCGTTTCCACCATAGGCAGCAATGGGCTTCCCCATAGAACTTGCCAACCTGAATTCCTACAGGCTAGATGTGAGAGGCACATTCTGCTGCTTCCTCCCTTAGAGTTAAACTTGCTTCTGAAAGCTCAACCTCCGGGGAGTTTGTTTGGCAGAGATATAGAACACACTTTTCCAAGCCTGTTGGAAGGCATTTGCAGTGTCATTTCGCGTCTAATTTCCCAAACCAAACTGCTTGCAGCTCTAACTCCCTTCTAACTACCACTTCTTCGGTTCAGTGAGATATGCTGGATTCTAAACGGAGAAGCTTCTCTGACGCTTTTTCACAGAGATTTTGAAACTGAAATCTCCCATGCCGTTTCCACCATAGGCAGCAATGGGCTTCCCCATAGAACTTGCCAACCTGAATTCCTACAGGCTAGATGTGAGAGGCACATTCTGCTGCTTCCTCCCTTAGAGTTAAACTTGCTTCTGAAAGCTCAACCTCCGGGGAGTTTGTTTGGCAGAGATATAGAACACACTTTTCCAAGCCTGTTGGAAGGCATTTGCAGTTTCATTTCGCGTCTAATTTCCCAAAGCAAACTGCTTGCAGCTCTAACTCCCCTCTAACTACCACTTCTTCGGTTCAGTGAGATATGCTGGATTCTAAACGGAGAAGCTTCTCTGACGCTTTTTCACAGGGATTTTGAAACTGAAATTTCCAAACCCGTTTCCAAAGAAGGCGCCAATGGGCTTCCCCATAGAACTTGCCAACCTGAATTCCTACAGGCTAGATGTGAGAGGCACATTCTGCTGCTTCCTCCCTTAGAGTTAAACTTGCTTCTGAAAGCTCAACCTCCGGGGAGTCTGTTTGGCAAAGATATAGAACACACTTTTCCAAGCCTGTTGGAAGGCATTTGCAGTTTCATTTCGCGTCTAATTTCCCAAACCAAACTGCTTGTAGCTCTAACTCCCTTCTAACTACCACTTCTTCGGTTCAGTGAGATATGCTGGATTCTAAACGGAGAAGCTTCTCTGACGCTTTTTCACAGAGATTTTGAAACTGAAATTTCCCATGCCGTTTTCACCATAGGCAGCAATGGGCTTCCCCATAGAACTTGCCAACCTGAATTCCTACAGGCTAGATGTGAGAGGCACATTCTGCTGCTTCCTCCCTTAGAGTTAAACTTGCTTCTGAAAGCTCAACCTCCGGGGAGTCTGTTTGGCAAAGATATAGAACACACTTTTCCAAGCCTGTTGGAAGGCATTTGCAGTTTCATTTCGCGTCTAATTTCCCAAACCAAACTGCTTGTAGCTCTAACTCCCTTCTAACTACCACTTCTTCGGTTCAGTGAGATATGCTGGATTCTAAACGGAGAAGCTTCTCTGACGCTTTTTCACAGAGATTTTGAAACTGAAATCTCCCATGCCGTTTCCACCATAGGCAGCAATGGGCTTCCCCATAGAACTTGCCAACCTGAATTCCTACAGGCTAGATGTGAGAGGCACATTCTGCTGCTTCCTCCCTTAGAGTTAAACTTGCTTCTGAAAGCTCAACCTCCGGGGAGTTTGTTTGGCAGAGATATAGAACACACTTTTCCAAGCCTGTTGGAAGGCATTTGCAGTTTCATTTCGCGTCTAATTTCCCAAACCAAACTGCTTGCAGCTCTAACTCCCTTCTAACTACCACTTCTTCGGTTCAGTGAGATATGCTGGATTCTAAACGGAGAAGCTACTCTGACGCTTTTTCACAGAGATTTTGAAACTGAAATCTCCCATGCCGTTTCCACCATAGGCAGCAATGGGCTTCCCCATAGAACTTGCCAACCTGAATTCCTACAGGCTAGATGTGAGAGGCACATTCTGCTGCTCCCTCCCTAACAGTTAAGCTTGCTTCTGAAAGCTCAACCTCCGGGGACTCTGTTTGGCAGAGATATAGAACACACTTTTCCAAGCCTGTTGCAAGGCCTTTGCAGTGTCATTTCGCATCTAATTTCCCAAACCAAACTGCTTGCAGCTCTAACTCCCTTCTAACTACCACTTCTTCGGTTCAGTGAGATATGCTGGATTCTAAACGGAGAAGCTTCTCTGACGCTTTTTCACAGAGATTTTGAAACTGAAATCTCCCATGCCGTTTCCACCATAGGCAGCAATGGGCTTCCCCATAGAACTTGCCAACCTGAATTCCTAAAGGCTAGATGTGAGAGGCACATTCTGCTGCTTCCTCCCTTAGAGTTAAACTTGCTTCAGAAAGCTCAACCTCCGGGGAGTTTGTTTGGCAGAGATATAGAACACACTTTTCCAAGCCTGTTGGAAGGCATTTGCAGTTTCATTTCGCGTCTAATTTCCCAAACCAAACTGCTTGCAGCTCTAACTCCCTTCTAACTACCACTTCTTCGGTTCAGTGAGATATGCTGGATTCTAAACGGAGAAGCTTCTCTGACGCTTTTTCACAGAGATTTTGAAACTGAAATTTCCAAACCCGTTTCCAACGAAGGCGCCTATGGGCTTCCCCATAGAACTTGCCAACCTGAATTCCTACAGGCTAGATGTGAGAGGCACATTCTGCTGCTTCCTCCCTTAGAGTTAAACTAGCTTCTGAAAGCTCAACCTCCGGGGAGTTTGTTTGGCAGAGATATAGAACACACTTTTCCAAGCCTGTTGGAAGGCATTTGCAGTTTCATTTCGCGTCTAATTTCCCAAACCAAACTGCTTGCAGCTCTAACTCCCTTCTAACTACCACTTCTTCGGTTCAGTGAGATATGCTGGATTCTAAACGGAGAAGCTTCTCTGACGCTTTTTCACAGAGATTTTGAAACTGAAATCTCCCATGCCGTTTCCACCATAGGCAGCAATGGGCTTCCCCATAGAACTTGCCAACCTGAATTCCTACAGGCTAGATGTGAGAGGCACATTCTGCTGCTTCCTCCCTTAGAGTTAAACTTGCTTCTGAAAGCTCAACCTCCGGGGAGTTTGTTTGGCAGAGATATAGAACACACTTTTCCAAGCCTGTTGGAAGGCATTTGCAGTGTCATTTCGCGTCTAATTTCCCTAACCAAACTGCTTGCAGCTCTAACTCCCTTCTAACTACCACTTCTTCGGTTCAGTGAGATATGCTGGATTCTAAACGGAGAAGCTTCTCTGACGCTTTTTCACAGAGATTTTGAAACTGAAATCTCCCATGCCGTTTCCACCATAGGCAGCAATGGGCTTCCCCATAGAACTTGCCAACCTGAATTCCTACAGGCTAGATGTGAGAGGCACATTCTGCTGCTTCCTCCCTTAGAGTTAAACTTGCTTCTGAAAGCTCAACCTCCGGGGAGTTTGTTTGGCAGAGATATAGAACACACTTTTCCAAGCCTGTTGGAAGGCATTTGCAGTTTCATTTCGCGTCTAATTTCCCAAACCAAACTGCTTGCAGCTCTAACTCCCATCTAACTACCACTTCTTCGGTTCAGTGAGATATGCTGGATTCTAAACGGAGAAGCTTCTCTGACGCTTTTTCACAGGGATTTTGAAACTGAAATTTCCAAACCCGTTTCCAACGAAGGCGCCAATGGGCTTCCCCATAGAACTTGCCAACCTGAATTCCTACAGGCTAGATGTGAGAGGCACATTCTGCTGCTTCCTCCCTTAGAGTTAAACTTGCTTCTGAAAGCTCAACCTCCGGGGAGTCTGTTTGGCAAAGATATAGGACACACTTTTCCAAGCCTGTTGGAAGGCATTTGCAGTTTCATTTCGCGTCTAATTTCCCAAACCAAACTGCTTGTAGCTCTAACTCCCTTCTAACTACCACTTCTTCGGTTCAGTGAGATATGCTGGATTCTAAACGGAGAAGCTTCTCTGACGCTTTTTCACAGAGATTTTGAAACTGAAATTTCCCATGCCGTTTTCACCATAGGCAGCAATGGGCTTCCCCATAGAACTTGCCAACCTGAATTCCTACAGGCTAGATGTGAGAGGCACATTCTGCTGCTTCCTCCCTTAGAGTTAAACTTGGTTCTGAAAGCTCAACCTCCGGGGAGTCTGTTTGGCAAAGATATAGAACACACTTTTCCAAGCCTGTTGGAAGGCATTTGCAGTTTCATTTCGCGTCTAATTTCCCAAACCAAACTGCTTGTAGCTCTAACTCCCTTCTAACTACCACTTCTTCGGTTCAGTGAGATATGCTGGATTCTAAACGGAGAAGCTTCTCTGACGCTTTTTCACAGAGATTTTGAAACTGAAATCTCCCATGCCGTTTCCACCATAGGCAGCAATGGGCTTCCCCATAGAACTTGCCAACCTGAATTCCTACAGGCTAGATGTGAGAGGCACATTCTGCTGCTTCCTCCCTTAGAGTTAAACTTGCTTCTGAAAGCTCAACCTCCGGGGAGTTTGTTTGGCAGAGATATAGAACACACTTTTCCAAGCCTGTTGGAAGGCATTTGCAGTTTCATTTCGCGTCTAATTTCCCAAACCAAACTGCTTGCAGCTCTAACTCCCTTCTAACTACCACTTCTTCGGTTCAGTGAGATATGCTGGATTCTAAACGGAGAATCTTCTCTGACGCTTTTTCACAGAGATTTTGAAACTGAAATCTCCTATGCCGTTTCCACCATAGGCAGCAATGGGCTTCCCCATAGAACTTGCCAACCTGAATTCCTACAGGCTAGATGTGAGAGGCACATTCTGCTGCTCCCTCCCTAACAGTTAAGCTTGCTTCTGAAAGCTCAACCTCCGGGGACTCTGTTTGGCAGAGATATAGAACACACTTTTCCAAGCCTGTTGCAAGGCCTTTGCAGTGTCATTTCGCATCTAATTTCCCAAACCAAACTGCTTGCAGCTCTAACTCCCTTCTAACTACCACTTCTTCGGTTCAGTGAGATATGCTGGATTCTAAACGGAGAAGCTTCTCTGACGCTTTTTCACAGAGATTTTGAAACTGAAATCTCCCATGCCGTTTCCACCATAGGCAGCAATGGGCTTCCCCATAGAACTTGCCAACCTGAATTCCTAAAGGCTAGATGTGAGAGGCACATTCTGCTGCTTCCTCCCTTAGAGTTAAACTTGCTTCAGAAAGCTCAACCTCCGGGGAGTTTGTTTGGCAGAGATATAGAACACACTTTTCCAAGCCTGTTGGAAGGCATTTGCAGTGTCATTTCGCGTCTAATTTCCCTAACCAAACTGCTTGCAGCTCTAACTCCCTTCTAACTACCACTTCTTCGGTTCAGTGAGATATGCTGGATTCTAAACGGAGAAGCTTCTCTGACGCTTTTTCACAGAGATTTTGAAACTGAAATCTCCCATGCCGTTTCCACCATAGGCAGCAATGGGCTTCCCCATAGAACTTGCCAACCTGAATTCCTACAGGCTAGATGTGAGAGGCACATTCTGCTGCTTCCTCCCTTAGAGTTAAACTTGCTTCTGAAAGCTCAACCTCCGGGGAGTTTGTTTGGCAGAGATATAGAACACACTTTTCCAAGCCTGTTGGAAGGCATTTGCAGTTTCATTTCGCGTCTAATTTCCCAAACCAAACTGCTTGCAGCTCTAACTCCCATCTAACTACCACTTCTTCGGTTCAGTGAGATATGCTGGATTCTAAACGGAGAAGCTTCTCTGACGCTTTTTCACAGGGATTTTGAAACTGAAATTTCCAAACCCGTTTCCAACGAAAGCGCCAATGGGCTTCCCCATAGAACTTGCCAACCTGAATTCCTACAGGCTAGATGTGAGAGGCACATTCTGCTGCTTCCTCCCTTAGAGTTAAACTTGCTTCTGAAAGCTCAACCTCCGGGGAGTCTGTTTGGCAAAGATATAGAACACACTTTTCCAAGCCTGTTGGAAGGCATTTGCAGTTTCATTTCGCGTCTAATTTCCCAAACCAAACTGCTTGTAGCTCTAACTCCCTTCTAACTACCACTTCTTCGGTTCAGTGAGATATGCTGGATTCTAAACGGAGAAGCTTCTCTGACGCTTTTTCACAGAGATTTTGAAACTGAAATTTCCCATGCCGTTTTCACCATAGGCAGCAATGGGCTTCCCCATAGAACTTGCCAACCTGAATTCCTACAGGCTAGATGTGAGAGGCACATTCTGCTGCTTCCTCCCTTAGAGTTAAACTTGGTTCTGAAAGCTCAACCTCCGGGGAGTCTGTTTGGCAAAGATATAGAACACACTTTTCCAAGCCTGTTGGAAGGCATTTGCAGTTTCATTTCGCGTCTAATTTCCCAAACCAAACTGCTTGTAGCTCTAACTCCCTTCTAACTACCACTTCTTCGGTTCAGTGAGATATGCTGGATTCTAAACGGAGAAGCTTCTCTGACGCTTTTTCACAGAGATTTTGAAACTGAAATCTCCCATGCCGTTTCCACCATAGGCAGCAATGGGCTTCCCCATAGAACTTGCCAACCTGAATTCCTACAGGCTAGATGTGAGAGGCACATTCTGCTGCTTCCTCCCTTAGAGTTAAACTTGCTTCTGAAAGCTCAACCTCCGGGGAGTTTGTTTGGCAGAGATATAGAACACACTTTTCCAAGCCTGTTGGAAGGCATTTGCAGTTTCATTTCGCGTCTAATTTCCCAAACCAAACTGCTTGCAGCTCTAACTCCCTTCTAACTACCACTTCTTCGGTTCAGTGAGATATGCTGGATTCTAAACGGAGAAGCTTCTCTGACGCTTTTTCACAGAGATTTTGAAACTGAAATCTCCCATGCCGTTTCCACCATAGGCAGCAATGGGCTTCCCCATAGAACTTGCCAACCTGAATTCCTACAGGCTAGATGTGAGAGGCACATTCTGCTGCTCCCTCCCTAACAGTTAAGCTTGCTTCTGAAAGCTCAACCTCCGGGGACTCTGTTTGGCAGAGATATAGAACACACTTTTCCAAGCCTGTTGCAAGGCCTTTGCAGTGTCATTTCGCATCTAATTTCCCAAACCAAACTGCTTGCAGCTCTAACTCCCTTCTAACTACCACTTCTTCGGTTCAGTGAGATATGCTGGATTCTAAACGGAGAAGCTTCTCTGACGCTTTTTCACAGAGATTTTGAAACTGAAATCTCCCATGCCGTTTCCACCATAGGCAGCAATGGGCTTCCCCATAGAACTTGCCAACCTGAATTCCTAAAGGCTAGATGTGAGAGGCACATTCTGCTGCTTCCTCCCTTAGAGTTAAACTTGCTTCAGAAAGCTCAACCTCCGGGGAGTTTGTTTGGCAGAGATATAGAACACACTTTTCCAAGCCTGTTGGAAGGCATTTGCAGTTTCATTTCGCGTCTAATTTCCCAAACCAAACTGCTTGCAGCTCTAACTCCCTTCTAACTACCACTTCTTCGGTTCAGTGAGATATGCTGGATTCTAAACGGAGAAGCTTCTCTGACGCTTTTTCACAGAGATTTTGAAACTGAAATTTCCAAACCCGTTTCCAACGAAGGCGCCTATGGGCTTCCCCATAGAACTTGCCAACCTGAATTCCTACAGGCTAGATGTGAGAGGCACATTCTGCTGCTTCCTCCCTTAGAGTTAAACTAGCTTCTGAAAGCTCAACCTCCGGGGAGTTTGTTTGGCAGAGATATAGAACACACTTTTCCAAGCCTGTTGGAAGGCATTTGCAGTTTCATTTCGCGTCTAATTTCCCAAACCAAACTGCTTGCAGCTCTAACTCCCTTCTAACTACCACTTCTTCGGTTCAGTGAGATATGCTGGATTCTAAACGGAGAAGCTTCTCTGACGCTTTTTCACAGAGATTTTGAAACTGAAATTTCCCATGCCGTTTTCACCATAGGCAGCAATGGGCTTCCCCATAGAACTTGCCAACCTGAATTCCTACAGGCTAGATGTGAGAGGCACATTCTGCTGCTTCCTCCCTTAGAGTTAAACTTGCTTCTGAAAGCTCAACCTCCGGGGAGTCTGTTTGGCAAAGATATAGGACACACTTTTCCAAGCCTGTTGGAAGGCATTTGCAGTTTCATTTCGCGTCTAATTTCCCAAACCAAACTGCTTGTAGCTCTAACTCCCTTCTAACTACCACTTCTTCGGTTCAGTGAGATATGCTGGATTCTAAACGGAGAAGCTTCTCTGACGCTTTTTCACAGAGATTTTGAAACCGAAATCTCCCATGCCGTTTCCACCATAGGCAGCAATGGGCTTCCCCATAGAACTTGCCAACCTGAATTCCTACAGGCTAGATGTGAGAGGCACATTCTGCTGCTTCCTCCCTTAGAGTTAAACTTGCTTCTGAAAGCTCAACCTCCGGGGAGTTTGTTTGGCAGAGATATAGAACACACTTTTCCAAGCCTGTTGGAAGGCATTTGCAGTTTCATTTCGCGTCTAATTTCCCAAACCAAACTGCTTGCAGCTCTAACTCCCTTCTAACTACCACTTCTTCGGTTCAGTGAGATATGCTGGATTCTAAACGGAGAAGCTTCTCTGACGCTTTTTCACAGAGATTTTGAAACTGAAATCTCCCATGCCGTTTCCACCATAGGCAGCAATGGGCTTCCCCATAGAACTTGCCAACCTGAATTCCTACAGGCTAGATGTGAGAGGCACATTCTGCTGCTCCCTCCCTAACAGTTAAGCTTGCTTCTGAAAGCTCAACCTCCGGGGACTCTGTTTGGCAGAGATATAGAACACACTTTTCCAAGCCTGTTGCAAGGCCTTTGCAGTGTCATTTCGCATCTAATTTCCCAAACCAAACTGCTTGCAGCTCTAACTCCCTTCTAACTACCACTTCTTCGGTTCAGTGAGATATGCTGGATTCTAAACGGAGAAGCTTCTCTGACGCTTTTTCACAGAGATTTTGAAACTGAAATCTCCCATGCCGTTTCCACCATAGGCAGCAATGGGCTTCCCCATAGAACTTGCCAACCTGAATTCCTAAAGGCTAGATGTGAGAGGCACATTCTGCTGCTTCCTCCCTTAGAGTTAAACTTGCTTCAGAAAGCTCAACCTCCGGGGAGTTTGTTTGGCAGAGATATAGAACACACTTTTCCAAGCCTGTTGGAAGGCATTTGCAGTTTCATTTCGCGTCTAATTTCCCAAACCAAACTGCTTGCAGCTCTAACTCCCTTCTAACTACCACTTCTTCGGTTCAGTGAGATATGCTGGATTCTAAACGGAGAAGCTTCTCTGACGCTTTTTCACAGAGATTTTGAAACTGAAATTTCCAAACCCGTTTCCAACGAAGGCGCCTATGGGCTTCCCCATAGAACTTGCCAACCTGAATTCCTACAGGCTAGATGTGAGAGGCACATTCTGCTGCTTCCTCCCTTAGAGTTAAACTAGCTTCTGAAAGCTCAACCTCCGGGGAGTTTGTTTGGCAGAGATATAGAACACACTTTTCCAAGCCTGTTGGAAGGCATTTGCAGTTTCATTTCGCGTCTAATTTCCCAAACCAAACTGCTTGCAGCTCTAACTCCCTTCTAACTACCACTTCTTCGGTTCAGTGAGATATGCTGGATTCTAAACGGAGATGCTTCTCTGACGCTTTTTCACAGAGATTTTGAAACTGAAATCTCCCATGCCGTTTCCACCATAGGCAGCAATGGGCTTCCCCATAGAACTTGCCAACCTGAATTCCTACAGGCTAGATGTGAGAGGCACATTCTGCTGCTTCCTCCCTTAGAGTTAAACTTGCTTCTGAAAGCTCAACCTCCGGGGACTCTGTTTGGCAGAGATATAGAACACACTTTTCCAAGCCTGTTGGAAGGCATTTGCAGTGTCATTTCGCGTCTAATTTCCCAAACCAAACTGCTTGCAGCTCTAACTCCCTTCTAACTACCACTTCTTCGGTTCAGTGAGATATGCTGGATTCTAAACGGAGAAGCTTCTCTGACGCTTTTTCACAGAGATTTTGAAACTGAAATCTCCCATGCCGTTTCCACCATAGGCAGCAATGGGCTTCCCCATAGAACTTGCCAACCTGAATTCCTACAGGCTAGATGTGAGAGGCACATTCTGCTGCTTCCTCCCTTAGAGTTAAACTTGCTTCTGAAAGCTCAACCTCCGGGGAGTTTGTTTGGCAGAGATATAGAACACACTTTTCCAAGCCTGTTGGAAGGCATTTGCAGTTTCATTTCGCGTCTAATTTCCCAAACCAAACTGCTTGCAGCTCTAACTCCCTTCTAACTACCACTTCTTCGGTTCAGTGAGATATGCTGGATTCTAAACGGAGAAGCTTCTCTGACGCTTTTTCACAGAGATTTTGAAACTGAAATCTCCCATGCCGTTTCCACCATAGGCAGCAATGGGCTTCCCCATAGAACTTGCCAACCTGAATTCCTACAGGCTAGATGTGAGAGGCACATTCTGCTGCTTCCTCCCTTAGAGTTAAACTTGCTTCTGAAAGCTCAACCTCCGGGGAGTTTGTTTGGCAGAGATATAGAACACACTTTTCCAAGCCTGTTGGAAGGCATTTGCAGTGTCATTTCGCGTCTAATTTCCCAAACCAAACTGCTTGCAGCTCTAACTCCCTTCTAACTACCACTTCTTCGGTTCAGTGAGATATGCTGGATTCTAAACGGAGAAGCTTCTCTGACGCTTTTTCACAGAGATTTTGAAACTGAAATCTCCCATGCCGTTTCCACCATAGGCAGCAATGGGCTTCCCCATAGAACTTGCCAACCTGAATTCCTACAGGCTAGATGTGAGAGGCACATTCTGCTGCTTCCTCCCTTAGAGTTAAACTTGCTTCTGAAAGCTCAACCTCCGGGGAGTTTGTTTGGCAGAGATATAGAACACACTTTTCCAAGCCTGTTGGAAGGCATTTGCAGTTTCATTTCGCGTCTAATTTCCCAAACCAAACTGCTTGTAGCTCTAACTCCCTTCTAACTACCACTTCTTCGGTTCAGTGAGATATGCTGGATTCTAAACGGAGAAGCTTCTCTGACGCTTTTTCACAGAGATTTTGAAACTGAAATTTCCCATGCCGTTTTCACCATAGGCAGCAATGGGCTTCCCCATAGAACTTGCCAACCTGAATTCCTACAGGCTAGATGTGAGAGGCACATTCTGCTGCTTCCTCCCTTAGAGTTAAACTTGCTTCTGAAAGCTCAACCTCCGGGGAGTCTGTTTGGCAAAGATATAGAACACACTTTTCCAAGCCTGTTGGAAGGCATTTGCAGTTTCATTTCGCGTCTAATTTCCCAAACCAAACTGCTTGTAGCTCTAACTCCCTTCTAACTACCACTTCTTCGGTTCAGTGAGATATGCTGGATTCTAAACGGAGAAGCTTCTCTGACGCTTTTTCACAGAGATTTTGAAACTGAAATCTCCCATGCCGTTTCCACCATAGGCAGCAATGCGCTTCCCCATAGAACTTGCCAACCTGAATTCCTACAGGCTAGATGTGAGAGGCACATTCTGCTGCTTCCTCCCTTAGAGTTAAACTTGCTTCTGAAAGCTCAACCTCCGGGGAGTTTGTTTGGCAGAGATATAGAACACACTTTTCCAAGCCTGTTGGAAGGCATTTGCAGTTTCATTTCGCGTCTAATTTCCCAAACCAAACTGCTTGCAGCTCTAACTCCCTTCTAACTACCACTTCTTCGGTTCAGTGAGATATGCTGGATTCTAAACGGAGAAGCTTCTCTGACGCTTTTTCACAGAGATTTTGAAACTGAAATCTCCCATGCCGTTTCCACCATAGGCAGCAATGGGCTTCCCCATAGAACTTGCCAACCTGAATTCCTACAGGCTAGATGTGAGAGGCACATTCTGCTGCTCCCTCCCTAACAGTTAAGCTTGCTTCTGAAAGCTCAACCTCCGGGGACTCTGTTTGGCAGAGATATAGAACACACTTTTCCAAGCCTGTTGCAAGGCCTTTGCAGTGTCATTTCGCATCTAATTTCCCAAACCAAACTGCTTGCAGCTCTAACTCCCTTCTAACTACCACTTCTTCGGTTCAGTGAGATATGCTGGATTCTAAACGGAGAAGCTTCTCTGACGCTTTTTCACAGAGATTTTGAAACTGAAATCTCCCATGCCGTTTCCACCATAGGCAGCAATGGGCTTCCCCATAGAACTTGCCAACCTGAATTCCTAAAGGCTAGATGTGAGAGGCACATTCTGCTGCTTCCTCCCTTAGAGTTAAACTTGCTTCAGAAAGCTCAACCTCCGGGGAGTTTGTTTGGCAGAGATATAGAACACACTTTTCCAAGCCTGTTGGAAGGCATTTGCAGTTTCATTTCGCGTCTAATTTCCCAAACCAAACTGCTTGCAGCTCTAACTCCCTTCTAACTACCACTTCTTCGGTTCAGTGAGATATGCTGGATTCTAAACGGAGAAGCTTCTCTGACGCTTTTTCACAGAGATTTTGAAACTGAAATTTCCAAACCCGTTTCCAACGAAGGCGCCTATGGGCTTCCCCATAGAACTTGCCAACCTGAATTCCTACAGGCTAGATGTGAGAGGCACATTCTGCTGCTTCCTCCCTTAGAGTTAAACTTGCTTCTGAAAGCTCAACCTCCGGGGAGTTTGTTTGGCAGAGATATAGAACACACTTTTCCAAGCCTGTTGGAAGGCATTTGCAGTTTCATTTCGCGTCTAATTTCCCAAACCAAACTGCTTGCAGCTCTAACTCCCTTCTAACTACCACTTCTTCGGTTCAGTGAGATATGCTGGATTCTAAACGGAGAAGCTTCTCTGACGCTTTTTCACAGAGATTTTGAAACTGAAATCTCCCATGCCGTTTCCACCATAGGCAGCAATGGGCTTCCCCATAGAACTTGCCAACCTGAATTCCTACAGGCTAGATGTGAGAGGCACATTCTGCTGCTTCCTCCCTTAGAGTTAAACTGGCTTCTGAAAGCTCAACCTCCGGGGAGTTTGTTTGGCAGAGATATAGAACACACTTTTCCAAGCCTGTTGGAAGGCATTTGCAGTGTCATTTCGCGTCTAATTTCCCAAAGCAAACTGCTTGCAGCTCTAACTCCCTTCTAACTACCACTTCTTCGGTTCAGTGAGATATGCTGGATTCTAAACGGAGAAGCTTCTCTGACGCTTTTTCACAGAGATTTTGAAACTGAAATCTCCCATGCCGTTTCCACCATAGGCAGCAATGGGCTTCCCCATAGAACTTGCCAACCTGAATTCCTACAGGCTAGATGTGAGAGGCACATTCTGCTGCTTCCTCCCTTAGAGTTAAACTTGCTTCTGAAAGCTCAACCTCCGGGGAGTTTGTTTGGCAGAGATATAGAACACACTTTTCCAAGCCTGTTGGAAGGCATTTGCAGTTTCATTTCGCGTCTAATTTCCCAAACCAAACTGCTTGCAGCTCTAACTCCCTTCTAACTACCACTTCTTCGGTTCAGTGAGATATGCTGGATTCTAAACGGAGAAGCTTCTCTGACGCTTTTTCACAGAGATTTTGAAACTGAAATCTCCCATGCCGTTTCCACCATAGGCAGCAATGGGCTTCCCCATAGAACTTGCCAACCTGAATTCCTACAGGCTAGATGTGAGAGGCACATTCTGCTGCTTCCTCCCTTAGAGTTAAACTTGCTTCTGAAAGCTCAACCTCCGGGGAGTTTGTTTGGCAGAGATATAGAACACACTTTTCCAAGCCTGTTGGAAGGCATTTGCAGTTTCATTTCGCGTCTAATTTCCCAAACCAAACTGCTTGCAGCTCTAACTCCCTTCTAACTACCACTTCTTCGGTTCAGTGAGATATGCTGGATTCTAAACGGAGAAGCTTCTCTGACGCTTTTTCACAGAGATTTTGAAACTGAAATCTCCCATGCCGTTTCAACCATAGGCAGCAATGGGCTTCCCCATAGAACTTGCCAACCTGAATTCCTACAGGCTAGATGTGAGAGGCACATTCTGCTGCTCCCTCCCTAACAGTTAAGCTTGCTTCTGAAAGCTCAACCTCCGGGGACTCTGTTTGGCAGAGATATAGAACACACTTTTCCAAGCCTGTTGCAAGGCCTTTGCAGTGTCATTTCGCATCTAATTTCCCAAACCAAACTGCTTGCAGCTCTAACTCCCTTCTAACTACCACTTCTTCGGTTCAGTGAGATATGCTGGATTCTAAACGGAGAAGCTTCTCTGACGCTTTTTCACAGAGATTTTGAAACTGAAATCTCCCATGCCGTTTCCACCTTAGGCAGCAATGGGCTTCCCCATAGAACTTGCCAACCTGAATTCCTAAAGGCTAGATGTGAGAGGCACATTCTGCTGCTTCCTCCCTTAGAGTTAAACTTGCTTCAGAAAGCTCAACCTCCGGGGAGTTTGTTTGGCAGAGATATAGAACACACTTTTCCAAGCCTGTTGGAAGGCATTTGCAGTTTCATTTCGCGTCTAATTTCCCAAACCAAACTGCTTGCAGCTCTAACTCCCTTCTAACTACCACTTCT
Source organism: Cynocephalus volans (assembly GCF_027409185.1). Classification (NCBI taxonomy): domain Eukaryota; kingdom Metazoa; phylum Chordata; class Mammalia; order Dermoptera; family Cynocephalidae; genus Cynocephalus; species Cynocephalus volans. The sequence goes on from NW_026902408.1 coordinate 140,859, forward strand.
TCGGTTCAGTGAGATATGCTGGATTCTAAACGGAGAAGCTTCTCTGACGCTTTTTCACAGAGATTTTGAAACTGAAATTTCCAAACCCGTTTCCAACGAAGGCGCCTATGGGCTTCCCCATAGAACTTGCCAACCTGAATTCCTACAGGCTAGATGTGAGAGGCACATTCTGCTGCTTCCTCCCTTAGAGTTAAACTAGCTTCTGAAAGCTCAACCTCCGGGGAGTTTGTTTGGCAGAGATATAGAACACACTTTTCCAAGCCTGTTGGAAGGCATTTGCAGTTTCATTTCGCGTCTAATTTCCCAAACCAAACTGCTTGCAGCTCTAACTCCCTTCTAACTACCACTTCTTCGGTTCAGTGAGATATGCTGGATTCTAAACGGAGAAGCTTCTCTGATGCTTTTTCACAGAGATTTTGAAACTGAAATCTCCCATGCCGTTTCCACCATAGGCAGCAATGGGCTTCCCCATAGAACTTGCCAACCTGAATTCCTACAGGCTAGATGTGAGAGGCACATTCTGCTGCTTCCTCCCTTAGAGTTAAACTGGCTTCTGAAAGCTCAACCTCCGGGGAGTTTGTTTGGCAGAGATATAGAACACACTTTTCCAAGCCTGTTGGAAGGCATTTGCAGTGTCATTTCGCGTCTAATTTCCCAAACCAAACTGCTTGCAGCTCTAACTCCCTTCTAACTACCACTTCTTCGGTTCAGTGAGATATGCTGGATTCTAAACGGAGAAGCTTCTCTGACGCTTTTTCACAGAGATTTTGAAACTGAAATCTCCCATGCCGTTTCCACCATAGGCAGCAATGGGCTTCCCCATAGAACTTGCCAACCTGAATTCCTACAGGCTAGATGTGAGAGGCACATTCTGCTGCTTCCTCCCTTAGAGTTAAACTTGCTTCTGAAAGCTCAACCTCCGGGGAGTTTGTTTGGCAGAGATATAGAACACACTTTTCCAAGCCTGTTGGAAGGCATTTGCAGTTTCATTTCGCGTCTAATTTCCCAAACCAAACTGCTTGCAGCTCTAACTCCCTTCTAACTACCACTTCTTCGGTTCAGTGAGATATGCTGGATTCTAAACGGAGAAGCTTCTCTGACGCTTTTTCACAGAGATTTTGAAACTGAAATCTCCCATGCCGTTTCCACCATAGGCAGCAATGGGCTTCCCCATAGAACTTGCCAACCTGAATTCCTACAGGCTAGATGTGAGAGGCACATTCTGCTGCTCCCTCCCTAACAGTTAAGCTTGCTTCTGAAAGCTCAACCTCCGGGGACTCTGTTTGGCAGAGATATAGAACACACTTTTCCAAGCCTGTTGCAAGGCCTTTGCAGTGTCATTTCGCATCTAATTTCCCAAACCAAACTGCTTGCAGCTCTAACTCCCTTCTAACTACCACTTCTTCGGTTCAGTGAGATATGCTGGATTCTAAACGGAGAAGCTTCTCTGACGCTTTTTCACAGAGATTTTGAAACTGAAATCTCCCATGCCGTTTCCACCATAGGCAGCAATGGGCTTCCCCATAGAACTTGCCAACCTGAATTCCTAAAGGCTAGATGTGAGAGGCACATTCTGCTGCTTCCTCCCTTAGAGTTAAACTTGCTTCAGAAAGCTCAACCTCCGGGGAGTTTGTTTGGCAGAGATATAGAACACACTTTTCCAAGCCTGTTGGAAGGCATTTGCAGTTTCATTTCGCGTCTAATTTCCCAAACCAAACTGCTTGCAGCTCTAACTCCCTTCTAACTACCACTTCTTCGGTTCAGTGAGATATGCTGGATTCTAAACGGAGAAGCTTCTCTGACGCTTTTTCACAGAGATTTTGAAACTGAAATTTCCAAACCCGTTTCCAACGAAGGCGCCTATGGGCTTCCCCATAGAACTTGCCAACCTGAATTCCTACAGGCTAGATGTGAGAGGCACATTCTGCTGCTTCCTCCCTTAGAGTTAAACTAGCTTCTGAAAGCTCAACCTCCGGGGAGTTTGTTTGGCAGAGATATAGAACACACTTTTCCAAGCCTGTTGGAAGGCATTTGCAGTTTCATTTCGCGTCTAATTTCCCAAACCAAACTGCTTGCAGCTCTAACTCCCTTCTAACTACCACTTCTTCGGTTCAGTGAGATATGCTGGATTCTAAACGGAGAAGCTTCTCTGACGCTTTTTCACAGAGATTTTGAAACTGAAATCTCCCATGCCGTTTCCACCATAGGCAGCAATGGGCTTCCCCATAGAACTTGCCAACCTGAATTCCTACAGGCTAGATGTGAGAGGCACATTCTGCTGCTTCCTCCCTTAGAGTTAAACTTGCTTCTGAAAGCTCAACCTCCGGGGAGTTTGTTTGGCAGAGATATAGAACACACTTTTCCAAGCCTGTTGGAAGGCATTTGCAGTTTCATTTCACGTCTAATTTCCCAAACCAAACTGCTTGCAGCTCTAACTCCCTTCTAACTACCACTTCTTCGGTTCAGTGAGATATGCTGGATTCTAAACGGAGAAGCTTCTCTGACGCTTTTTCACAGAGATTTTGAAACTGAAATCTCCCATGCCGTTTCCACCATAGGCAGCAATGGGCTTCCCCATAGAACTTGCCAACCTGAATTCCTACAGGCTAGATGTGAGAGGCACATTATGCTGCTTCCTCCCTTAGAGTTAAACTTGCTTCTGAAAGCTCAACCTCCGGGGAGTTTGTTTGGCAGAGATATAGAACACACTTTTCCAAGCCTGTTGGAAGGCATTTGCAGTTTCATTTCGCGTCTAATTTCCCAAAGCAAACTGCTTGCAGCTCTAACTCCCATCTAACTACCACTTCTTCGGTTCAGTGAGATATGCTGGATTCTAAACGGAGAAGCTTCTCTGACGCTTTTTCACAGGGATTTTGAAACTGAAATTTCCAAACCCGTTTCCAACGAAGGCGCCAATGGGCTTCCCCATAGAACTTGCCAACCTGAATTCCTACAGGCTAGATGTGAGAGGCACATTCTGCTGCTTCCTCCCTTAGAGTTAAACTTGCTTCTGAAAGCTCAACCTCCGGGGAGTCTGTTTGGCAAAGATATAGAACACACTTTTCCAAGCCTGTTGGAAGGCATTTGCAGTTTCATTTCGCGTCTAATTTCCCAAACCAAACTGCTTGTAGCTCTAACTCCCTTCTAACTACCACTTCTTCGGTTCAGTGAGATATGCTGGATTCTAAACGGAGAAGCTTCTCTGACGCTTTTTCACAGAGATTTTGAAACTGAAATTTCCCATGCCGTTTTCACCATAGGCAGCAATGGGCTTCCCCATAGAACTTGCCAACCTGAATTCCTACAGGCTAGATGTGAGAGGCACATTCTGCTGCTTCCTCCCTTAGAGTTAAACTTGCTTCTGAAAGCTCAACCTCCGGGGAGTCTGTTTGGCAAAGATATAGAACACACTTTTCCAAGCCTGTTGGAAGGCATTTGCAGTTTCATTTCGCGTCTAATTTCCCAAACCAAACTGCTTGTAGCTCTAACTCCCTTCTAACTACCACTTCTTCGGTTCAGTGAGATATGCTGGATTCTAAACGGAGAAGCTTCTCTGACGCTTTTTCACAGAGATTTTGAAACTGAAATCTCCCATGCCGTTTCCACCATAGGCAGCAATGGGCTTCCCCATAGAACTTGCCAACCTGAATTCCTACAGGCTAGATGTGAGAGGCACATTCTGCTGCTTCCTCCCTCACAGTTAAGCTTGCTTCTGAAAGCTCAACCTCCGGGGACTCTGTTTGGCAGAGATATAGAACACACTTTTCCAAGCCTGTTGGAAGGCATTTGCAGTTTCATTTCGCGTCTAATTTCCCAAACCAAACTACTTGCAGCTCTAACTCCCTTCTAACTACCACTTCTTCGGTTCAGTGAGATATGCTGGATTCTAAACGGAGAAGCTTCTCTGACGCTTTTTCACAGAGATTTTGAAACTGAAATCTCCCATGCCGTTTCCACCATAGGCAGCAATGGGCTTCCCCATAGAACTTGCCAACCTGAATTCCTACAGGCTAGATGTGAGAGGCACATTCTGCTGCTTCCTCCCTTAGAGTTAAACTTGCTTCTGAAAGCTCAACCTCCGGGGAGTTTGTTTGGAAGATATATAGAACACACTTTTCCAAGCCTGTTGGAAGGCATTTGCAGTTTCATTTCGCGTCTAATTTCCCAAAGCAAACTGCTTGCAGCTCTAACTCCCATCTAACTACCACTTCTTCGGTTCAGTGAGATATGCTGGATTCTAAACGGAGAAGCTTCTCTGACGCTTTTTCACAGGGATTTTGAAACTGAAATTTCCAAACCCGTTTCCAACGAAGGCGCCAATGGGCTTCCCCATAGAACTTGCCAACCTGAATTCCTACAGGCTAGATGTGAGAGGCACATTCTGCTGCTTCCTCCCTTAGAGTTAAACTTGCTTCTGAAAGCTCAACCTCCGGGTAGTCTGTTTGGCAAAGATATAGAACACACTTTTCCAAGCCTGTTGGAAGGCATTTGCAGTTTCATTTCGCGTCTAATTTCCCAAACCAAACTGCTTGTAGCTCTAACTCCCTTCTAACTACCACTTCTTCGGTTCAGTGAGATATGCTGGATTCTAAACGGAGAAGCTTCTCTGACGCTTTTTCACAGAGATTTTGAAACTGAAATTTCCCATGCCGTTTTCACCATAGGCAGCAATGGGCTTCCCCATAGAACTTGCCAACCTGAATTCCTACAGGCTAGATGTGAGAGGCACATTCTGCTGCTTCCTCCCTTAGAGTTAAACTTGCTTCTGAAAGCTCAACCTCCGGGGAGTCTGTTTGGCAAAGATATAGAACACACTTTTCCAAGCCTGTTGGAAGGCATTTGCAGTTTCATTTCGCGTCTAATTTCCCAAACCAAACTGCTTGTAGCTCTAACTCCCTTCTAACTACCACTTCTTCGGTTCAGTGAGATATGCTGGATTCTAAACGGAGAAGCTTCTCTGACGCTTTTTCACAGAGATTTTGAAACTGAAATCTCCCATGCCGTTTCCACCATAGGCAGCAATGGGCTTCCCCATAGAACTTGCCAACCTGAATTCCTACAGGCTAGATGTGAGAGGCACCTTCTGCTGCTTCCTCCCTTAGAGTTAAACTTGCTTCTGAAAGCTCAACCTCCGGGGAGTCTGTTTGGCAAAGATATAGAACACACTTTTCCAAGCCTGTTGGAAGGCATTTGCAGTTTCATTTCGCGTCTAATTTCCCAAACCAAACTGCTTGTAGCTCTAACTCCCTTCTAACTACCACTTCTTCGGTTCAGTGAGATATGCTGGATTCTAAACGGAGAAGCTTCTCTGACGCTTTTTCACAGAGATTTTGAAACTGAAATCTCCCATGCCGTTTCCACCATAGGCAGCAATGCGCTTCCCCATAGAACTTGCCAACCTGAATTCCTACAGGCTAGATGTGAGAGGCACATTCTGCTGCTTCCTCCCTTAGAGTTAAACTTGCTTCTGAAAGCTCAACCTCCGGGGAGTTTGTTTGGCAGAGATATAGAACACACTTTTCCAAGCCTGTTGGAAGGCATTTGCAGTTTCATTTCGCGTCTAATTTCCCAAACCAAACTGCTTGCAGCTCTAACTCCCTTCTAACTACCACTTCTTCGGTTCAGTGAGATATGCTGGATTCTAAACGGAGAAGCTTCTCTGACGCTTTTTCACAGAGATTTTGAAACTGAAATCTCCCATGCCGTTTCCACCATAGGCAGCAATGGGCTTCCCCATAGAACTTGCCAACCTGAATTCCTACAGGCTAGATGTGAGAGGCACATTCTGCTGCTCCCTCCCTAACAGTTAAGCTTGCTTCTGAAAGCTCAACCTCCGGGGACTCTGTTTGGCAGAGATATAGAACACACTTTTCCAAGCCTGTTGCAAGGCCTTTGCAGTGTCATTTCGCATCTAATTTCCCAAACCAAACTGCTTGCAGCTCTAACTCCCTTCTAACTACCACTTCTTCGGTTCAGTGAGATATGCTGGATTCTAAACGGAGAAGCTTCTCTGACGCTTTTTCACAGAGATTTTGAAACTGAAATCTCCCATGCCGTTTCCACCATAGGCAGCAATGGGCTTCCCCATAGAACTTGCCAACCTGAATTCCTAAAGGCTAGATGTGAGAGGCACATTCTGCTGCTTCCTCCCTTAGAGTTAAACTTGCTTCAGAAAGCTCAACCTCCGGGGAGTTTGTTTGGCAGAGATATAGAACACACTTTTCCAAGCCTGTTGGAAGGCATTTGCAGTTTCATTTCGCGTCTAATTTCCCAAACCAAACTGCTTGCAGCTCTAACTCCCTTCTAACTACCACTTCTTCGGTTCAGTGAGATATGCTGGATTCTAAACGGAGAAGCTTCTCTGACGCTTTTTCACAGAGATTTTGAAACTGAAATTTCCAAACCCGTTTCCAACGAAGGCGCCTATGGGCTTCCCCATAGAACTTGCCAACCTGAATTCCTACAGGCTAGATGTGAGAGGCACATTCTGCTGCTTCCTCCCTTAGAGTTAAACTTGCTTCTGAAAGCTCAACCTCCGGGGAGTTTGTTTGGCAGAGATATAGAACACACTTTTCCAAGCCTGTTGGAAGGCATTTGCAGTTTCATTTCGCGTCTAATTTCCCAAACCAAACTGCTTGCAGCTCTAACTCCCTTCTAACTACCACTTCTTCGGTTCAGTGAGATATGCTGGATTCTAAACGGAGAAGCTTCTCTGACGCTTTTTCACAGAGATTTTGAAACTGAAATCTCCCATGCCGTTTCCACCATAGGCAGCAATGGGCTTCCCCATAGAACTTGCCAACCTGAATTCCTACAGGCTAGATGTGAGAGGCACATTCTGCTGCTTCCTCCCTTAGAGTTAAACTGGCTTCTGAAAGCTCAACCTCCGGGGAGTTTGTTTGGCAGAGATATAGAACACACTTTTCCAAGCCTGTTGGAAGGCATTTGCAGTGTCATTTCGCGTCTAATTTCCCAAAGCAAACTGCTTGCAGCTCTAACTCCCTTCTAACTACCACTTCTTCGGTTCAGTGAGATATGCTGGATTCTAAACGGAGAAGCTTCTCTGACGCTTTTTCACAGAGATTTTGAAACTGAAATCTCCCATGCCGTTTCCACCATAGGCAGCAATGGGCTTCCCCATAGAACTTGCCAACCTGAATTCCTACAGGCTAGATGTGAGAGGCACATTCTGCTGCTTCCTCCCTTAGAGTTAAACTTGCTTCTGAAAGCTCAACCTCCGGGGAGTTTGTTTGGCAGAGATATAGAACACACTTTTCCAAGCCTGTTGGAAGGCATTTGCAGTTTCATTTCGCGTCTAATTTCCCAAACCAAACTGCTTGCAGCTCTAACTCCCTTCTAACTACCACTTCTTCGGTTCAGTGAGATATGCTGGATTCTAAACGGAGAAGCTTCTCTGACGCTTTTTCACAGAGATTTTGAAACTGAAATCTCCCATGCCGTTTCCACCATAGGCAGCAATGGGCTTCCCCATAGAACTTGCCAACCTGAATTCCTACAGGCTAGATGTGAGAGGCACATTCTGCTGCTTCCTCCCTTAGAGTTAAACTTGCTTCTGAAAGCTCAATCTCCGGGGAGTTTGTTTGGCAGAGATATAGAACACACTTTTCCAAGCCTGTTGGAAGGCATTTGCAGTTTCATTTCGCGTCTAATTTCCCAAACCAAACTGCTTGCAGCTCTAACTCCCTTCTAACTACCACTTCTTCGGTTCAGTGAGATATGCTGGATTCTAAACGGAGAAGCTTCTCTGACGCTTTTTCACAGAGATTTTGAAACTGAAATCTCCCATGCCGTTTCAACCATAGGCAGCAATGGGCTTCCCCATAGAACTTGCCAACCTGAATTCCTACAGGCTAGATGTGAGAGGCACATTCTGCTGCTCCCTCCCTAACAGTTAAGCTTGCTTCTGAAAGCTCAACCTCCGGGGACTCTGTTTGGCAGAGATATAGAACACACTTTTCCAAGCCTGTTGCAAGGCCTTTGCAGTGTCATTTCGCATCTAATTTCCCAAACCAAACTGCTTGCAGCTCTAACTCCCTTCTAACTACCACTTCTTCGGTTCAGTGAGATATGCTGGATTCTAAACGGAGAAGCTTCTCTGACGCTTTTTCACAGAGATTTTGAAACTGAAATCTCCCATGCCGTTTCCACCATAGGCAGCAATGGGCTTCCCCATAGAACTTGCCAACCTGAATTCCTAAAGGCTAGATGTGAGAGGCACATTCTGCTGCTTCCTCCCTTAGAGTTAAACTTGCTTCAGAAAGCTCAACCTCCGGGGAGTTTGTTTGGCAGAGATATAGAACACACTTTTCCAAGCCTGTTGGAAGGCATTTGCAGTTTCATTTCGCGTCTAATTTCCCAAACCAAACTGCTTGCAGCTCTAACTCCCTTCTAACTACCACTTCTTCGGTTCAGTGAGATATGCTGGATTCTAAACGGAGAAGCTTCTCTGACGCTTTTTCACAGAGATTTTGAAACTGAAATTTCCAAACCCGTTTCCAACGAAGGCGCCTATGGGCTTCCCCATAGAACTTGCCAACCTGAATTCCTACAGGCTAGATGTGAGAGGCACATTCTGCTGCTTCCTCCCTTAGAGTTAAACTAGCTTCTGAAAGCTCAACCTCCGGGGAGTTTGTTTGGCAGAGATATAGAACACACTTTTCCAAGCCTGTTGGAAGGCATTTGCAGTTTCATTTCGCGTCTAATTTCCCAAACCAAACTGCTTGCAGCTCTAACTCCCTTCTAACTACCACTTCTTCGGTTCAGTGAGATATGCTGGATTCTAAACGGAGAAGCTTCTCTGATGCTTTTTCACAGAGATTTTGAAACTGAAATCTCCCATGCCGTTTCCACCATAGGCAGCAATGGGCTTCCCCATAGAACTTGCCAACCTGAATTCCTACAGGCTAGATGTGAGAGGCACATTCTGCTGCTTCCTCCCTTAGAGTTAAACTGGCTTCTGAAAGCTCAACCTCCGGGGAGTTTGTTTGGCAGAGATATAGAACACACTTTTCCAAGCCTGTTGGAAGGCATTTGCAGTGTCATTTCGCGTCTAATTTCCCAAACCAAACTGCTTGCAGCTCTAACTCCCTTCTAACTACCACTTCTTCGGTTCAGTGAGATATGCTGGATTCTAAACGGAGAAGCTTCTCTGACGCTTTTTCACAGAGATTTTGAAACTGAAATCTCCCATGCCGTTTCCACCATAGGCAGCAATGGGCTTCCCCATAGAACTTGCCAACCTGAATTCCTACAGGCTAGATGTGAGAGGCACATTCTGCTGCTTCCTCCCTTAGAGTTAAACTTGCTTCTGAAAGCTCAACCTCCGGGGAGTTTGTTTGGCAGAGATATAGAACACACTTTTCCAAGCCTGTTGGAAGGCATTTGCAGTTTCATTTCGCGTCTAATTTCCCAAACCAAACTGCTTGCAGCTCTAACTCCCTTCTAACTACCACTTCTTCGGTTCAGTGAGATATGCTGGATTCTAAACGGAGAAGCTTCTCTGACGCTTTTTCACAGAGATTTTGAAACTGAAATCTCCCATGCCGTTTCCACCATAGGCAGCAATGGGCTTCCCCATAGAACTTGCCAACCTGAATTCCTACAGGCTAGATGTGAGAGGCACATTCTGCTGCTCCCTCCCTAACAGTTAAGCTTGCTTCTGAAAGCTCAACCTCCGGGGACTCTGTTTGGCAGAGATATAGAACACACTTTTCCAAGCCTGTTGCAAGGCCTTTGCAGTGTCATTTCGCATCTAATTTCCCAAACCAAACTGCTTGCAGCTCTAACTCCCTTCTAACTACCACTTCTTCGGTTCAGTGAGATATGCTGGATTCTAAACGGAGAAGCTTCTCTGACGCTTTTTCACAGAGATTTTGAAACTGAAATCTCCCATGCCGTTTCCACCATAGGCAGCAATGGGCTTCCCCATAGAACTTGCCAACCTGAATTCCTAAAGGCTAGATGTGAGAGGCACATTCTGCTGCTTCCTCCCTTAGAGTTAAACTTGCTTCAGAAAGCTCAACCTCCGGGGAGTTTGTTTGGCAGAGATATAGAACACACTTTTCCAAGCCTGTTGGAAGGCATTTGCAGTTTCATTTCGCGTCTAATTTCCCAAACCAAACTGCTTGCAGCTCTAACTCCCTTCTAACTACCACTTCTTCGGTTCAGTGAGATATGCTGGATTCTAAACGGAGAAGCTTCTCTGACGCTTTTTCACAGAGATTTTGAAACTGAAATTTCCAAACCCGTTTCCAACGAAGGCGCCTATGGGCTTCCCCATAGAACTTGCCAACCTGAATTCCTACAGGCTAGATGTGAGAGGCACATTCTGCTGCTTCCTCCCTTAGAGTTAAACTAGCTTCTGAAAGCTCAACCTCCGGGGAGTTTGTTTGGCAGAGATATAGAACACACTTTTCCAAGCCTGTTGGAAGGCATTTGCAGTTTCATTTCGCGTCTAATTTCCCAAACCAAACTGCTTGCAGCTCTAACTCCCTTCTAACTACCACTTCTTCGGTTCAGTGAGATATGCTGGATTCTAAACGGAGAAGCTTCTCTGACGCTTTTTCACAGAGATTTTGAAACTGAAATCTCCCATGCCGTTTCCACCATAGGCAGCAATGGGCTTCCCCATAGAACTTGCCAACCTGAATTCCTACAGGCTAGATGTGAGAGGCACATTCTGCTGCTTCCTCCCTTAGAGTTAAACTTGCTTCTGAAAGCTCAACCTCCGGGGAGTTTGTTTGGCAGAGATATAGAACACACTTTTCCAAGCCTGTTGGAAGGCATTTGCAGTTTCATTTCACGTCTAATTTCCCAAACCAAACTGCTTGCAGCTCTAACTCCCTTCTAACTACCACTTCTTCGGTTCAGTGAGATATGCTGGATTCTAAACGGAGAAGCTTCTCTGACGCTTTTTCACAGAGATTTTGAAACTGAAATCTCCCATGCCGTTTCCACCATAGGCAGCAATGGGCTTCCCCATAGAACTTGCCAACCTGAATTCCTACAGGCTAGATGTGAGAGGCACATTATGCTGCTTCCTCCCTTAGAGTTAAACTTGCTTCTGAAAGCTCAACCTCCGGGGAGTTTGTTTGGCAGAGATATAGAACACACTTTTCCAAGCCTGTTGGAAGGCATTTGCAGTTTCATTTCGCGTCTAATTTCCCAAAGCAAACTGCTTGCAGCTCTAACTCCCATCTAACTACCACTTCTTCGGTTCAGTGAGATATGCTGGATTCTAAACGGAGAAGCTTCTCTGACGCTTTTTCACAGGGATTTTGAAACTGAAATTTCCAAACCCGTTTCCAACGAAGGCGCCAATGGGCTTCCCCATAGAACTTGCCAACCTGAATTCCTACAGGCTAGATGTGAGAGGCACATTCTGCTGCTTCCTCCCTTAGAGTTAAACTTGCTTCTGAAAGCTCAACCTCCGGGGAGTCTGTTTGGCAAAGATATAGAACACACTTTTCCAAGCCTGTTGGAAGGCATTTGCAGTTTCATTTCGCGTCTAATTTCCCAAACCAAACTGCTTGTAGCTCTAACTCCCTTCTAACTACCACTTCTTCGGTTCAGTGAGATATGCTGGATTCTAAACGGAGAAGCTTCTCTGACGCTTTTTCACAGAGATTTTGAAACTGAAATTTCCCATGCCGTTTTCACCATAGGCAGCAATGGGCTTCCCCATAGAACTTGCCAACCTGAATTCCTACAGGCTAGATGTGAGAGGCACATTCTGCTGCTTCCTCCCTTAGAGTTAAACTTGCTTCTGAAAGCTCAACCTCCGGGGAGTCTGTTTGGCAAAGATATAGAACACACTTTTCCAAGCCTGTTGGAAGGCATTTGCAGTTTCATTTCGCGTCTAATTTCCCAAACCAAACTGCTTGTAGCTCTAACTCCCTTCTAACTACCACTTCTTCGGTTCAGTGAGATATGCTGGATTCTAAACGGAGAAGCTTCTCTGACGCTTTTTCACAGAGATTTTGAAACTGAAATCTCCCATGCCGTTTCCACCATAGGCAGCAATGGGCTTCCCCATAGAACTTGCCAACCTGAATTCCTACAGGCTAGATGTGAGAGGCACATTCTGCTGCTTCCTCCCTCACAGTTAAGCTTGCTTCTGAAAGCTCAACCTCCGGGGACTCTGTTTGGCAGAGATATAGAACACACTTTTCCAAGCCTGTTGGAAGGCATTTGCAGTTTCATTTCGCGTCTAATTTCCCAAACCAAACTACTTGCAGCTCTAACTCCCTTCTAACTACCACTTCTTCGGTTCAGTGAGATATGCTGGATTCTAAACGGAGAAGCTTCTCTGACGCTTTTTCACAGAGATTTTGAAACTGAAATCTCCCATGCCGTTTCCACCATAGGCAGCAATGGGCTTCCCCATAGAACTTGCCAACCTGAATTCCTACAGGCTAGATGTGAGAGGCACATTCTGCTGCTTCCTCCCTTAGAGTTAAACTTGCTTCTGAAAGCTCAACCTCCGGGGAGTTTGTTTGGAAGATATATAGAACACACTTTTCCAAGCCTGTTGGAAGGCATTTGCAGTTTCATTTCGCGTCTAATTTCCCAAAGCAAACTGCTTGCAGCTCTAACTCCCATCTAACTACCACTTCTTCGGTTCAGTGAGATATGCTGGATTCTAAACGGAGAAGCTTCTCTGACGCTTTTTCACAGGGATTTTGAAACTGAAATTTCCAAACCCGTTTCCAACGAAGGCGCCAATGGGCTTCCCCATAGAACTTGCCAACCTGAATTCCTACAGGCTAGATGTGAGAGGCACATTCTGCTGCTTCCTCCCTTAGAGTTAAACTTGCTTCTGAAAGCTCAACCTCCGGGTAGTCTGTTTGGCAAAGATATAGAACACACTTTTCCAAGCCTGTTGGAAGGCATTTGCAGTTTCATTTCGCGTCTAATTTCCCAAACCAAACTGCTTGTAGCTCTAACTCCCTTCTAACTACCACTTCTTCGGTTCAGTGAGATATGCTGGATTCTAAACGGAGAAGCTTCTCTGACGCTTTTTCACAGAGATTTTGAAACTGAAATTTCCCATGCCGTTTTCACCATAGGCAGCAATGGGCTTCCCCATAGAACTTGCCAACCTGAATTCCTACAGGCTAGATGTGAGAGGCACATTCTGCTGCTTCCTCCCTTAGAGTTAAACTTGCTTCTGAAAGCTCAACCTCCGGGGAGTCTGTTTGGCAAAGATATAGAACACACTTTTCCAAGCCTGTTGGAAGGCATTTGCAGTTTCATTTCGCGTCTAATTTCCCAAACCAAACTGCTTGTAGCTCTAACTCCCTTCTAACTACCACTTCTTCGGTTCAGTGAGATATGCTGGATTCTAAACGGAGAAGCTTCTCTGACGCTTTTTCACAGAGATTTTGAAACTGAAATCTCCCATGCCGTTTCCACCATAGGCAGCAATGGGCTTCCCCATAGAACTTGCCAACCTGAATTCCTACAGGCTAGATGTGAGAGGCACATTCTGCTGCTTCCTCCCTAACAGTTAAGCTTGCTTCTGAAAGCTCAACCTCCGGGGACTCTGTTTGGCAGAGATATAGAACACAATTTTCCAAGCCTGTTGGAAGGCATTTGCAGTTTCATTTCGCGTCTAATTTCCCAAACCAAACTGCTTGCAGCTCTAACTCCCTTCTAACTACCACTTCTTCGGTTCAGTGAGATATGCTGGATTCTAAACGGAGAAGCTTCTCTGACGCTTTTTCACAGAGATTTTGAAACTGAAATTTCCCATGCCGTTTTCACCATAGGCAGCAATGGGCTTCCCCATAGAACTTGCCAACCTGAATTCCTACAGGCTAGATGTGAGAGGCACATTCTGCTGCTTCCTCCCTTAGAGTTAAACTTGCTTCTGAAAGCTCAATCTCCGGGGAGTCTGTTTGGCAAAGATATAGAACACACTTTTCCAAGCCTGTTGGAAGGCATTTGCAGTTTCATTTCGCGTCTAATTTCCCAAACCAAACTGCTTGTAGCTCTAACTCCCTTCTAACTACCACTTCTTCGGTTCAGTGAGATATGCTGGATTCTAAACGGAGAAGCTTCTCTGACGCTTTTTCACAGAGATTTTGAAACTGAAATCTCCCATGCCGTTTCCACCATAGGCAGCAATGGGCTTCCCCATAGAACTTGCCAACCTGAATTCCTACAGGCTAGATGTGAGAGGCACATTCTGCTGCTTCCTCCCTTAGAGTTAAACTTGCTTCTGAAAGCTCAACCTCCGGGGAGTTTGTTTGGCAGAGATATAGAACACACTTTTCCAAGCCTGTTGGAAGGCATTTGCAGTTTCATTTCGCGTCTAATTTGCCAAACCAAACTGCTTGCAGCTCTAACTCCCTTCTAACTACCACTTCTTCGGTTCAGTGAGATATGCTGGATTCTAAACGGAGAAGCTTCTCTGACGCTTTTTCACAGAGATTTTGAAACTGAAATCTCCCATGCCGTTTCCACCATAGGCAGCAATGGGCTTCCCCATAGAACTTGCCAACCTGAATTCCTACAGGCTAGATGTGAGAGGCACATTCTGCTGCTCCCTCCCTAACAGTTAAGCTTGCTTCTGAAAGCTCAACCTCCGGGGACTCTGTTTGGCAGAGATATAGAACACACTTTTCCAAGCCTGTTGCAAGGCCTTTGTAGTGTCATTTCGCATCTAATTTCCCAAACCAAACTGCTTGCAGCTCTAACTCCCTTCTAACTACCACTTCTTCGGTTCAGTGAGATATGCTGGATTCTAAACGGAGAAGCTTCTCTGACGCTTTTTCACAGAGATTTTGAAACTGAAATCTCCCATGCCGTTTCCACCATAGGCAGCAATGGGCTTCCCCATAGAACTTGCCAACCTGAATTCCTAAAGGCTAGATGTGAGAGGCACATTCTGCTCCTTCCTCCCTTAGAGTTAAACTTGCTTCAGAAAGCTCAACCTCCGGGGAGTTTGTTTGGCAGAGATATAGAACACACTTTTCCAAGCCTGTTGGAAGGCATTTGCAGTTTCATTTCGCGTCTAATTTCCCAAACCAAACTGCTTGCAGCTCTAACTCCCTTCTAACTACCACTTCTTCGTTCAGTGAGATATGCTGGATTCTAAACGGAGAAGCTTCTCTGACGCTTTTTCACAGAGATTTTGAAACTGAAATTTCCAAACCCGTTTCCAACGAAGGCGCCTATGGGCTTCCCCATAGAACTTGCCAACCTGAATTCCTACAGGCTAGATGTGAGAGGCACATTCTGCTGCTTCCTCCCTTAGAGTTAAACTAGCTTCTGAAAGCTCAACCTCCGGGGAGTTTGTTTGGCAGAGATATAGAACACACTTTTCCAAGCCTGTTGGAAGGCATTTGCAGTTTCATTTCGCGTCTAATTTCCCAAACCAAACTGCTTGCAGCTCTAACTCCCTTCTAACTACCACTTCTTCGGTTCAGTGAGATATGCTGGATTCTAAACGGAGAAGCTTCTCTGACGCTTTTTCACAGAGATTTTGAAACTGAAATCTCCCATGCCGTTTCCACCATAGGCAGCAATGGGCTTCCCCTTAGAACTTGCCAACCTGAATTCCTACAGGCTAGATGTGAGAGGCACATTCTGCTGCTTCCTCCCTTAGAGTTAAACTTGCTTCTGAAAGCTGAACCTCCGGGGAGTTTGTTTGGCAGAGATATAGAACACACTTTTCCAAGCCTGTTGGAAGGCATTTGCAGTGTCATTTCGCGTCTAATTTCCCAAACCAAACTGCTTGCAGCTCTAACTCCCTTCTAACTACCACTTCTTCGGTTCAGTGAGATATGCTGGATTCTAAACGGAGAAGCTTCTCTGACGCTTTTTCACAGAGATTTTGAAACTGAAATCTCCCATGCCGTTTCCACCATAGGCAGCAATGGGCTTCCCCATAGAACTTGCCAACCTGAATTCCTACAGGCTAGATGTGAGAGGCACATTCTGCTGCTTCCTCCCTTAGAGTTAAACTTGCTTCTGAAAGCTCAACCTCCGGGGAGTTTGTTTGGCAGAGATATAGAACACACTTTTCCAAGCCTGTTGGAAGGCATTTGCAGTTTCATTTCGCGTCTAATTTCCCAAACCAAACTGCTTGCAGCTCTAACTCCCTTCTAACTACCACTTCTTCGGTTCAGTGAGATATGCTGGATTCTAAACGGAGAAGCTTCTCTGACGCTTTTTCACAGAGATTTTGAAACTGAAATCTCCCATGCCGTTTCCACCATAGGCAGCAATGGGCTTCCCCATAGAACTTGCCAACCTGAATTCCTACAGGCTAGATGTGAGAGGCACATTCTGCTGCTTCCTCCCTTAGAGTTAAACTTGCTTCTGAAAGCTCAACCTCCGGGGAGTTTGTTTGGCAGAGATATAGAACACACTTTTCCAAGCCTGTTGGAAGGCATTTGCAGTTTCATTTCGCGTCTAATTTCCCAAAGCAAACTGCTTGCAGCTCTAACTCCCATCTAACTACCACTTCTTCGGTTCAGTGAGATATGCTGGATTCTAAACGGAGAAGCTTCTCTGACGCTTTTTCACAGGGATTTTGAAACTGAAATTTCCAAACCCGTTTCCAACGAAGGCGCCAATGGGCTTCCCCATAGAACTTGCCAACCTGAATTCCTACAGGCTAGATGTGAGAGGCACATTCTGCTGCTTCCTCCCTTAGAGTTAAACTTGCTTCTGAAAGCTCAACCTCCGGGGAGTCTGTTTGGCAAAGATATAGAACACACTTTTCCAAGCCTGTTGGAAGGCATTTGCAGTTTCATTTCGCGTCTAATTTCCCAAACCAAACTGCTTGTAGCTCTAACTCCCTTCTAACTACCACTTCTTCGGTTCAGTGAGATATGCTGGATTCTAAACGGAGAAGCTTCTCTGACGCTTTTTCACAGAGATTTTGAAACTGAAATTTCCCATGCCGTTTTCACCATAGGCAGCAATGGGCTTCCCCATAGAACTTGCCAACCTGAATTCCTACAGGCTAGATGTGAGAGGCACATTCTGCTGCTTCCTCCCTTAGAGTTAAACTTGCTTCTGAAAGCTCAACCTCCGGGGAGTCTGTTTGGCAAAGATATAGAACACACTTTTCCAAGCCTGTTGGAAGGCATTTGCAGTTTCATTTCGCGTCTAATTTCCCAAACCAAACTGCTTGTAGCTCTAACTCCCTTCTAACTACCACTTCTTCGGTTCAGTGAGATATGCTGGATTCTAAACGGAGAAGCTTCTCTGACGCTTTTTCACAGAGATTTTGAAACTGAAATCTCCCATGCCGTTTCCACCATAGGCAGCAATGGGCTTCCCCATAGAACTTGCCAACCTGAATTCCTACAGGCTAGATGTGAGAGGCACATTCTGCTGCTTCCTCCCTAACAGTTAAGCTTGCTTCTGAAAGCTCAACCTCCGGGGACTCTGTTTGGCAGAGATATAGACACAATTTTCCAAGCCTGTTGGAAGGCATTTGCAGTTTCATTTCGCGTCTAATTTCCCATACCAAACTGCTTGCAGCTCTAACTCCCTTCTAACTACCACTTCTTCGGTTCAGTGAGATATGCTGGATTCTAAACGGAGAAGCTTCTCTGACGCTTTTTCACAGAGATTTTGAAACTGAAATCTCCCATGCCGTTTCCACCATAGGCAGCAATGGGCTTCCCCATAGAACTTTCCAACCTGAATTCCTACAGGCTAGATGTGAGAGGCACATTCTGCTGCTTCCTCCCTTAGAGTTAAACTTGCTTCTGAAAGCTCAACCTCCGGGGAGTTTGTTTGGCAGAGATATAGAACACACTTTTCCAAGCCTGTTGGAAGGCATTTGCAGTTTCATTTCGCGTCTAATTTCCCAAACCAAACTGCTTGCAGCTCTAACTCCCATCTAACTACCACTTCTTCGGTTCAGTGAGATATGCTGGATTCTAAACGGAGAAGCTTCTCTGACGCTTTTTCACAGGGATTTTGAAACTGAAATTTCCAAACCCGTTTCCAACGAAGGCGCCAATGGGCTTCCCCATAGAACTTGCCAACCTGAATTCCTACAGGCTAGATGTGAGAGGCACATTCTGCTGCTTCCTCCCTTAGAGTTAAACTTGCTTCTGAAAGCTCAACCTCCGGGGAGTCTGTTTGGCAAAGATATAGAACACACTTTTCCAAGCCTGTTGGAAGGCATTTGCAGTTTCATTTCGCGTCTAATTTCCCAAACCAAACTGCTTGTAGCTCTAACTCCCTTCTAACTACCACTTCTTCGGTTCAGTGAGATATGCTGGATTCTAAACGGAGAAGCTTCTCTGACGCTTTTTCACAGAGATTTTGAAACTGAAATCTCCCATGCCGTTTCCACCATAGGCAGCAATGGGCTTCCCCATAGAACTTGCCAACCTGAATTCCTACAGGCTAGATGTGAGAGGCACATTCTGCTGCTTCCTCCCTTAGAGTTAAACTTGCTTCTGAAAGCTCAACCTCCGGGGAGTTTGTTTGGCAGAGATATAGAACACACTTTTCCAAGCCTGTTGGAAGGCATTTGCAGTTTCATTTCGCGTCTAATTTCCCAAAGCAAACTGCTTGCAGCTCTAACTCCCATCTAACTACAACTTCTTCGGTTCAGTGAGATATGCTGGATTCTAAACGGAGAAGCTTCTCTGACGCTTTTTCACAGGGATTTTGAAACTGAAATTTCCAAACCCGTTTCCAACGAAGGCGCCAATGGGCTTCCCCATAGAACTTGCCAACCTGAATTCCTACAGGCTAGATGTGAGAGGCACATTCTGCTGCTTCCTCCCTTAGAGTTAAACTTGCTTCTGAAAGCTCAACCTCCGGGGAGTTTGTTTGGCAGAGATATAGAACACACTTTTCCAAGCCTGTTGGAAGGCATTTGCAGTTTCATTTCGCGTCTAATTTCCCAAACCAAACTGCTTGCAGCTCTAACTCCCTTCTAACTACCACTTCTTCGGTTCAGTGAGATATGCTGGATTCTAAACGGAGAAGCTTCTCTGACGCTTTTTCACAGAGATTTTGAAACTGAAATCTCCCATGCCGTTTCCACCATAGGCAGCAATGGGCTTCCCCATAGAACTTGCCAACCTGAATTCCTACAGGCTAGATGTGAGAGGCACATTCTGCTGCTTCCTCCCTTAGAGTTAAACTTGCTTCTGAAAGCTCAACCTCCGGGGAGTTTGTTTGGCAGAGATATAGAACACACTTTTCCAAGCCTGTTGGAAGGCATTTGCAGTTTCATTTCGCGTCTAATTTCCCAAACCAAACTGCTTGCAGCTCTAACTCCCTTCTAACTACCACTTCTTCGGTTCAGTGAGATATGCTGGATTCTAAACGGAGAAGCTTCTCTGACGCTTTTTCACAGAGATTTTGAAACTGAAATCTCCCATGCCGTTTCCACCATAGGCAGCAATGGGCTTCCCCATAGAACTTGCCAACCTGAATTCCTACAGGCTAGATGTGAGAGGCACATTCTGCTGCTTCCTCCCTTAGAGTTAAACTTGCTTCTGAAAGCTCAACCTCCGGGGAGTTTGTTTGGCAGAGATATAGAACACACTTTTCCAAGCCTGTTGGAAGGCATTTGCAGTTTCATTTCGCGTCTAATTTCCCAAACCAAACTGCTTGCAGCTCTAACTCCCTTCTAACTACCACTTCTTCGGTTCAGTGAGATATGCTGGATTCTAAACGGAGAAGCTTCTCTGACGCTTTTTCACAGAGATTTTGAAACTGAAATCTCCCATGCCGTTTCCACCATAGGCAGCAATGGGCTTCCCCATAGAACTTGCCAACCTGAATTCCTACAGGCTAGATGTGAGAGGCACATTCTGCTGCTTCCTCCCTTAGAGTTAAACTTGCTTCTGAAAGCTCAACCTCCGGGGAGTTTGTTTGGCAGAGATATAGAACACACTTTTCCAAGCCTGTTGGAAGGCATTTGCAGTTTCATTTCGCGTCTAATTTCCCAAAGCAAACTGCTTGCAGCTCTAACTCCCATCTAACTACCACTTCTTCGGTTCAGTGAGATATGCTGGATTCTAAACGGAGAAGCTTCTCTGACGCTTTTTCACAGGGATTTTGAAACTGAAATTTCCAAACCCGTTTCCAACGAAGGCGCCAATGGGCTTCCCCATAGAACTTGCCAACCTGAATTCCTACAGGCTAGATGTGAGAGGCACATTCTGCTGCTTCCTCCCTTAGAGTTAAACTTGCTTCTGAAAGCTCAACCTCCGGGGAGTCTGTTTGGCAAAGATATAGAACACAATTTTCCAAGCCTGTTGGAAGGCATTTGCAGTTTCATTTCGCGTCTAATTTCCCAAACCAAACTGCTTGTAGCTCTAACTCCCTTCTAACTACCACTTCTTCGGTTCAGTGAGATATGCTGGATTCTAAACGGAGAAGCTTCTCTGACGCTTTTTCACAGAGATTTTGAAACTGAAATTTCCCATGCCGTTTTCACCATAGGCAGCAATGGGCTTCCCCATAGAACTTGCCAACCTGAATTCCTACAGGCTAGATGTGAGAGGCACATTCTGCTGCTTCCTCCCTTAGAGTTAAACTTGCTTCTGAAAGCTCAACCTCCGGGGAGTCTGTTTGGCAAAGATATAGAACACACTTTTCCAAGCCTGTTGGAAGGCATTTGCAGTTTCATTTCGCGTCTAATTTCCCAAACCAAACTGCTTGTAGCTCTAACTCCCTTCTAACTACCACTTCTTCGGTTCAGTGAGATATGCTGGATTCTAAACGGAGAAGCTTCTCTGACGCTTTTTCACAGAGATTTTGAAACTGAAATCTCCCATGCCGTTTCCACCATAGGCAGCAATGGGCTTCCCCATAGAACTTGCCAACCTGAATTCCTACAGGCTAGATGTGAGAGGCACATTCTGCTGCTCCCTCCCTAACAGTTAAGCTTGCTTCTGAAAGCTCAACCTCCGGGGACTCTGTTTGGCAGAGATATAGAACACAATTTTCCAAGCCTGTTGCAAGGCCTTTGCAGTGTCATTTCGCATCTAATTTCCCAAACCAAACTGCTTGCAGCTCTAACTCCCTTCTAACTACCACTTCTTCGGTTCAGTGAGATATGCTGGATTCTAAACGGAGAAGCTTCTCTGACGCTTTTTCACAGAGATTTTGAAACTGAAATCTCCCATGCCGTTTCCACCATAGGCAGCAATGGGCTTCCCCATAGAACTTGCCAACCTGAATTCCTAAAGGCTAGATGTGAGAGGCACATTCTGCTGCTTCCTCCCTTAGAGTTAAACTTGCTTCAGAAAGCTCAACCTCCGGGGAGTTTGTTTGGCAGAGATATAGAACACACTTTTCCAAGCCTGTTGGAAGGCATTTGCAGTTTCATTTCGCGTCTAATTTCCCAAACCAAACTGCTTGCAGCTCTAACTCCCTTCCAACTACCACTTCTTCGGTTCAGTGAGATATGCTGGATTCTAAACGGAGAAGCTTCTCTGACGCTTTTTCACAGAGATTTTGAAACTGAAATTTCCAAACCCGTTTCCAACGAAGGCGCCTATGGGCTTCCACATAGAACTTGCCAACCTGAATTCCTACAGGCTAGATGTGAGAGGCACATTCTGCTGCTTCCTCCCTTAGAGTTAAACTAGCTTCTGAAAGCTCAACCTCCGGGGAGTTTGTTTGGCAGAGATATAGAACACACTTTTCCAAGCCTGTTGGAAGGCATTTGCAGTGTCATTTCGCGTCTAATTTCCCAAACCAAACTGCTTGCAGCTCTAACTCCCTTCTAACTACCACTTCTTCGGTTCAGTGAGATATGCTGGATTCTAAACGGAGAAGCTTCTCTGACGCTTTTTCACAGAGATTTTGAAACTGAAATCTCCCATGCCGTTTCCACCATAGGCAGCAATGGGCTTCCCCATAGAACTTGCCAACCTGAATTCCTACAGGCTAGATGTGAGAGGCACATTCTGCTGCTTCCTCCCTTAGAGTTAAACTTGCTTCTGAAAGCTGAACCTCCGGGGAGTTTGTTTGGCAGAGATATAGAACACACTTTTCCAAGCCTGTTGGAAGGCATTTGCAGTGTCATTTCGCGTCTAATTTCCCAAACCAAACTGCTTGCAGCTCTAACTCCCTTCTAACTACCACTTCTTCGGTTCAGTGAGATATGCTGGATTCTAAACGGAGAAGCTTCTCTGACGCTTTTTCACAGAGATTTTGAAACTGAAATCTCCCATGCCGTTTCCACCATAGGCAGCAATGGGCTTCCCCATAGAACTTGCCAACCTGAATTCCTACAGGCTAGATGTGAGAGGCACATTCTGCTGCTTCCTCCCTTAGAGTTAAACTTGCTTCTGAAAGCTCAACCTCCGGGGAGTTTGTTTGGCAGAGATATAGAACACACTTTTCCAAGCCTGTTGGAAGGCATTTGCAGTTTCATTTCGCGTCTAATTTCCCAAACCAAACTGCTTGCAGCTCTAACTCCCTTCTAACTACCACTTCTTCGGTTCAGTGAGATATGCTGGATTCTAAACGGAGAAGCTTCTCTGACGCTTTTTCACAGAGATTTTGAAACTGAAATCTCCCATGCCGTTTCCACCATAGGCAGCAATGGGCTTCCCCATAGAACTTGCCAACCTGAATTCCTACAGGCTAGATGTGAGAGGCACATTATGCTGCTTCCTCCCTTAGAGTTAAACTTGCTTCTGAAAGCTCAACCTCCGGGGAGTTTGTTTGGCAGAGATATAGAACACACTTTTCCAAGCCTGTTGGAAGGCATTTGCAGTTTCATTTCGCGTCTAATTTCCCAAAGCAAACTGCTTGCAGCTCTAACTCCCATCTAACTACCACTTCTTCGGTTCAGTGAGATATGCTGGATTCTAAACGGAGAAGCTTCTCTGACGCTTTTTCACAGGGATTTTGAAACTGAAATTTCCAAACCCGTTTCCAACGAAGGCGCCAATGGGCTTCCCCATAGAACTTGCCAACCTGAATTCCTACAGGCTAGATGTGAGAGGCACATTATGCTGCTTCCTCCCTTAGAGTTAAACTTGCTTCTGAAAGCTCAACCTCCGGGGAGTTTGTTTGGCAGAGATATAGAACACACTTTTCCAAGCCTGTTGGAAGGCATTTGCAGTTTCATTTCGCGTCTAATTTCCCAAAGCAAACTGCTTGCAGCTCTAACTCCCTTCTAACTACCACTTCTTCGGTTCAGTGAGATATGCTGGATTCTAAACGGAGAAGCTTCTCTGACGCTTTTTCACAGAGATTTTGAAACTGAAATCTCCCATGCCGTTTCCACCATAGGCAGCAATGGGCTTCCCCATAGAACTTGCCAACCTGAATTCCTACAGGCTAGATGTGAGAGGCACATTCTGCTGCTTCCTCCCTTAGAGTTAAACTTGCTTCTGAAAGCTCAACCTCCGGGGAGTCTGTTTGGCAAAGATATAGAACACACTTTTCCAAGCCTGTTGGAAGGCATTTGCAGTTTCATTTCGCGTCTAATTTCCCAAACCAAACTGCTTGTAGCTCTAACTCCCTTCTAACTACCACTTCTTCGGTTCAGTGAGATATGCTGGATTCTAAACGGAGAAGCTTCTCTGACGCTTTTTCACAGAGATTTTGAAACTGAAATTTCCCATGCCGTTTTCACCATAGGCAGCAATGGGCTTCCCCATAGAACTTGCCAACCTGAATTCCTACAGGCTAGATGTGAGAGGCACATTCTGCTGCTTCCTCCCTTAGAGTTAAACTTGCTTCTGAAAGCTCAACCTCCGGGGAGTCTGTTTGGCAAAGATATAGAACACACTTTTCCAAGCCTGTTGGAAGGCATTTGCAGTTTCATTTCGCGTCTAATTTCCCAAACCAAACTGCTTGTAGCTCTAACTCCCTTCTAACTACCACTTCTTCGGTTCAGTGAGATATGCTGGATTCTAAACGGAGAAGCTTCTCTGACGCTTTTTCACAGAGATTTTGAAACTGAAATCTCCCATGCCGTTTCCACCATAGGCAGCAATGGGCTTCCCCATAGAACTTGCCAACCTGAATTCCTACAGGCTAGATGTGAGAGGCACATTCTGCTGCTTCCTCCCTCACAGTTAAGCTTGCTTCTGAAAGCTCAACCTCCGGGGACTCTGTTTGGCAGAGATATAGAACACACTTTTCCAAGCCTGTTGGAAGGCATTTGCAGTTTCATTTCGCGTCTAATTTCCCAAACCAAACTGCTTGCAGCTCTAACTCCCTTCTAACTACCACTTCTTCGGTTCAGTGAGATATGCTGGATTCTAAACGGAGAAGCTTCTCTGACGCTTTTTCACAGAGATTTTGAAACTGAAATCTCCCATGCCGTTTCCACCATAGGCAGCAATGGGCTTCCCCATAGAACTTGCCAACCTGAATTCCTACAGGCTAGATGTGAGAGGCACATTCTGCTGCTTCCTCCCTTAGAGTTAAACTTGCTTCTGAAAGCTCAACCTCCGGGGAGTTTGTTTGGCAGAGATATAGAACACACTTTTCCAAGCCTGTTGGAAGGCATTTGCAGTTTCATTTCGCGTCTAATTTCCCAAAGCAAACTGCTTGCAGCTCTAACTCCCATCTAACTACCACTTCTTCGGTTCAGTGAGATATGCTGGATTCTAAACGGAGAAGCTTCTCTGACGCTTTTTCACAGGGATTTTGAAACTGAAATTTCCAAACCCGTTTCCAACGAAGGCGCCAATGGGCTTCCCCATAGAACTTGCCAACCTGAATTCCTACAGGCTAGATGTGAGAGGCACATTCTGCTGCTTCCTCCCTTAGAGTTAAACTTGCTTCTGAAAGCTCAACCTCCGGGGAGTCTGTTTGGCAAAGATATAGAACACACTTTTCCAAGCCTGTTGGAAGGCATTTGCAGTTTCATTTCGCGTCTAATTTCCCAAACCAAACTGCTTGTAGCTCTAACTCCCTTCTAACTACCACTTCTTCGGTTCAGTGAGATATGCTGGATTCTAAACGGAGAAGCTTCTCTGACGCTTTTTCACAGAGATTTTGAAACTGAAATTTCCCATGCCGTTTTCACCATAGGCAGCAATGGGCTTCCCCATAGAACTTGCCAACCTGAATTCCTACAGGCTAGATGTGAGAGGCACATTCTGCTGCTTCCTCCCTTAGAGTTAAACTTGCTTCTGAAAGCTCAACCTCCGGGGAGTCTGTTTGGCAAAGATATAGAACACACTTTTCCAAGCCTGTTGGAAGGCATTTGCAGTTTCATTTCGCGTCTAATTTCCCAAACCAAACTGCTTGTAGCTCTAACTCCCTTCTAACTACCACTTCTTCGGTTCAGTGAGATATGCTGGATTCTAAACGGAGAAGCTTCTCTGACGCTTTTTCACAGAGATTTTGAAACTGAAATCTCCCATGCCGTTTCCACCATAGGCAGCAATGGGCTTCCCCATAGAACTTGCCAACCTGAATTCCTACAGGCTAGATGTGAGAGGCACATTCTGCTGCTTCCTCCCTAACAGTTAAGCTTGCTTCTGAAAGCTCAACCTCCGGGGACTCTGTTTGGCAGAGATATAGAACACAATTTTCCAAGCCTGTTGGAAGGCATTTGCAGTTTCATTTCGCGTCTAATTTCCCAAACCAAACTGCTTGCAGCTCTAACTCCCTTCTAACTACCACTTCTTCGGTTCAGTGAGATATGCTGGATTCTAAACGGAGAAGCTTCTCTGACGCTTTTTCACAGAGATTTTGAAACTGAAATTTCCCATGCCGTTTTCACCATAGGCAGCAATGGGCTTCCCCATAGAACTTGCCAACCTGAATTCCTACAGGCTAGATGTGAGAGGCACATTCTGCTGCTTCCTCCCTTAGAGTTAAACTTGCTTCTGAAAGCTCAATCTCCGGGGAGTCTGTTTGGCAAAGATATAGAACACACTTTTCCAAGCCTGTTGGAAGGCATTTGCAGTTTCATTTCGCGTCTAATTTCCCAAACCAAACTGCTTGTAGCTCTAACTCCCTTCTAACTACCACTTCTTCGGTTCAGTGAGATATGCTGGATTCTAAACGGAGAAGCTTCTCTGACGCTTTTTCACAGAGATTTTGAAACTGAAATCTCCCATGCCGTTTCCACCATAGGCAGCAATGGGCTTCCCCATAGAACTTGCCAACCTGAATTCCTACAGGCTAGATGTGAGAGGCACATTCTGCTGCTTCCTCCCTTAGAGTTAAACTTGCTTCTGAAAGCTCAACCTCCGGGGAGTTTGTTTGGCAGAGATATAGAACACACTTTTCCAAGCCTGTTGGAAGGCATTTGCAGTTTCATTTCGCGTCTAATTTCCCAAACCAAACTGCTTGCAGCTCTAACTCCCTTCTAACTACCACTTCTTCGGTTCAGTGAGATATGCTGGATTCTAAACGGAGAAGCTTCTCTGACGCTTTTTCACAGAGATTTTGAAACTGAAATCTCCCATGCCGTTTCCACCATAGGCAGCAATGGGCTTCCCCATAGAACTTGCCAACCTGAATTCCTACAGGCTAGATGTGAGAGGCACATTCTGCTGCTTCCTCCCTTAGAGTTAAACTTGCTTCTGAAAGCTCAACCTCCGGGGAGTTTGTTTGGCAGAGATATAGAACACACTTTTCCAAGCCTGTTGGAAGGCATTTGCAGTTTCATTTCGCGTCTAATTTCCCAAACCAAACTGCTTGCAGCTCTAACTCCCTTCTAACTACCACTTCTTCGGTTCAGTGAGATATGCTGGATTCTAAACGGAGAAGCTTCTCTGACGCTTTTTCACAGAGATTTTGAAACTGAAATCTCCCATGCCGTTTCCACCATAGGCAGCAATGGGCTTCCCCATAGAACTTGCCAACCTGAATTCCTACAGGCTAGATGTGAGAGGCACATTCTGCTGCTTCCTCCCTTAGAGTTAAACTTGCTTCTGAAAGCTCAACCTCCGGGGAGTTTGTTTGGCAGAGATATAGAACACACTTTTCCAAGCCTGTTGGAAGGCATTTGCAGTTTCATTTCGCGTCTAATTTCCCAAAGCAAACTGCTTGCAGCTCTAACTCCCATCTAACTACCACTTCTTCGGTTCAGTGAGATATGCTGGATTCTAAACGGAGAAGCTTCTCTGACGCTTTTTCACAGGGATTTTGAAACTGAAATTTCCAAACCCGTTTCCAACGAAGGCGCCAATGGGCTTCCCCATAGAACTTGCCAACCTGAATTCCTACAGGCTAGATGTGAGAGGCACATTCTGCTGCTTCCTCCCTTAGAGTTAAACTTGCTTCTGAAAGCTCAACCTCCGGGGAGTCTGTTTGGAAAAGATATAGAACACAATTTTCCAAGCCTGTTG
This sequence comes from Cynocephalus volans, assembly GCF_027409185.1. NCBI lineage: Eukaryota > Metazoa > Chordata > Mammalia > Dermoptera > Cynocephalidae > Cynocephalus > Cynocephalus volans. Next base: position 168,152 of record NW_026902408.1, read on the forward strand.
GAAGGCATTTGCAGTTTCATTTCGCGTCTAATTTCCCAAACCAAACTGCTTGTAGCTCTAACTCCCTTCTAACTACCACTTCTTCGGTTCAGTGAGATATGCTGGATTCTAAACGGAGAAGCTTCTCTGACGCTTTTTCACAGAGATTTTGAAACTGAAATTTCCCATGCCGTTTTCACCATAGGCAGCAATGGGCTTCCCCATAGAACTTGCCAACCTGAATTCCTACAGGCTAGATGTGAGAGGCACATTCTGCTGCTTCCTCCCTTAGAGTTAAACTTGCTTCTGAAAGCTCAACCTCCGGGGAGTCTGTTTGGCAAAGATATAGAACACACTTTTCCAAGCCTGTTGGAAGGCATTTGCAGTTTCATTTCGCGTCTAATTTCCCAAACCAAACTGCTTGTAGCTCTAACTCCCTTCTAACTACCACTTCTTCGGTTCAGTGAGATATGCTGGATTCTAAACGGAGAAGCTTCTCTGACGCTTTTTCACAGAGATTTTGAAACTGAAATCTCCCATGCCGTTTCCACCATAGGCAGCAATGGGCTTCCCCATAGAACTTGCCAACCTGAATTCCTACAGGCTAGATGTGAGAGGCACATTCTGCTGCTCCCTCCCTAACAGTTAAGCTTGCTTCTGAAAGCTCAACCTCCGGGGACTCTGTTTGGCAGAGATATAGAACACAATTTTCCAAGCCTGTTGCAAGGCCTTTGCAGTGTCATTTCGCATCTAATTTCCCAAACCAAACTGCTTGCAGCTCTAACTCCCTTCTAACTACCACTTCTTCGGTTCAGTGAGATATGCTGGATTCTAAACGGAGAAGCTTCTCTGACGCTTTTTCACAGAGATTTTGAAACTGAAATCTCCCATGCCGTTTCCACCATAGGCAGCAATGGGCTTCCCCATAGAACTTGCCAACCTGAATTCCTAAAGGCTAGATGTGAGAGGCACATTCTGCTGCTTCCTCCCTTAGAGTTAAACTTGCTTCAGAAAGCTCAACCTCCGGGGAGTTTGTTTGGCAGAGATATAGAACACACTTTTCCAAGCCTGTTGGAAGGCATTTGCAGTTTCATTTCGCGTCTAATTTCCCAAACCAAACTGCTTGCAGCTCTAACTCCCTTCCAACTACCACTTCTTCGGTTCAGTGAGATATGCTGGATTCTAAACGGAGAAGCTTCTCTGACGCTTTTTCACAGAGATTTTGAAACTGAAATTTCCAAACCCGTTTCCAACGAAGGCGCCTATGGGCTTCCACATAGAACTTGCCAACCTGAATTCCTACAGGCTAGATGTGAGAGGCACATTCTGCTGCTTCCTCCCTTAGAGTTAAACTAGCTTCTGAAAGCTCAACCTCCGGGGAGTTTGTTTGGCAGAGATATAGAACACACTTTTCCAAGCCTGTTGGAAGGCATTTGCAGTGTCATTTCGCGTCTAATTTCCCAAACCAAACTGCTTGCAGCTCTAACTCCCTTCTAACTACCACTTCTTCGGTTCAGTGAGATATGCTGGATTCTAAACGGAGAAGCTTCTCTGACGCTTTTTCACAGAGATTTTGAAACTGAAATCTCCCATGCCGTTTCCACCATAGGCAGCAATGGGCTTCCCCATAGAACTTGCCAACCTGAATTCCTACAGGCTAGATGTGAGAGGCACATTCTGCTGCTTCCTCCCTTAGAGTTAAACTTGCTTCTGAAAGCTGAACCTCCGGGGAGTTTGTTTGGCAGAGATATAGAACACACTTTTCCAAGCCTGTTGGAAGGCATTTGCAGTGTCATTTCGCGTCTAATTTCCCAAACCAAACTGCTTGCAGCTCTAACTCCCTTCTAACTACCACTTCTTCGGTTCAGTGAGATATGCTGGATTCTAAACGGAGAAGCTTCTCTGACGCTTTTTCACAGAGATTTTGAAACTGAAATCTCCCATGCCGTTTCCACCATAGGCAGCAATGGGCTTCCCCATAGAACTTGCCAACCTGAATTCCTACAGGCTAGATGTGAGAGGCACATTCTGCTGCTTCCTCCCTTAGAGTTAAACTTGCTTCTGAAAGCTCAACCTCCGGGGAGTTTGTTTGGCAGAGATATAGAACACACTTTTCCAAGCCTGTTGGAAGGCATTTGCAGTTTCATTTCGCGTCTAATTTCCCAAACCAAACTGCTTGCAGCTCTAACTCCCTTCTAACTACCACTTCTTCGGTTCAGTGAGATATGCTGGATTCTAAACGGAGAAGCTTCTCTGACGCTTTTTCACAGAGATTTTGAAACTGAAATCTCCCATGCCGTTTCCACCATAGGCAGCAATGGGCTTCCCCATAGAACTTGCCAACCTGAATTCCTACAGGCTAGATGTGAGAGGCACATTATGCTGCTTCCTCCCTTAGAGTTAAACTTGCTTCTGAAAGCTCAACCTCCGGGGAGTTTGTTTGGCAGAGATATAGAACACACTTTTCCAAGCCTGTTGGAAGGCATTTGCAGTTTCATTTCGCGTCTAATTTCCCAAAGCAAACTGCTTGCAGCTCTAACTCCCATCTAACTACCACTTCTTCGGTTCAGTGAGATATGCTGGATTCTAAACGGAGAAGCTTCTCTGACGCTTTTTCACAGGGATTTTGAAACTGAAATTTCCAAACCCGTTTCCAACGAAGGCGCCAATGGGCTTCCCCATAGAACTTGCCAACCTGAATTCCTACAGGCTAGATGTGAGAGGCACATTCTGCTGCTTCCTCCCTTAGAGTTAAACTTGCTTCTGAAAGCTCAACCTCCGGGGAGTCTGTTTGGCAAAGATATAGAACACACTTTTCCAAGCCTGTTGGAAGGCATTTGCAGTTTCATTTCGCGTCTAATTTCCCAAACCAAACTGCTTGTAGCTCTAACTCCCTTCTAACTACCACTTCTTCGGTTCAGTGAGATATGCTGGATTCTAAACGGAGAAGCTTCTCTGACGCTTTTTCACAGAGATTTTGAAACTGAAATTTCCCATGCCGTTTTCACCATAGGCAGCAATGGGCTTCCCCATAGAACTTGCCAACCTGAATTCCTACAGGCTAGATGTGAGAGGCACATTCTGCTGCTTCCTCCCTTAGAGTTAAACTTGCTTCTGAAAGCTCAACCTCCGGGGAGTCTGTTTGGCAAAGATATAGAACACACTTTTCCAAGCCTGTTGGAAGGCATTTGCAGTTTCATTTCGCGTCTAATTTCCCAAACCAAACTGCTTGTAGCTCTAACTCCCTTCTAACTACCACTTCTTCGGTTCAGTGAGATATGCTGGATTCTAAACGGAGAAGCTTCTCTGACGCTTTTTCACAGAGATTTTGAAACTGAAATCTCCCATGCCGTTTCCACCATAGGCAGCAATGGGCTTCCCCATAGAACTTGCCAACCTGAATTCCTACAGGCTAGATGTGAGAGGCACATTCTGCTGCTTCCTCCCTCACAGTTAAGCTTGCTTCTGAAAGCTCAACCTCCGGGGACTCTGTTTGGCAGAGATATAGAACACACTTTTCCAAGCCTGTTGGAAGGCATTTGCAGTTTCATTTCGCGTCTAATTTCCCAAACCAAACTGCTTGCAGCTCTAACTCCCTTCTAACTACCACTTCTTCGGTTCAGTGAGATATGCTGGATTCTAAACGGAGAAGCTTCTCTGACGCTTTTTCACAGAGATTTTGAAACTGAAATCTCCCATGCCGTTTCCACCATAGGCAGCAATGGGCTTCCCCATAGAACTTGCCAACCTGAATTCCTACAGGCTAGATGTGAGAGGCACATTCTGCTGCTTCCTCCCTTAGAGTTAAACTTGCTTCTGAAAGCTCAACCTCCGGGGAGTTTGTTTGGCAGAGATATAGAACACACTTTTCCAAGCCTGTTGGAAGGCATTTGCAGTTTCATTTCGCGTCTAATTTCCCAAAGCAAACTGCTTGCAGCTCTAACTCCCATCTAACTACCACTTCTTCGGTTCAGTGAGATATGCTGGATTCTAAACGGAGAAGCTTCTCTGACGCTTTTTCACAGGGATTTTGAAACTGAAATTTCCAAACCCGTTTCCAACGAAGGCGCCAATGGGCTTCCCCATAGAACTTGCCAACCTGAATTCCTACAGGCTAGATGTGAGAGGCACATTCTGCTGCTTCCTCCCTTAGAGTTAAACTTGCTTCTGAAAGCTCAACCTCCGGGGAGTCTGTTTGGCAAAGATATAGAACACACTTTTCCAAGCCTGTTGGAAGGCATTTGCAGTTTCATTTCGCGTCTAATTTCCCAAACCAAACTGCTTGTAGCTCTAACTCCCTTCTAACTACCACTTCTTCGGTTCAGTGAGATATGCTGGATTCTAAACGGAGAAGCTTCTCTGACGCTTTTTCACAGAGATTTTGAAACTGAAATTTCCCATGCCGTTTTCACCATAGGCAGCAATGGGCTTCCCCATAGAACTTGCCAACCTGAATTCCTACAGGCTAGATGTGAGAGGCACATTCTGCTGCTTCCTCCCTTAGAGTTAAACTTGCTTCTGAAAGCTCAACCTCCGGGGAGTCTGTTTGGCAAAGATATAGAACACACTTTTCCAAGCCTGTTGGAAGGCATTTGCAGTTTCATTTCGCGTCTAATTTCCCAAACCAAACTGCTTGTAGCTCTAACTCCCTTCTAACTACCACTTCTTCGGTTCAGTGAGATATGCTGGATTCTAAACGGAGAAGCTTCTCTGACGCTTTTTCACAGAGATTTTGAAACTGAAATCTCCCATGCCGTTTCCACCATAGGCAGCAATGGGCTTCCCCATAGAACTTGCCAACCTGAATTCCTACAGGCTAGATGTGAGAGGCACATTCTGCTGCTTCCTCCCTAACAGTTAAGCTTGCTTCTGAAAGCTCAACCTCCGGGGACTCTGTTTGGCAGAGATATAGAACACAATTTTCCAAGCCTGTTGGAAGGCATTTGCAGTTTCATTTCGCGTCTAATTTCCCAAACCAAACTGCTTGCAGCTCTAACTCCCTTCTAACTACCACTTCTTCGGTTCAGTGAGATATGCTGGATTCTAAACGGAGAAGCTTCTCTGACGCTTTTTCACAGAGATTTTGAAACTGAAATTTCCCATGCCGTTTTCACCATAGGCAGCAATGGGCTTCCCCATAGAACTTGCCAACCTGAATTCCTACAGGCTAGATGTGAGAGGCACATTCTGCTGCTTCCTCCCTTAGAGTTAAACTTGCTTCTGAAAGCTCAATCTCCGGGGAGTCTGTTTGGCAAAGATATAGAACACACTTTTCCAAGCCTGTTGGAAGGCATTTGCAGTTTCATTTCGCGTCTAATTTCCCAAACCAAACTGCTTGTAGCTCTAACTCCCTTCTAACTACCACTTCTTCGGTTCAGTGAGATATGCTGGATTCTAAACGGAGAAGCTTCTCTGACGCTTTTTCACAGAGATTTTGAAACTGAAATCTCCCATGCCGTTTCCACCATAGGCAGCAATGGGCTTCCCCATAGAACTTGCCAACCTGAATTCCTACAGGCTAGATGTGAGAGGCACATTCTGCTGCTTCCTCCCTTAGAGTTAAACTTGCTTCTGAAAGCTCAACCTCCGGGGAGTTTGTTTGGCAGAGATATAGAACACACTTTTCCAAGCCTGTTGGAAGGCATTTGCAGTTTCATTTCGCGTCTAATTTCCCAAACCAAACTGCTTGCAGCTCTAACTCCCTTCTAACTACCACTTCTTCGGTTCAGTGAGATATGCTGGATTCTAAACGGAGAAGCTTCTCTGACGCTTTTTCACAGAGATTTTGAAACTGAAATCTCCCATGCCGTTTCCACCATAGGCAGCAATGGGCTTCCCCATAGAACTTGCCAACCTGAATTCCTACAGGCTAGATGTGAGAGGCACATTCTGCTGCTCCCTCCCTAACAGTTAAGCTTGCTTCTGAAAGCTCAACCTCCGGGGACTCTGTTTGGCAGAGATATAGAACACACTTTTCCAAGCCTGTTGCAAGGCCTTTGCAGTGTCATTTCGCATCTAATTTCCCAAACCAAACTGCTTGCAGCTCTAACTCCCTTCTAACTACCACTTCTTCGGTTCAGTGAGATATGCTGGATTCTAAACGGAGAAGCTTCTCTGACGCTTTTTCACAGAGATTTTGAAACTGAAATCTCCCATGCCGTTTCCACCATAGGCAGCAATGGGCTTCCCCATAGAACTTGCCAACCTGAATTCCTAAAGGCTAGATGTGAGAGGCACAATCTGCTGCTTCCTCCCTTAGAGTTAAACTTGATTCAGAAAGCTCAACCTCCGGGGAGTTTGTTTGGCAGAGATATAGAACACACTTTTCCAAGCCTGTTGGAAGGCATTTGCAGTTTCATTTCGCGTCTAATTTCCCAAACCAAACTGCTTGCAGCTCTAACTCCCTTCTAACTACCACTTCTTCGGTTCAGTGAGATATGCTGGATTCTAAACGGAGAAGCTTCTCTGACGCTTTTTCACAGAGATTTTGAAACTGAAATCTCCCATGCCGTTTCCACCATAGGCAGCAATGGGCTTCCCCATAGAACTTGCCAACCTGAATTCCTACAGGCTAGATGTGAGAGGCACATTCTGCTGCTCCCTCCCTAACAGTTAAGCTTGCTTCTGAAAGCTCAACCTCCGGGGACTCTGTTTGGCAGAGATATAGAACACACTTTTCCAAGCCTGTTGCAAGGCCTTTGTAGTGTCATTTCGCATCTAATTTCCCAAACCAAACTGCTTGCAGCTCTAACTCCCTTCTAACTACCACTTCTTCGGTTCAGTGAGATATGCTGGATTCTAAACGGAGAAGCTTCTCTGACGCTTTTTCACAGAGATTTTGAAACTGAAATCTCCCATGCCGTTTCCACCATAGGCAGCAATGGGCTTCCCCATAGAACTTGCCAACCTGAATTCCTAAAGGCTAGATGTGAGAGGCACATTCTGCTCCTTCCTCCCTTAGAGTTAAACTTGCTTCAGAAAGCTCAACCTCCGGGGAGTTTGTTTGGCAGAGATATAGAACACACTTTTCCAAGCCTGTTGGAAGGCATTTGCAGTTTCATTTCGCGTCTAATTTCCCAAACCAAACTGCTTGCAGCTCTAACTCCCTTCTAACTACCACTTCTTCGGTTCAGTGAGATATGCTGGATTCTAAACGGAGAAGCTTCTCTGACGCTTTTTCACAGAGATTTTGAAACTGAAATTTCCAAACCCGTTTCCAACGAAGGCGCCTATGGGCTTCCCCATAGAACTTGCCAACCTGAATTCCTACAGGCTAGATGTGAGAGGCACATTCTGCTGCTTCCTCCCTTAGAGTTAAACTAGCTTCTGAAAGCTCAACCTCCGGGGAGTTTGTTTGGCAGAGATATAGAACACACTTTTCCAAGCCTGTTGGAAGGCATTTGCAGTTTCATTTCGCGTCTAATTTCCCAAACCAAACTGCTTGCAGCTCTAACTCCCTTCTAACTACCACTTCTTCGGTTCAGTGAGATATGCTGGATTCTAAACGGAGAAGCTTCTCTGACGCTTTTTCACAGAGATTTTGAAACTGAAATCTCCCATGCCGTTTCCACCATAGGCAGCAATGGGCTTCCCCATAGAACTTGCCAACCTGAATTCCTACAGGCTAGATGTGAGAGGCACATTCTGCTGCTTCCTCCCTTAGAGTTAAACTTGCTTCTGAAAGCTGAACCTCCGGGGAGTTTGTTTGGCAGAGATATAGAACACACTTTTCCAAGCCTGTTGGAAGGCATTTGCAGTGTCATTTCGCGTCTAATTTCCCAAACCAAACTGCTTGCAGCTCTAACTCCCTTCTAACTACCACTTCTTCGGTTCAGTGAGATATGCTGGATTCTAAACGGAGAAGCTTCTCTGACGCTTTTTCACAGAGATTTTGAAACTGAAATCTCCCATGCCGTTTCCACCATAGGCAGCAATGGGCTTCCCCATAGAACTTGCCAACCTGAATTCCTACAGGCTAGATGTGAGAGGCACATTCTGCTGCTTCCTCCCTTAGAGTTAAACTTGCTTCTGAAAGCTCAACCTCCGGGGAGTTTGTTTGGCAGAGATATAGAACACACTTTTCCAAGCCTGTTGGAAGGCATTTGCAGTTTCATTTCGCGTCTAATTTCCCAAACCAAACTGCTTGCAGCTCTAACTCCCTTCTAACTACCACTTCTTCGGTTCAGTGAGATATGCTGGATTCTAAACGGAGAAGCTTCTCTGACGCTTTTTCACAGAGATTTTGAAACTGAAATCTCCCATGCCGTTTCCACCATAGGCAGCAATGGGCTTCCCCATAGAACTTGCCAACCTGAATTCCTACAGGCTAGATGTGAGAGGCACATTCTGCTGCTTCCTCCCTTAGAGTTAAACTTGCTTCTGAAAGCTCAACCTCCGGGGAGTTTGTTTGGCAGAGATATAGAACACACTTTTCCAAGCCTGTTGGAAGGCATTTGCAGTTTCATTTCGCGTCTAATTTCCCAAAGCAAACTGCTTGCAGCTCTAACTCCCATCTAACTACCACTTCTTCGGTTCAGTGAGATATGCTGGATTCTAAACGGAGAAGCTTCTCTGACGCTTTTTCACAGGGATTTTGAAACTGAAATTTCCAAACCCGTTTCCAACGAAGGCGCCAATGGGCTTCCCCATAGAACTTGCCAACCTGAATTCCTACAGGCTAGATGTGAGAGGCACATTCTGCTGCTTCCTCCCTTAGAGTTAAACTTGCTTCTGAAAGCTCAACCTCCGGGGAGTCTGTTTGGCAAAGATATAGAACACACTTTTCCAAGCCTGTTGGAAGGCATTTGCAGTTTCATTTCGCGTCTAATTTCCCAAACCAAACTGCTTGTAGCTCTAACTCCCTTCTAACTACCACTTCTTCGGTTCAGTGAGATATGCTGGATTCTAAACGGAGAAGCTTCTCTGACGCTTTTTCACAGAGATTTTGAAACTGAAATTTCCCATGCCGTTTTCACCATAGGCAGCAATGGGCTTCCCCATAGAACTTGCCAACCTGAATTCCTACAGGCTAGATGTGAGAGGCACATTCTGCTGCTTCCTCCCTTAGAGTTAAACTTGCTTCTGAAAGCTCAACCTCCGGGGAGTCTGTTTGGCAAAGATATAGAACACACTTTTCCAAGCCTGTTGGAAGGCATTTGCAGTTTCATTTCGCGTCTAATTTCCCAAACCAAACTGCTTGTAGCTCTAACTCCCTTCTAACTACCACTTCTTCGGTTCAGTGAGATATGCTGGATTCTAAACGGAGAAGCTTCTCTGACGCTTTTTCACAGAGATTTTGAAACTGAAATCTCCCATGCCGTTTCCACCATAGGCAGCAATGGGCTTCCCCATAGAACTTGCCAACCTGAATTCCTACAGGCTAGATGTGAGAGGCACATTCTGCTGCTTCCTCCCTTAGAGTTAAACTTGCTTCTGAAAGCTCAACCTCCGGGGAGTTTGTTTGGCAGAGATATAGAACACACTTTTCCAAGCCTGTTGGAAGGCATTTGCAGTTTCATTTCGCGTCTAATTTCCCAAAGCAAACTGCTTGCAGCTCTAACTCCCATCTAACTACCACTTCTTCGGTTCAGTGAGATATGCTGGATTCTAAACGGAGAAGCTTCTCTGACGCTTTTTCACAGGGATTTTGAAACTGAAATTTCCAAACCCGTTTCCAACGAAGGCGCCAATGGGCTTCCCCATAGAACTTGCCAACCTGAATTCCTACAGGCTAGATGTGAGAGGCACATTCTGCTGCTTCCTCCCTTAGAGTTAAACTTGCTTCTGAAAGCTCAACCTCCGGGGAGTTTGTTTGGCAGAGATATAGAACACACTTTTCCAAGCCTGTTGGAAGGCATTTGCAGTTTCATTTCGCGTCTAATTTCCCAAACCAAACTGCTTGCAGCTCTAACTCCCTTCTAACTACCACTTCTTCGGTTCAGTGAGATATGCTGGATTCTAAACGGAGAAGCTTCTCTGACGCTTTTTCACAGAGATTTTGAAACTGAAATCTCCCATGCCGTTTCCACCATAGGCAGCAATGGGCTTCCCCATAGAACTTGCCAACCTGAATTCCTACAGGCTAGATGTGAGAGGCACATTCTGCTGCTTCCTCCCTTAGAGTTAAACTTGCTTCTGAAAGCTCAACCTCCGGGGAGTTTGTTTGGCAGAGATATAGAACACACTTTTCCAAGCCTGTTGGAAGGCATTTGCAGTTTCATTTCGCGTCTAATTTCCCAAACCAAACTGCTTGCAGCTCTAACTCCCTTCTAACTACCACTTCTTCGGTTCAGTGAGATATGCTGGATTCTAAACGGAGAAGCTTCTCTGACGCTTTTTCACAGAGATTTTGAAACTGAAATCTCCCATGCCGTTTCCACCATAGGCAGCAATGGGCTTCCCCATAGAACTTGCCAACCTGAATTCCTACAGGCTAGATGTGAGAGGCACATTCTGCTGCTTCCTCCCTTAGAGTTAAACTTGCTTCTGAAAGCTCAACCTCCGGGGAGTTTGTTTGGCAGAGATATAGAACACACTTTTCCAAGCCTGTTGGAAGGCATTTGCAGTTTCATTTCGCGTCTAATTTCCCAAACCAAACTGCTTGCAGCTCTAACTCCCTTCTAACTACCACTTCTTCGGTTCAGTGAGATATGCTGGATTCTAAACGGAGAAGCTTCTCTGACGCTTTTTCACAGAGATTTTGAAACTGAAATTTCCAAACCCGTTTCCAACGAAGGCGCCAATGGGCTTCCCCATAGAACTTGCCAACCTGAATTCCTACAGGCTAGATGTGAGAGGCACATTCTGCTGCTTCCTCCCTAAGAGTTAAGCTTGCTTCTGAAAGCTCAACCTCCGGGGAGTCTGTTTGGCAGAGATATAGAACACACTTTTCCAAGCCTGTTGGAAGGCCTTTGCAGTGTCATTTCGCATCTAATTTCCCAAACCAAACTGCTTGCAGCTCTAACTCCCTTCTAACTACCACTTCTTCGGTTCAGTGAGATATGCTGGATTCTAAACGGAGAAGCTTCTCTGACGCTTTTTCACAGAGATTTTGAAACTGAAATTTCCAAACCCGTTTCCAACGAAGGCGCCAATGGGCTTCCCCATAGAACTTGCCAACCTGAATTCCTCCAGGCTAGATGTGAGAGGCACATTCTGCTGCTTCCTCCCTTAGAGTTAAACTAGCTTCTGAAAGCTCAACCTCCGGGGAGTTTGTTTGGCAGAGATATAGAACACACTTTTCCAAGCCTGTTGGAAGGCATTTGCAGTTTCATTTCGCGTCTAATTTCCCAAACCAAACTGCTTGGAGCTCTAACTGCCTTCTAACTACCACTTCTTCGGTTCAGTGAGATATGCTGGATTCTAAACGGAGAAGCTTCTCTGACGCTTTTTCACAGAGATTTTGAAACTGAAATCTCCCATGCCGTTTCCACCGTAGGCAGCAATGGGCTTCCCCATAGAACTTGCCAACCTGAATTCCTACAGGCTAGATGTGAGAGGCACATTCTGCTGCTTCCTCCCTTAGAGTTAAACTAGCTTCTGAAAGCTCAACCTCCGGGGAGTTTGTTTGGCAGAGATATAGAACACACTTTTCCAAGCCTGTTGGAAGGCATTTGCAGTTTCATTTCGCGTCTAATTTCCCAAACCAAACTGCTTGCAGCTCTAACTGCCTTCTAACTACCACTTCTTCGGTTCAGTGAGATATGCTGGATTCTAAACGGAGAAGCTTCTCTGACGCTTTTTCACAGAGATTTTGAAACTGAAATCTCCCATGCCGTTTCCACCATAGGCAGCAATGGGCTTCCCCATAGAACTTGCCAACCTGAATTCCTACAGGCTAGATGTGAGAGGCACATTCTGCTGCTTCCTCCCTCAGAGTTAAACTAGCTTCTGAAAGCTCAACCTCCAGGGAGTCTGTTTGGCAGAGATATAGAACACACTTTTCCAAGCCTGTTGGAAGGCATTTGCAGTTTCATTTCGCGTCTAATTTCCCAAACCAAACTGCTTGCAGCTCTAACTCCCTTCTAACTACCACTTCTTCGGTTCAGTGAGATATGCTGGATTCTAAACGGAGAAGCTTCTCTGACGCTTTTTCACAGAGATTTTGAAACTGAAATTTCCAAACCCGTTTCCAACGAAGGCGCCAATGGGCTTCCCCATAGAACTTGCCAACCTGAATTCCTACAGGCTAGATGTGAGAGGCACATTCTGCTGCTTCCTCCCTTAGAGTTAAACTAGCTTCTGAAAGCTCAACATCCAGGGAGTCTGTTTGGCAGAGATATAGAACACACTTTTCCAAGCCTGTTGGAAGGCATTTGCAGTTTCATTTCGCGTCTAATTTCCCAAACCAAACTGCTTGCAGCTCTAACTGCCTTCTAACTACCACTTCTTCGGTTCACTGAGATATGCTGGATTCTAAACGGAGAAGCTTCTCTGACGCTTTTTCACAGAGATTTTGAAACTGAAATCTCCCATGCCGTTTCCACCACAGGCAGCAATGGGCTTCCCCATAGAACTTGCCAACCTGAATTCCTACAGGCTAGATGTGAGAGGCACATTCTGCTGCTTCCTCCCTAAGAGTTAAGCTTGCTTCTGAAAGCTCAACCTCCGGGGAGTCTGTTTGGCAGAGATATAGAACACACTTTTCCAAGCCTGTTGGAAGGCCTTTGCAGTGTCATTTCGCATCTAATTTCCCAAACCAAACTGCTTGCAGCTCTAACTGCCTTCTAACTACCACTTCTTCGGTTCAGTGAGATATGCTGGATTCTAAACGGAGAAGCTTCTCTGACGCTTTTTCACAGAGATTTTGAAACTGAAATCTCCCATGCCGTTTCCACCATAGGCAGCAATGGGCTTCCCCATAGAACTTGCCAACCTGAATTCCTACAGGCTAGATGTGAGAGGCACATTCTGCTGCTTCCTCCCTTAGAGTTAAACTAGCCTCTGAAAGCTCAACCTCCGGGGAGTTTGTTTGGCAGAGATATAGAACACACTTTTCCAAGCCTGTTGGAAGGCATTTGCAGTTTCATTTCGCGTCTAATTTCCCAAACCAAACTGCTTGCAGCTCTAACTGCCTTCTAACTACCACTTCTTCGGTTCAGTGAGATATGCTGGATTCTAAACGGAGAAGCTTCTCTGACGCTTTTTCACAGAGATTTTGAAACTGAAATCTCCCATGCCGTTTCCACCATAGGCAGCAATGGGCTTCCCCATAGAACTTGCCAACCTGAATTCCTACAGGCTAGATGTGAGAGGCACATTCTGCTGCTTCCTCCCTTAGAGTTAAACTTGCTTCTGAAAGCTCAACCTCCGGGGAGTTTGTTTGGCAGAGATATAGAACACACTTTTCCAAGCCTGTTGGAAGGCCTTTGCAGTGTCATTTCGCATCTAATTTCCCAAACCAAACTGCTTGCAGCTCTAACTCCCTTCTAACTACCACTTCTTCGGTTCAGTGAGATATGCTGGATTCTAAACGGAGAAGCTTCTCTGACGCTTTTTCACAGAGATTTTGAAACTGAAATCTCCCATGCCGTTTCCACCATAGGCAGCAATGGGCTTCACCATAGAACTTGCCAACCTGAATTCCTACAGGCTAGATGTGAGAGGCATATTCTGCTGCTTCCTTCCTTAGAGTTAAACTAGCTTCTGAAAGCTCAACCTCCGGGGAGTTTGTTTGGCAGAGATATAGAACACACTTTTCCAAGCCTGTTGGAAGGCATTTGCAGTTTCATTTCGCGTCTAATTTCCCAAACCAAACTGCTTGCAGCTCTAACTCCCTTCTAACTACCACTTCTTCTGTTCAGTGAGATATGCTGGATTCTAAACGGAGAAGCTTCTCTGACGCTTTTTCACAGAGATTTTGAAAATGAAATCTCCCATGCCGTTTCCACCATAGGCAGCAATGGGCTTCCCCATAGAACTTGCCAACCTGAATTCCTACAGGCTAGATGTGAGAGGCACATTCTGCTGCTTCCTCCCTTAGAGTTAAACTTGCTTCTGAAAGCTCAACCTCCGGGGAGTTTGTTTGGCAGAGATATAGAACACACTTTTCCAAGCCTGTTGGAAGGCATTTGCAGTTTCATTTCGCGTCTAATTTCCCAAACCAAACTGCTTGCAGCTCTAACTCCCTTCTAACTACCACTTCTTCGGTTCAGTGAGATATGCTGGATTCTAAACGGAGAAGCTTCTCTGACGCTTTTTCACAGAGATTTTGAAACTGAAATTTCCAAACCCGTTTCCAACGAAGGCGCCAATGGGCTTCCCCATAGAACTTGCCAACCTGAATTCCTACAGGCTAGATGTGAGAGGCACATTCTGCTGCTTCCTCCCTTAGAGTTAAACTAGCTTCTGAAAGCTCAACATCCAGGGAGTCTGTTTGGCAGAGATATAGAACACACTTTTCCAAGCCTGTTGGAAGGCATTTGCAGTTTCATTTCGCGTCTAATTTCCCAAACCAAACTGCTTGCAGCTCTAACTGCCTTCTAACTACCACTTCTTCGGTTCAGTGAGATATGCTGGATTCTAAACGGAGAAGCTTCTCTGACGCTTTTTCACAGAGATTTTGAAACTGAAATCTCCCATGCCGTTTCCACCACAGGCAGCAATGGGCTTCCCCATAGAACTTGCCAACCTGAATTCCTACAGGCTAGATGTGAGAGGCACATTCTGCTGCTTCCTCCCTAAGAGTTAAGCTTGCTTCTGAAAGCTCAACCTCCGGGGAGTCTGTTTGGCAGAGATATAGAACACACTTTTCCAAGCCTGTTGGAAGGCCTTTGCAGTGTCATTTCGCATCTAATTTCCCAAACCAAACTGCTTGCAGCTCTAACTCCCTTCTAACTACCACTTCTTCGGTTCAGTGAGATATGCTGGATTCTAAACGGAGAAGCTTCTCTGACGCTTTTTCACAGAGATTTTGAAACTGAAATTTCCAAACCCGTTTCCAACGAAGGCGCCAATGGGCTTCCCCATAGAACTTGCCAACCTGAATTCCTACAGGCTAGATGTGAGAGGCACATTCTGCTGCTTCCTCCCTTAGAGTTAAACTAGCTTCTGAAAGCTCAACCTCCGGGGAGTTTGTTTGGCAGAGATATAGAACACACTTTTCCAAGCCTGTTGGAAGGCATTTGCAGTTTCATTTCGCGTCTAATTTCCCAAACCAAACTGCTTGGAGCTCTAACTGCCTTCTAACTACCACTTCTTCGGTTCAGTGAGATATGCTGGATTCTAAACGGAGAAGCTTCTCTGACGCTTTTTCACAGAGATTTTGAAACTGAAATCTCCCATGCCGTTTCCACCGTAGGCAGCAATGGGCTTCCCCATAGAACTTGCGAACCTGAATTCCTACAGGCTAGATGTGAGAGGCACATTCTGCTGCTTCCTCCCTTAGAGTTAAACTAGCTTCTGAAAGCTCAACCTCCGGGGAGTTTGTTTGGCAGAGATATAGAACACACTTTTCCAAGCCTGTTGGAAGGCATTTGCAGTTTCATTTCGCGTCTAATTTCCCAAACCAAACTGCTTGCAGCTCTAACTGCCTTCTAACTACCACTTCTTCGGTTCAGTGAGATATGCTGGATTCTAAACGGAGAAGCTTCTCTGACGCTTTTTCACAGAGATTTTGAAACTGAAATCTCCCATGCCGTTTCCACCATAGGCAGCAATGGGCTTCCCCATAGAACTTGCCAACCTGAATTCCTACAGGCTAGATGTGAGAGGCACATTCTGCTGCTTCCTCCCTCAGAGTTAAACTAGCTTCTGAAAGCTCAACCTCCAGGGAGTCTGTTTGGCAGAGATATAGAACACACTTTTCCAAGCCTGTTGGAAGGCATTTGCAGTTTCATTTCGCGTCTAATTTCCCAAACCAAACTGCTTGCAGCTCTAACTCCCTTCTAACTACCACTTCTTCGGTTCAGTGAGATATGCTGGATTCTAAACGGAGAAGCTTCTCTGACGCTTTTTCACAGAGATTTTGAAACTGAAATTTCCAAACCCGTTTCCAACGAAGGCGCCAATGGGCTTCCTCATAGAACTTGCCAACCTGAATTCCTACAGGCTAGATGTGAGAGGCACATTCTGCTGCTTCCTCCCTTAGAGTTAAACTAGCCTCTGAAAGCTCAACCTCCGGGGAGTTTGTTTGGCAGAGATATAGAACACACTTTTCCAAGCCTGTTGGAAGGCATTTGCAGTTTCATTTCGCGTCTAATTTCCCAAACCAAACTGCTTGCAGCTCTAACTGCCTTCTAACTACCACTTCTTCGGTTCAGTGAGATATGCTGGATTCTAAACGGAGAAGCTTCTCTGACGCTTTTTCACAGAGATTTTGAAACTGAAATCTCCCATGCCGTTTCCACCATAGGCAGCAATGGGCTTCCCCATAGAACTTGCCAACCTGAATTCCTACAGGCTAGATGTGAGAGGCACATTCTGCTGCTTCCTCCCTTAGAGTTAAACTTGCTTCTGAAAGCTCAACCTCCGGGGAGTTTGTTTGGCAGAGATATAGAACACACTTTTCCAAGCCTGTTGGAAGGCCTTTGCAGTGTCATTTCGCATCTAATTTCCCAAACCAAACTGCTTGCAGCTCTAACTCCCTTCTAACTACCACTTCTTCGGTTCAGTGAGATATGCTGGATTCTAAACGGAGAAGCTTCTCTGACGCTTTTTCACAGAGATTTTGAAACTGAAATCTCCCATGCCGTTTCCACCATAGGCAGCAATGGGCTTCACCATAGAACTTGCCAACCTGAATTCCTACAGGCTAGATGTGAGAGGCACATTCTGCTGCTTCCTTCCTTAGAGTTAAACTAGCTTCTGAAAGCTCAACCTCCGGGGAGTTTGTTTGGCAGAGATATAGAACACACTTTTCCAAGCCTGTTGGAAGGCATTTGCAGTTTCATTTCGCGTCTAATTTCCCAAACCAAACTGCTTGCAGCTCTAACTCCCTTCTAACTACCACTTCTTCGGTTCAGTGAGATATGCTGGATTCTAAACGGAGAAGCTTCTCTGACGCTTTTTCACAGAGATTTTGAAACTGAAATCTCCCATGCCGTTTCCACCATAGGCAGCAATGGGCTTCCCCATAGAACTTGCCAACCTGAATTCCTACAGGCTAGATGTGAGAGGCACATTCTGCTGCTTCCTCCCTTAGAGTTAAACTTGCTTCTGAAAGCTCAACCTCCGGGGAGTTTGTTTGGCAGAGATATAGAACACACTTTTCCAAGCCTGTTGGAAGGCATTTGCAGTTTCATTTCGCGTCTAATTTCCCAAACCAAACTGCTTGGAGCTCTAACTGCCTTCTAACTACCACTTCTTCGGTTCAGTGAGATATGCTGGATTCTAAACGGAGAAGCTTCTCTGACGCTTTTTCACAGAGATTTTGAAACTGAAATCTCCCATGCCGTTTCCACCGTAGGCAGCAATGGGCTTCCCCATAGAACTTGCCAACCTGAATTCCTACAGGCTAGATGTGAGAGGCACATTCTGCTGCTTCCTCCCTTAGAGTTAAACTAGCTTCTGAAAGCTCAACCTCCGGGGAGTTTGTTTGGCAGAGATATAGAACACACTTTTCCAAGCCTGTTGGAAGGCATTTGCAGTTTCATTTCGCGTCTAATTTCCCAAACCAAACTGCTTGCTGCTCTAACTGCCTTCTAACTACCACTTCTTCGGTTCAGTGAGATATGCTGGATTCTAAACGGAGAAGCTTCTCTGACGCTTTTTCACAGAGATTTTGAAACTGAAATCTCCCATGCCGTTTCCACCATAGGCAGCAATGGGCTTCCCCATAGAACTTGCCAACCTGAATTCCTACAGGCTAGATGTGAGAGGCACATTCTGCTGCTTCCTCCCTCAGAGTTAAACTAGCTTCTGAAAGCTCAACCTCCAGGGAGTCTGTTTGGCAGAGATATAGAACACACTTTTCCAAGCCTGTTGGAAGGCATTTGCAGTTTCATTTCGCGTCTAATTTCCCAAACCAAACTGCTTGCAGCTCTAACTCCCTTCTAACTACCACTTCTTCGGTTCAGTGAGATATGCTGGATTCTAAACGGAGAAGCTTCTCTGACGCTTTTTCACAGAGATTTTGAAACTGAAATTTCCAAACCCGTTTCCAACGAAGGCGCCAATGGGCTTCCCCATAGAACTTGCCAACCTGAATTCCTACAGGCTAGATGTGAGAGGCACATTCTGCTGCTTCCTCCCTTAGAGTTAAACTAGCTTCTGAAAGCTCAACATCCAGGGAGTCTGTTTGGCAGAGATATAGAACACACTTTTCCAAGCCTGTTGGAAGGCATTTGCAGTTTCATTTCGCGTCTAATTTCCCAAACCAAACTGCTTGCAGCTCTAACTGCCTTCTAACTACCACTTCTTCGGTTCACTGAGATATGCTGGATTCTAAACGGAGAAGCTTCTCTGACGCTTTTTCACAGAGATTTTGAAACTGAAATCTCCCATGCCGTTTCCACCACAGGCAGCAATGGGCTTCCCCATAGAACTTGCCAACCTGAATTCCTACAGGCTAGATGTGAGAGGCACATTCTGCTGCTTCCTCCCTAAGAGTTAAGCTTGCTTCTGAAAGCTCAACCTCCGGGGAGTCTGTTTGGCAGAGATATAGAACACACTTTTCCAAGCCTGTTGGAAGGCCTTTGCAGTGTCATTTCGCATCTAATTTCCCAAACCAAACTGCTTGCAGCTCTAACTGCCTTCTAACTACCACTTCTTCGGTTCAGTGAGATATGCTGGATTCTAAACGGAGAAGCTTCTCTGACGCTTTTTCACAGAGATTTTGAAACTGAAATCTCCCATGCCGTTTCCACCATAGGCAGCAATGGGCTTCCCCATAGAACTTGCCAACCTGAATTCCTACAGGCTAGATGTGAGAGGCACATTCTGCTGCTTCCTCCCTTAGAGTTAAACTAGCCTCTGAAAGCTCAACCTCCGGGGAGTTTGTTTGGCAGAGATATAGAACACACTTTTCCAAGCCTGTTGGAAGGCATTTGCAGTTTCATTTCGCGTCTAATTTCCCAAACCAAACTGCTTGCAGCTCTAACTGCCTTCTAACTACCACTTCTTCGGTTCAGTGAGATATGCTGGATTCTAAACGGAGAAGCTTCTCTGACGCTTTTTCACAGAGATTTTGAAACTGAAATCTCCCATGCCGTTTCCACCATAGGCAGCAATGGGCTTCCCCATAGAACTTGCCAACCTGAATTCCTACAGGCTAGATGTGAGAGGCACATTCTGCTGCTTCCTCCCTTAGAGTTAAACTTGCTTCTGAAAGCTCAACCTCCGGGGAGTTTGTTTGGCAGAGATATAGAACACACTTTTCCAAGCCTGTTGGAAGGCCTTTGCAGTGTCATTTCGCATCTAATTTCCCAAACCAAACTGCTTGCAGCTCTAACTCCCTTCTAACTACCACTTCTTCGGTTCAGTGAGATATGCTGGATTCTAAACGGAGAAGCTTCTCTGACGCTTTTTCACAGAGATTTTGAAACTGAAATCTCCCATGCCGTTTCCACCATAGGCAGCAATGGGCTTCACCATAGAACTTGCCAACCTGAATTCCTACAGGCTAGATGTGAGAGGCATATTCTGCTGCTTCCTTCCTTAGAGTTAAACTAGCTTCTGAAAGCTCAACCTCCGGGGAGTTTGTTTGGCAGAGATATAGAACACACTTTTCCAAGCCTGTTGGAAGGCATTTGCAGTTTCATTTCGCGTCTAATTTCCCAAACCAAACTGCTTGCAGCTCTAACTCCCTTCTAACTACCACTTCTTCTGTTCAGTGAGATATGCTGGATTCTAAACGGAGAAGCTTCTCTGACGCTTTTTCACAGAGATTTTGAAAATGAAATCTCCCATGCCGTTTCCACCATAGGCAGCAATGGGCTTCCCCATAGAACTTGCCAACCTGAATTCCTACAGGCTAGATGTGAGAGGCACATTCTGCTGCTTCCTCCCTTAGAGTTAAACTTGCTTCTGAAAGCTCAACCTCCGGGGAGTTTGTTTGGCAGAGATATAGAACACACTTTTCCAAGCCTGTTGGAAGGCATTTGCAGTTTCATTTCGCGTCTAATTTCCCAAACCAAACTGCTTGCAGCTCTAACTCCCTTCTAACTACCACTTCTTCGGTTCAGTGAGATATGCTGGATTCTAAACGGAGAAGCTTCTCTGACGCTTTTTCACAGAGATTTTGAAACTGAAATTTCCAAACCCGTTTCCAACGAAGGCGCCAATGGGCTTCCCCATAGAACTTGCCAACCTGAATTCCTACAGGCTAGATGTGAGAGGCACATTCTGCTGCTTCCTCCCTTAGAGTTAAACTAGCTTCTGAAAGCTCAACATCCAGGGAGTCTGTTTGGCAGAGATATAGAACACACTTTTCCAAGCCTGTTGGAAGGCATTTGCAGTTTCATTTCGCGTCTAATTTCCCAAACCAAACTGCTTGCAGCTCTAACTGCCTTCTAACTACCACTTCTTCGGTTCACTGAGATATGCTGGATTCTAAACGGAGAAGCTTCTCTGACGCTTTTTCACAGAGATTTTGAAACTGAAATCTCCCATGCCGTTTCCACCACAGGCAGCAATGGGCTTCCCCATAGAACTTGCCAACCTGAATTCCTACAGGCTAGATGTGAGAGGCACATTCTGCTGCTTCCTCCCTAAGAGTTAAGCTTGCTTCTGAAAGCTCAACCTCCGGGGAGTCTGTTTGGCAGAGATATAGAACACACTTTTCCAAGCCTGTTGGAAGGCCTTTGCAGTGTCATTTCGCATCTAATTTCCCAAACCAAACTGCTTGCAGCTCTAACTCCCTTCTAACTACCACTTCTTCGGTTCAGTGAGATATGCTGGATTCTAAACGGAGAAGCTTCTCTGACGCTTTTTCACAGAGATTTTGAAACTGAAATTTCCAAACCCGTTTCCAACGAAGGCGCCAATGGGCTTCCCCATAGAACTTGCCAACCTGAATTCCTACAGGCTAGATGTGAGAGGCACATTCTGCTGCTTCCTCCCTTAGAGTTAAACTAGCTTCTGAAAGCTCAACCTCCGGGGAGTTTGTTTGGCAGAGATATAGAACACACTTTTCCAAGCCTGTTGGAAGGCATTTGCAGTTTCATTTCGCGTCTAATTTCCCAAACCAAACTGCTTGGAGCTCTAACTGCCTTCTAACTACCACTTCTTCGGTTCAGTGAGATATGCTGGATTCTAAACGGAGAAGCTTCTCTGACGCTTTTTCACAGAGATTTTGAAACTGAAATCTCCCATGCCGTTTCCACCGTAGGCAGCAATGGGCTTCCCCATAGAACTTGCGAACCTGAATTCCTACAGGCTAGATGTGAGAGGCACATTCTGCTGCTTCCTCCCTTAGAGTTAAACTAGCTTCTGAAAGCTCAACCTCCGGGGAGTTTGTTTGGCAGAGATATAGAACACACTTTTCCAAGCCTGTTGGAAGGCATTTGCAGTTTCATTTCGCGTCTAATTTCCCAAACCAAACTGCTTGCAGCTCTAACTGCCTTCTAACTACCACTTCTTCGGTTCAGTGAGATATGCTGGATTCTAAACGGAGAAGCTTCTCTGACGCTTTTTCACAGAGATTTTGAAACTGAAATCTCCCATGCCGTTTCCACCATAGGCAGCAATGGGCTTCCCCATAGAACTTGCCAACCTGAATTCCTACAGGCTAGATGTGAGAGGCACATTCTGCTGCTTCCTCCCTCAGAGTTAAACTAGCTTCTGAAAGCTCAACCTCCAGGGAGTCTGTTTGGCAGAGATATAGAACACACTTTTCCAAGCCTGTTGGAAGGCATTTGCAGTTTCATTTCGCGTCTAATTTCCCAAACCAAACTGCTTGCAGCTCTAACTCCCTTCTAACTACCACTTCTTCGGTTCAGTGAGATATGCTGGATTCTAAACGGAGAAGCTTCTCTGACGCTTTTTCACAGAGATTTTGAAACTGAAATTTCCAAACCCGTTTCCAACGAAGGCGCCAATGGGCTTCCTCATAGAACTTGCCAACCTGAATTCCTACAGGCTAGATGTGAGAGGCACATTCTGCTGCTTCCTCCCTTAGAGTTAAACTAGCCTCTGAAAGCTCAACCTCCGGGGAGTTTGTTTGGCAGAGATATAGAACACACTTTTCCAAGCCTGTTGGAAGGCATTTGCAGTTTCATTTCGCGTCTAATTTCCCAAACCAAACTGCTTGCAGCTCTAACTGCCTTCTAACTACCACTTCTTCGGTTCAGTGAGATATGCTGGATTCTAAACGGAGAAGCTTCTCTGACGCTTTTTCACAGAGATTTTGAAACTGAAATCTCCCATGCCGTTTCCACCACAGGCAGCAATGGGCTTCCCCATAGAACTTGCCAACCTGAATTCCTACAGGCTAGATGTGAGAGGCACATTCTGCTGCTTCCTCCCTAAGAGTTAAGCTTGCTTCTGAAAGCTCAACCTCCGGGGAGTCTGTTTGGCAGAGATATAGAACACACTTTTCCAAGCCTGTTGGAAGGCCTTTGCAGTGTCATTTCGCATCTAATTTCCCAAACCAAACTGCTTGCAGCTCTAACTGCCTTCTAACTACCACTTCTTCGGTTCAGTGAGATATGCTGGATTCTAAACGGAGAAGCTTCTCTGACGCTTTTTCACAGAGATTTTGAAACTGAAATCTCCCATGCCGTTTCCACCATAGGCAGCAATGGGCTTCCCCATAGAACTTGCCAACCTGAATTCCTACAGGCTAGATGTGAGAGGCACATTCTGCTGCTTCCTCCCTTAGAGTTAAACTAGCCTCTGAAAGCTCAACCTCCGGGGAGTTTGTTTGGCAGAGATATAGAACACACTTTTCCAAGCCTGTTGGAAGGCATTTGCAGTTTCATTTCGCGTCTAATTTCCCAAACCAAACTGCTTGCAGCTCTAACTGCCTTCTAACTACCACTTCTTCGGTTCAGTGAGATATGCTGGATTCTAAACGGAGAAGCTTCTCTGACGCTTTTTCACAGAGATTTTGAAACTGAAATCTCCCATGCCGTTTCCACCATAGGCAGCAATGGGCTTCCCCATAGAACTTGCCAACCTGAATTCCTACAGGCTAGATGTGAGAGGCACATTCTGCTGCTTCCTCCCTTAGAGTTAAACTTGCTTCTGAAAGCTCAACCTCCGGGGAGTTTGTTTGGCAGAGATATAGAACACACTTTTCCAAGCCTGTTGGAAGGCCTTTGCAGTGTCATTTCGCATCTAATTTCCCAAACCAAACTGCTTGCAGCTCTAACTCCCTTCTAACTACCACTTCTTCGGTTCAGTGAGATATGCTGGATTCTAAACGGAGAAGCTTCTCTGACGCTTTTTCACAGAGATTTTGAAACTGAAATCTCCCATGCCGTTTCCACCATAGGCAGCAATGGGCTTCACCATAGAACTTGCCAACCTGAATTCCTACAGGCTAGATGTGAGAGGCATATTCTGCTGCTTCCTTCCTTAGAGTTAAACTAGCTTCTGAAAGCTCAACCTCCGGGGAGTTTGTTTGGCAGAGATATAGAACACACTTTTCCAAGCCTGTTGGAAGGCATTTGCAGTTTCATTTCGCGTCTAATTTCCCAAACCAAACTGCTTGCAGCTCTAACTCCCTTCTAACTACCACTTCTTCTGTTCAGTGAGATATGCTGGATTCTAAACGGAGAAGCTTCTCTGACGCTTTTTCACAGAGATTTTGAAAATGAAATCTCCCATGCCGTTTCCACCATAGGCAGCAATGGGCTTCCCCATAGAACTTGCCAACCTGAATTCCTACAGGCTAGATGTGAGAGGCACATTCTGCTGCTTCCTCCCTTAGAGTTAAACTTGCTTCTGAAAGCTCAACCTCCGGGGAGTTTGTTTGGCAGAGATATAGAACACACTTTTCCAAGCCTGTTGGAAGGCATTTGCAGTTTCATTTCGCGTCTAATTTCCCAAACCAAACTGCTTGCAGCTCTAACTCCCTTCTAACTACCACTTCTTCGGTTCAGTGAGATATGCTGGATTCTAAACGGAGAAGCTTCTCTGACGCTTTTTCACAGAGATTTTGAAACTGAAATTTCCAAACCCGTTTCCAACGAAGGCGCCAATGGGCTTCCCCATAGAACTTGCCAACCTGAATTCCTACAGGCTAGATGTGAGAGGCACATTCTGCTGCTTCCTCCCTTAGAGTTAAACTAGCTTCTGAAAGCTCAACATCCAGGGAGTCTGTTTGGCAGAGATATAGAACACACTTTTCCAAGCCTGTTGGAAGGCATTTGCAGTTTCATTTCGCGTCTAATTTCCCAAACCAAACTGCTTGCAGCTCTAACTGCCTTCTAACTACCACTTCTTCGGTTCACTGAGATATGCTGGATTCTAAACGGAGAAGCTTCTCTGACGCTTTTTCACAGAGATTTTGAAACTGAAATCTCCCATGCCGTTTCCACCACAGGCAGCAATGGGCTTCCCCATAGAACTTGCCAACCTGAATTCCTACAGGCTAGATGTGAGAGGCACATTCTGCTGCTTCCTCCCTAAGAGTTAAGCTTGCTTCTGAAAGCTCAACCTCCGGGGAGTCTGTTTGGCAGAGATATAGAACACACTTTTCCAAGCCTGTTGGAAGGCCTTTGCAGTGTCATTTCGCATCTAATTTCCCAAACCAAACTGCTTGCAGCTCTAACTCCCTTCTAACTACCACTTCTTCGGTTCAGTGAGATATGCTGGATTCTAAACGGAGAAGCTTCTCTGACGCTTTTTCACAGAGATTTTGAAACTGAAATTTCCAAACCCGTTTCCAACGAAGGCGCCAATGGGCTTCCCCATAGAACTTGCCAACCTGAATTCCTACAGGCTAGATGTGAGAGGCACATTCTGCTGCTTCCTCCCTTAGAGTTAAACTAGCTTCTGAAAGCTCAACCTCCGGGGAGTTTGTTTGGCAGAGATATAGAACACACTTTTCCAAGCCTGTTGGAAGGCATTTGCAGTTTCATTTCGCGTCTAATTTCCCAAACCAAACTGCTTGGAGCTCTAACTGCCTTCTAACTACCACTTCTTCGGTTCAGTGAGATATGCTGGATTCTAAACGGAGAAGCTTCTCTGACGCTTTTTCACAGAGATTTTGAAACTGAAATCTCCCATGCCGTTTCCACCGTAGGCAGCAATGGGCTTCCCCATAGAACTTGCGAACCTGAATTCCTACAGGCTAGATGTGAGAGGCACATTCTGCTGCTTCCTCCCTTAGAGTTAAACTAGCTTCTGAAAGCTCAACCTCCGGGGAGTTTGTTTGGCAGAGATATAGAACACACTTTTCCAAGCCTGTTGGAAGGCATTTGCAGTTTCATTTCGCGTCTAATTTCCCAAACCAAACTGCTTGCAGCTCTAACTGCCTTCTAACTACCACTTCTTCGGTTCAGTGAGATATGCTGGATTCTAAACGGAGAAGCTTCTCTGACGCTTTTTCACAGAGATTTTGAAACTGAAATCTCCCATGCCGTTTCCACCATAGGCAGCAATGGGCTTCCCCATAGAACTTGCCAACCTGAATTCCTACAGGCTAGATGTGAGAGGCACATTCTGCTGCTTCCTCCCTCAGAGTTAAACTAGCTTCTGAAAGCTCAACCTCCAGGGAGTCTGTTTGGCAGAGATATAGAACACACTTTTCCAAGCCTGTTGGAAGGCATTTGCAGTTTCATTTCGCGTCTAATTTCCCAAACCAAACTGCTTGCAGCTCTAACTCCCTTCTAACTACCACTTCTTCGGTTCAGTGAGATATGCTGGATTCTAAACGGAGAAGCTTCTCTGACGCTTTTTCACAGAGATTTTGAAACTGAAATTTCCAAACCCGTTTCCAACGAAGGCGCCAATGGGCTTCCTCATAGAACTTGCCAACCTGAATTCCTACAGGCTAGATGTGAGAGGCACATTCTGCTGCTTCCTCCCTTAGAGTTAAACTAGCCTCTGAAAGCTCAACCTCCGGGGAGTTTGTTTGGCAGAGATATAGAACACACTTTTCCAAGCCTGTTGGAAGGCATTTGCAGTTTCATTTCGCGTCTAATTTCCCAAACCAAACTGCTTGCAGCTCTAACTGCCTTCTAACTACCACTTCTTCGGTTCAGTGAGATATGCTGGATTCTAAACGGAGAAGCTTCTCTGACGCTTTTTCACAGAGATTTTGAAACTGAAATCTCCCATGCCGTTTCCACCATAGGCAGCAATGGGCTTCCCCATAGAACTTGCCAACCTGAATTCCTACAGGCTAGATGTGAGAGGCACATTCTGCTGCTTCCTCCCTTAGAGTTAAACTTGCTTCTGAAAGCTCAACCTCCGGGGAGTTTGTTTGGCAGAGATATAGAACACACTTTTCCAAGCCTGTTGGAAGGCCTTTGCAGTGTCATTTCGCATCTAATTTCCCAAACCAAACTGCTTGCAGCTCTAACTCCCTTCTAACTACCACTTCTTCGGTTCAGTGAGATATGCTGGATTCTAAACGGAGAAGCTTCTCTGACGCTTTTTCACAGAGATTTTGAAACTGAAATCTCCCATGCCGTTTCCACCATAGGCAGCAATGGGCTTCACCATAGAACTTGCCAACCTGAATTCCTACAGGCTAGATGTGAGAGGCACATTCTGCTGCTTCCTTCCTTAGAGTTAAACTAGCTTCTGAAAGCTCAACCTCCGGGGAGTTTGTTTGGCAGAGATATAGAACACACTTTTCCAAGCCTGTTGGAAGGCATTTGCAGTTTCATTTCGCGTCTAATTTCCCAAACCAAACTGCTTGCAGCTCTAACTCCCTTCTAACTACCACTTCTTCGGTTCAGTGAGATATGCTGGATTCTAAACGGAGAAGCTTCTCTGACGCTTTTTCACAGAGATTTTGAAACTGAAATCTCCCATGCCGTTTCCACCATAGGCAGCAATGGGCTTCCCCATAGAACTTGCCAACCTGAATTCCTACAGGCTAGATGTGAGAGGCACATTCTGCTGCTTCCTCCCTTAGAGTTAAACTTGCTTCTGAAAGCTCAACCTCCGGGGAGTTTGTTTGGCAGAGATATAGAACACACTTTTCCAAGCCTGTTGGAAGGCATTTGCAGTTTCATTTCGCGTCTAATTTCCCAAACCAAACTGCTTGCAGCTCTAACTCCCTTCTAACTACCACTTCTTCGGTTCAGTGAGATATGCTGGATTCTAAACGGAGAAGCTTCTCTGACGCTTTTTCACAGAGATTTTGAAACTGAAATTTCCAAACCCGTTTCCAACGAAGGCGCCAATGGGCTTCCCCATAGAACTTGCCAACCTGAATTCCTACAGGCTAGATGTGAGAGGCACATTCTGCTGCTTCCTCCCTTAGAGTTAAACTAGCTTCTGAAAGCTCAACATCCAGGGAGTCTGTTTGGCAGAGATATAGAACACACTTTTCCAAGCCTGTTGGAAGGCATTTGCAGTTTCATTTCGCGTCTAATTTCCCAAACCAAACTGCTTGCAGCTCTAACTGCCTTCTAACTACCACTTCTTCGGTTCACTGAGATATGCTGGATTCTAAACGGAGAAGCTTCTCTGACGCTTTTTCACAGAGATTTTGAAACTGAAATCTCCCATGCCGTTTCCACCACAGGCAGCAATGGGCTTCCCCATAGAACTTGCCAACCTGAATTCCTACAGGCTAGATGTGAGAGGCACATTCTGCTGCTTCCTCCCTAAGAGTTAAGCTTGCTTCTGAAAGCTCAACCTCCGGGGAGTCTGTTTGGCAGAGATATAGAACACACTTTTCCAAGCCTGTTGGAAGGCCTTTGCAGTGTCATTTCGCATCTAATTTCCCAAACCAAACTGCTTGCAGCTCTAACTCCCTTCTAACTACCACTTCTTCGGTTCAGTGAGATATGCTGGATTCTAAACGGAGAAGCTTCTCTGACGCTTTTTCACAGAGATTTTGAAACTGAAATTTCCAAACCCGTTTCCAACGAAGGCGCCAATGGGCTTCCCCATAGAACTTGCCAACCTGAATTCCTACAGGCTAGATGTGAGAGGCACATTCTGCTGCTTCCTCCCTTAGAGTTAAACTAGCTTCTGAAAGCTCAACCTCCGGGGAGTTTGTTTGGCAGAGATATAGAACACACTTTTCCAAGCCTGTTGGAAGGCATTTGCAGTTTCATTTCGCGTCTAATTTCCCAAACCAAACTGCTTGGAGCTCTAACTGCCTTCTAACTACCACTTCTTCGGTTCAGTGAGATATGCTGGATTCTAAACGGAGAAGCTTCTCTGACGCTTTTTCACAGAGATTTTGAAACTGAAATCTCCCATGCCGTTTCCACCGTAGGCAGCAATGGGCTTCCCCATAGAACTTGCCAACCTGAATTCCTACAGGCTAGATGTGAGAGGCACATTCTGCTGCTTCCTCCCTCAGAGTTAAACTAGCTTCTGAAAGCTCAACCTCCAGGGAGTCTGTTTGGCAGAGATATAGAACACACTTTTCCAAGCCTGTTGGAAGGCATTTGCAGTTTCATTTCGCGTCTAATTTCCCAAACCAAACTGCTTGCAGCTCTAACTGCCTTCTAACTACCACTTCTTCGGTTCAGTGAGATATGCTGGATTCTAAACGGAGAAGCTTCTCTGACGCTTTTTCACAGAGATTTTGAAACTGAAATCTCCCATGCTGTTTCCACCATAGCCAGCAATGGGCTTCCCCATAGAACTTGCCAACCTGAATTCCTACAGGCTAGATGTGAGAGGCACATTCTGCTGCTTCCTCCCTTAGAGTTAAACTTGCTTCTGAAAGCTCAACCTCCGGGAAGTTTGTTTGGCAGAGATATAGAACACACTTTTCCAAGCCTGTTGGAAGGCATTTGCAGTTTCATTTCGCGTCTAATTTCCCAAACCAAACTGCTTGCAGCTCTAACTCCCTTCTAACTACCACTTCTTCGGTTCAGTGAGATATGCTGCATTCTAAACGGAGAAGCTTCTCTGACGCTTTTTCACAGAGATTTTGAAACTGAAATCTCCCATGCCGTTTCCACCATAGGCAGCAATGGGCTTCCCCATAGAACTTGCCAACCTGAATTCCTACAGGCTAGATGTGAGAGGCACATTCTGCTGCTTCCTCCCTAAGAGTTAAGCTTGCTTGTGAAAGCTCAACCTCCGGGGAGTCTGTTTGGCAGAGATATAGAACACACTTTTCCAAGCCTGTTGGAAGGCCTTTGCAGTGTCATTTCGCATCTAATTTCCCAAACCAAACTGCTTGCAGCTCTAACTGCCTTCTAACTACCACTTCTTCGGTTCAGTGAGATATGCTGGATTCTAAACGGAGAAGCTTCTCTGACGCTTTTTCACAGAGATTTTGAAACTGAAATCTCCCATGCCGTTTCCACCATAGGCAGCAATGGGCTTCCCCATAGAACTTGCCAACCTGAATTCCTACAGGCTAGATGTGAGAGGCACATTCTGCTGCTTCCTCCCTTAGAGTTAAACTAGCTTCAGAAAGCTCAACCTCCAGGGAGTCTGTTTGGCAGAGATATAGAACACACTTTTCCAAGCCTGTTGGAAGGCATTTGCAGTTTCATTTCGCGTCTAATTTCCCAAACCAAACTGCTTGCAGCTCTAACTGCCTTCTAACTACCACTTCTTCGGTTCAGTGAGATATGCTGGATTCTAAACGGAGAAGCTTCTCTGACGCTTTTTCACAGAGATTTTGAAACTGAAATCTCCCATGCCGTTTCCACCATAGGCAGCAATGGGCTTCCCCATAGAACTTGCCAACCTGAATTCCTACAGGCTAGATGTGAGAGGCACATTCTGCTGCTTCCTCCCTAAGAGTTAAGCTTGCTTGTGAAAGCTCAACCTCCGGGGAGTCTGTTTGGCAGAGATATAGAACACACTTTTCCAAGCCTGTTGGAAGGCCTTTGCAGTGTCATTTCGCATCTAATTTCCCAAACCAAACTGCTTGCAGCTCTAACTCCCTTCTAACTACCACTTCTTCGGTTCAGTGAGATATGCTGGATTCTAAACGGAGAAGCTTCTCTGACGCTTTTTCACAGAGATTTTGAAACTGAAATCTCCCATGCCGTTTCCACCATAGGCAGCAATGGGCTTCCCCATAGAACTTGCCAACCTGAATTCCTACAGGCTAGATGTGAGAGGCACATTCTGCTGCTTCCTCCCTTAGAGTTAAACTAGCTTCTGAAAGCTCAACCTCCGGGGAGTTTGTTTGGCAGAGATATAGAACACACTTTTCCAAGCCGGTTGGAAGGCATTTGCAGTTTCATTTCGCGTCTAATTTCCCAAACCAAACTGCTTGCAGCTCTAACTCCCTTCTAACTACCACTTCTTCGGTTCAGTGAGATATGCTGGATTCTAAACGGAGAAGCTTCTCTGACGCTTTTTCACAGAGATTTTGAAACTGAAATCTCCCATGCCGTTTCCACCATAGGCAGCAATGGGCTTCCCCATAGAACTTGCCAACCTGAATTCCTACAGGCTAGATGTGAGAGGCACATTCTGCTGCTTCCTCCCTTAGAGTTAAACTTGCTTCTGAAAGCTCAACCTCCGGGGAGTTTGTTTGGCAGAGATATAGAACACACTTTTCCAAGCCTGTTGGAAGGCCTTTGCAGTGTCATTTCGCATCTAATTTCCCAAACCAAACTGCTTGCAGCTCTAACTCCCTTCTAACTACCACTTCTTCGGTTCAGTGAGATATGCTGGATTCTAAACGGAGAAGCTTCTCTGACGCTTTTTCACAGAGATTTTGAAACTGAAATCTCCCATGCCGTTTCCACCATAGGCAGCAATGGGCTTCCCCATAGAACTTGCCAACCTGAATTCCTACAGGCTAGATGTGAGAGGCACATTCTGCTGCTTCCTCCCTTAGAGTTAAACTTGCTTCTGAAAGCTCAACCTCCGGGGAGTTTGTTTGGCAGAGATATAGAACACACTTTTCCAAGCCTGTTGGAAGGCCTTTGCAGTGTCATTTCGCATCTAATTTCCCAAACCAAACTGCTTGCAGCTCTAACTCCCTTCTAACTACCACTTCTTCGGTTCAGTGAGATATGCTGGATTCTAAACGGAGAAGCTTCTCTGACGCTTTTTCACAGAGATTTTGAAACTGAAATTTCCAAACCCGTTTCCAACGAAGGCGCCAATGGGCTTCCCCATAGAACTTGCCAACCTGAATTCCTACAGGCTAGATGTGAGAGGCACATTCTGCTGCTTCCTCCCTTAGAGTTAAACTAGCTTCTGAAAGCTCAACATCCAGGGAGTCTGTTTGGCAGAGATATAGAACACACTTTTCCAAGCCTGTTGGAAGGCATTTGCAGTTTCATTTCGCGTCTAATTTCCCAAACCAAACTGCTTGCAGCTCTAACTCCCTTCTAACTACCACTTCTTCGGTTCAGTGAGATATGCTGCATTCTAAACGGAGAAGCTTCTCTGACGCTTTTTCACAGAGATTTTGAAACTGAAATCTCCCATGCCGTTTCCACCATAGGCAGCAATGGGCTTCCCCATAGAACTTGCCAACCTGAATTCCTACAGGCTAGATGTGAGAGGCACATTCTGCTGCTTCCTCCCTAAGAGTTAAGCTTGCTTGTGAAAGCTCAACCTCCGGGGAGTCTGTTTGGCAGAGATATAGAACACACTTTTCCAAGCCTGTTGGAAGGCCTTTGCAGTGTCATTTCGCATCTAATTTCCCAAACCAAACTGCTTGCAGCTCTAACTGCCTTCTAACTACCACTTCTTCGGTTCAGTGAGATATGCTGGATTCTAAACGGAGAAGCTTCTCTGACGCTTTTTCACAGAGATTTTGAAACTGAAATCTCCCATGCCGTTTCCACCATAGGCAGCAATGGGCTTCCCCATAGAACTTGCCAACCTGAATTCCTACAGGCTAGATGTGAGAGGCACATTCTGCTGCTTCCTCCCTTAGAGTTAAACTTGCTTCTGAAAGCTCAACCTCCGGGGAGTTTGTTTGGCAGAGATATAGAACACACTTTTCCAAGCCTGTTGGAAGGCATTTGCAGTTTCATTTCGCGTCTAATTTCCCAAACCAAACTGCTTGCAGCTCTAACTCCCTTCTAACTACCACTTCTTCGGTTCAGTGAGATATGCTGGATTCTAAACGGAGAAGCTTCTCTGACGCTTTTTCACAGAGATTTTGAAACTGAAATTTCCAAACCCGTTTCCAACGAAGGCGCCAATGGGCTTCCCCATAGAACTTGCCAACCTGAATTCCTACAGGCTAGATGTGAGAGGCACATTCTGCTGCTTCCTCCCTTAGAGTTAAACTAGCTTCTGAAAGCTCAACATCCAGGGAGTCTGTTTGGCAGAGATATAGAACACACTTTTCCAAGCCTGTTGGAAGGCATTTGCAGTTTCATTTCGCGTCTAATTTCCCAAACCAAACTGCTTGCAGCTCTAACTGCCTTCTAACTACCACTTCTTCGGTTCACTGAGATATGCTGGATTCTAAACGGAGAAGCTTCTCTGACGCTTTTTCACAGAGATTTTGAAACTGAAATCTCCCATGCCGTTTCCACCACAGGCAGCAATGGGCTTCCCCATAGAACTTGCCAACCTGAATTCCTACAGGCTAGATGTGAGAGGCACATTCTGCTGCTTCCTCCCTAAGAGTTAAGCTTCCTTCTGAAAGCTCAACCTCCGGGGAGTCTGTTTGGCAGAGATATAGAACACACTTTTCCAAGCCTGTTGGAAGGCCTTTGCAGTGTCATTTCGCATCTAATTTCCCAAACCAAACTGCATGCAGCTCTAACTCCCTTCTAACTACCACTTCTTCGGTTCAGTGAGATATGCTGGATTCTAAACGGAGAAGCTTCTCTGACGCTTTTTCACAGAGATTTTGAAACTGAAATTTCCAAACCCGTTTCCAACGAAGGCGCCAATGGGCTTCCCCATAGAACTTGCCAACCTGAATTCCTACAGGCTAGATGTGAGAGGCACATTCTGCTGCTTCCTCCCTTAGAGTTAAACTAGCTTCTGAAAGCTCAACCTCCGGGGAGTTTGTTTGGCAGAGATATAGAACACACTTTTCCAAGCCTGTTGGAAGGCATTTGCAGTTTCATTTCGCGTCTAATTTCCCAAACCAAACTGCTTGGAGCTCTAACTGCCTTCTAACTACCACTTCTTCGGTTCAGTGAGATATGCTGGATTCTAAACGGAGAAGCTTCTCTGACGCTTTTTCACAGAGATTTTGAAACTGAAATCTCCCATGCCGTTTCCACCGTAGGCAGCAATGGGCTTCCCCATAGAACTTGCCAACCTGAATTCCTACAGGCTAGATGTGAGAGGCACATTCTGCTGCTTCCTCCCTTAGAGTTAAACTAGCTTCAGAAAGCTCAACCTCCAGGGAGTCTGTTTGGCAGAGATATAGAACACACTTTTCCAAGCCTGTTGGAAGGCATTTGCAGTTTCATTTCGCGTCTAATTTCCCAAACCAAACTGCTTGCAGCTCTAACTGCCTTCTAACGACCACTTCTTCGGTTCAGTGAGATATGCTGGATTCTAAACGGAGAAGCTTCTCTGACGCTTTTTCACAGAGATTTTGAAACTGAAATCTCCCGTGCCGTTTCCACCATAGGCAGCAATGGGCTTCCCCATAGAACTTGCCAACCTGAATTCCTACAGGCTAGATGTGAGAGGCACATTCTGCTGCTTCCTCCCTTAGAGTTAAACTAGCTTCAGAAAGCTCAACCTCCAGGGAGTCTGTTTGGCAGAGATATAGAACACACTTTTCCAAGCCTGTTGGAAGGCATTTGCAGTTTCATTTCGCGTCTAATTTCCCAAACCAAACTGCTTGCAGCTCTAACTGCCTTCTAACTACCACTTCTTCGGTTCAGTGAGATATGCTGGATTCTAAACGGAGAAGCTTCTCTGACGCTTTTTCACAGAGATTTTGAAACTGAAATCTCCCATGCCGTTTCCACCATAGGCAGCAATGGGCTTCCCCATAGAACTTGCCAACCTGAATTCCTACAGGCTAGATGTGAGAGGCACATTCTGCTGCTTCCTCCCTAAGAGTTAAGCTTGCTTGTGAAAGCTCAACCTCCGGGGAGTCTGTTTGGCACAGATATAGAACACACTTTTCCAAGCCTGTTGGAAGGCCTTTGCAGTGTCATTTCGCATCTAATTTCCCAAACCAAACTGCTTGCAGCTCTAACTCCCTTCTAACTACCACTTCTTCGGTTCAGTGAGATATGCTGGATTCTAAACGGAGAAGCTTCTCTGACGCTTTTTCACAGAGATTTTGAAACTGAAATCTCCCATGCCGTTTCCACCATAGGCAGCAATGGGCTTCCCCATAGAACTTGCCAACCTGAATTCCTACAGGCTAGATGTGAGAGGCACATTCTGCTGCTTCCTCCCTTAGAGTTAAACTAGCTTCTGAAAGCTCAACCTCCGGGGAGTTTGTTTGGCAGAGATATAGAACACACTTTTCCAAGCCGGTTGGAAGGCATTTGCAGTTTCATTTCGCGTCTAATTTCCCAAACCAAACTGCTTGCAGCTCTAACTCCCTTCTAACTACCACTTCTTCGGTTCAGTGAGATATGCTGGATTCTAAACGGAGAAGCTTCTCTGACGCTTTTTCACAGAGATTTTGAAACTGAAATCTCCCATGCCGT
Source organism: Cynocephalus volans (assembly GCF_027409185.1). Classification (NCBI taxonomy): domain Eukaryota; kingdom Metazoa; phylum Chordata; class Mammalia; order Dermoptera; family Cynocephalidae; genus Cynocephalus; species Cynocephalus volans. The sequence continues at coordinate 202,723 of NW_026902408.1, forward strand.
TTCCACCATAGGCAGCAATGGGCTTCCCCATAGAACTTGCCAACCTGAATTCCTACAGGCTAGATGTGAGAGGCACATTCTGCTGCTTCCTCCCTTAGAGTTAAACTTGCTTCTGAAAGCTCAACCTCCGGGGAGTTTGTTTGGCAGAGATATAGAACACACTTTTCCAAGCCTGTTGGAAGGCATTTGCAGTTTCATTTCGCGTCTAATTTCCCAAACCAAACTGCTTGCAGCTCTAACTCCCTTCTAACTACCACTTCTTCGGTTCAGTGAGATATGCTGGATTCTAAACGGAGAAGCTTCTCTGACGCTTTTTCACAGAGATTTTGAAACTGAAATTTCCAAACCCGTTTCCAACGAAGGCGCCAATGGGCTTCCCCATAGAACTTGCCAACCTGAATTCCTACAGGCTAGATGTGAGAGGCACATTCCGCTGCTTCCTCCCTTAGAGTTAAACTAGCTTCAGAAAGCTCAACCTCCAGGGAGTCTGTTTGGCAGAGATATAGAACACACTTTTCCAAGCCTGTTGGAAGGCATTTGCAGTTTCATTTCGCGTCTAATTTCCCAAACCAAACTGCTTGCAGCTCTAACTGCCTTCTAACTACCACTTCTTCGGTTCAGTGAGATATGCTGGATTCTAAACGGAGAAGCTTCTCTGACGCTTTTTCACAGAGATTTTGAAACTGAAATCTCCCATGCCGTTTCCACCATAGGCAGCAATGGGCTTCCCCATAGAACTTGCCAACCTGAATTCCTACAGGCTAGATGTGAGAGGCACATTCTGCTGCTTCCTCCCTTAGAGTTAAACTAGCTTCTGAAAGCTCAACCTCCGGGGAGTTTGTTTGGCAGAGATATAGAACACACTTTTCCAAGCCTGTTGGAAGGCATTTGCAGTTTCATTTCGCGTCTAATTTCCCAAACCAAACTGCTTGCAGCTCTAACTCCCTTCTAACTACCACTTCTTCGGTTCAGTGAGATATGCTGGATTCTAAACGGAGAAGCTTCTCTGACGCTTTTTCACAGAGATTTTGAAACTGAAATCTCCCATGCCGTTTCCACCATAGGCAGCAATGGGCTTCCCCATAGAACTTGCCAACCTGAATTCCTACAGGCTAGATGTGAGAGGCACATTCTGCTGCTTCCTCCCTTAGAGTTAAACTAGCTTCTGAAAGCTCAACCTCCGGGGAGTTTCTTTGGCAGAGATATAGAACACACTTTTCCAAGCCTGTTGGAAGGCATTTGCAGTTTCATTTCGCGTCTAATTTCCCAAACCAAACTGCTTGCAGCTCTAACTCCCTTCTAACTACCACTTCTTCGGTTCAGTGAGATATGCTGGATTCTAAACGGAGAAGCTTCTCTGACGCTTTTTCACAGAGATTTTGAAACTGAAATTTCCAAACCCGTTTCCAACGAAGGCGACAATGGGCTTCCCCATAGAACTTGCCAACCTGAATTCCTACAGGCTAGATGTGAGAGGCACATTCTGCTGCTTCCTCCCTTAGAGTTAAACTAGCTTCTGAAAGCTCAACCTCCGGGGAGTTTGTTTGGCAGAGATATAGAACACACTTTTCCAAGCCTGTTGGAAGGCATTTGCAGTTTCATTTCGCGTCTAATTTCCCAAACAAACTGCTTGCAGCTCTAACTGCCTTCTAACTACCACTTCTTCGGTTCAGTGAGATATGCTGGATTCTAAACGGAGAAGCTTCTCTGACGCTTTTTCACAGAGATTTTGAAACTGAAATCTCCCATGCCGTTTCCACCATAGGCAGCAATGGGCTTCCCCATAGAACTTGCCAACCTGAATTCCTACAGGCTAGATGTGAGAGGCACATTCTGCTGCTTCCTCCCTAAGAGTTAAGCTTGCTTCTGAAAGCTCAACCTCCGAGGAGTCTGTTTGGCAGAGATATAGAACACACTTTTCCAAGCCTGTTCGAAGGCCTTTGCAGTGTCATTTCGCATCTAATTTCCCAAACCAAACTGCTTGCAGCTCTAACTCCCTTCTAACTACCACTTCTTCGGTTCAGTGAGATATGCTGGATTCTAAACGGAGAAGTTTCTCTGACGCTTTTTCACAGAGATTTTGAAACTGAAATTTCCAAACCCGTTTCCAACGAAGGCGCCAATGGGCTTCCCCATAGAACTTGCCAACCTGAATTACTACAGGCTAGATGTGAGAGGCACATTCTGCTGCTTCCTCCCTTAGAGTTAAACTAGCTTCTGAAAGCTCAACCTCCGGGGAGTTTGTATGGCAGAGATATAGAACACACTTTTCCAAGCCTGTTGGAAGGCATTTGCAGTTTCATTTCGCGTCTAATTTCCCAAACCAAACAGCTTGCAGCTCTAACTCCCTTCTAACTACCACTTCTTCGGTTCAGTGAGATATGCTGGATTCTAAACGGAGAAGCTTCTCTGACGCTTTTTCACAGAGATTTTGAAACTGAAATCTCCCATGCCGTTTCCACCATAGGCAGCAATGGGCTTCCCCATAGAACTTGCCAACCTGAATTCCTACAGGCTAGATGTGAGAGGCACATTCTGCTGCTTCCTCCCTAACAGTTAAGCTTGCTTCTGAAAGCTCAACCTCCGGGGAGTTTGTTTGGCAGAGATATAGAACACACTTTTCCAAGCCTGTTGGAAGGCATTTGCAGTTTCATTTCGCGTCTAATTTCCCAAACCAAACTGCTTGCAGCTCTAACTCCCTTCTAACTACCACTTCTTCGGTTCAGTGAGATATGCTGGATTCTAAACGGAGAAGCTTCTCTGACGCTTTTTCACAGAGATTTTGAAACTGAAATCTCCCATGCCGTTTCCACCATAGGCAGCAATGGGCTTCCCCATAGAACTTGCCAACCTGAATTCCTAAAGGCTAGATGTGAGAGGCACATTCTGCTGCTTCCTCACTTAGAGTTAAACTTGCTTCTGAAAGCTCAACCTCCGGGGAGTTTGTTTGGCAGAGATATAGAACACACTTTTCCAAGCCTGTTGGAAGGCATTTGCAGTTTCATTTCGCGTCTAATTTCCCAAACCAAACTGCTTGCAGCTCTAACTGCCTTCTAACTACCACTTCTTCGGTTCAGTGAGATATGCTGGATTCTAAACGGAGAAGCTTCTCTGACGCTTTTTCACAGAGATTTTGAAACTGAAATTTCCAAACCCGTTTCCAACGAAGGCGCCAATGGGCTTCCCCATAGAACTTGCCAACCTGAATTCCTACAGGCTAGATGTGAGAGGCACATTCTGCTGCTTCCTCCCTTAGAGTTAAACTAGCTTCAGAAAGCTCAACCTCCAGGGAGTCTGTTTGGCAGAGATATAGAACACACTTTTCCAAGCCTGTTGGAAGGCATTTGCAGTTTCATTTCGCGTCTAATTTCCCAAACCAAACTGCTTGCAGCTCTAACTGCCTTCTAACTACCACTTCTTCGGTTCAGTGAGATATGCTGGATTCTAAACGGAGAAGCTTCTCTGACGCTTTTTCACAGAGATTTTGAAACTGAAATCTCCCATGCCGTTTCCACCATAGGCAGCAATGGGCTTCCCCATAGAACTTGCCAACCTGAATTCCTACAGGCTAGATGTGAGAGGCACATTCTGCTGCTTCCTCCCTAAGAGTTAAGCTTGCTTGTGAAAGCTCAACCTCCGGGGAGTCTGTTTGGCAGAGATATAGAACACACTTTTCCAAGCCTGTTGGAAGGCCTTTGCAGTGTCATTTCGCATCTAATTTCCCAAACCAAACTGCTTGCAGCTCTAACTCCCTTCTAACTACCACTTCTTCGGTTCAGTGAGATATGCTGGATTCTAAACGGAGAAGCTTCTCTGACGCTTTTTCACAGAGATTTTGAAACTGAAATTTCCAAACCCGTTTCCAACGAAGGCGCCAATTGGCTTCCCCATAGAACTTGCCAACCTGAATTCCTACAGGCTAGATGTGAGAGGCACATTCTGCTGCTTCCTCCCTTAGAGTTAAACTTGCTTCTGAAAGCTCAACCTCCGGGGAGTTTGTTTGGCAGAGATATAGAACACACTTTTCCAAGCCTGTTGGAAGGCATTTGCAGTTTCATTTCGCGTCTAATTTCCCAAACCAAACTGCTTGCAGCTCTAACTCCCTTCTAACTACCACTTCTTCGGTTCAGTGAGATATGCTGGATTCTAAACGGAGAAGCTTCTCTGACGCTTTTTCACAGAGATTTTGAAACTGAAATTTCCAAACCCGTTTCCAACGAAGGCGCCAATGGGCTTCCCCATAGAACTTACCAACCTGAATTCCTACAGGCTAGATGTGAGAGGCACATTCTGCTGCTTCCTCCCTTAGAGTTAAACTAGCTTCTGAAAGCTCAACCTCCAGGGAGTCTGTTTGGCAGAGATATAGAACACACTTTTCCAAGCCTGTTGGAAGGCATTTGCAGTTTCATTTCGCGTCTAATTTCCCAAACCAAACTGCTTGCAGCTCTAACTCCCTTCTAACTACCACTTCTTCGGTTCAGTGAGATATGCTGGATTCTAAACGGAGAAGCTTCTCTGACGCTTTTTCACAGAGATTTTGAAACTGAAATCTCCCATGCCGTTTCCACCATAGGCAGCAATGGGCTTCCCCATAGAACTTGCCAACCTGAATTCCTACAGGCTAGATGTGAGAGGCACATTCTGCTGCTTCCTCCCTAACAGTTAAGCTTGCTTCTGAAAGCTCAACCTCCGGGGAGTTTGTTTGGCAGAGATATAGAACACACTTTTCCAAGCCTGTTGGAAGGCATTTGCAGTTTCATTTCGCGTCTAATTTCCCAAACCAAACTGCTTGCAGCTCTAACTCCCTTCTAACTACCACTTCTTCGGTTCAGTGAGATATGCTGGATTCTAAACGGAGAAGCTTCTCTGACGCTTTTTCACAGAGATTTTGAAACTGAAATCTCCCATGCCGTTTCCACCATAGGCAGCAATGGGCTTCCCCATAGAACTTGCCAACCTGAATTCCTAAAGGCTAGATGTGAGAGGCACATTCTGCTGCTTCCTCCCTTAGAGTTAAACTTGCTTCTGAAAGCTCAACCTCCGGGGAGTTTGTTTGGCAGAGATATAGAACACACTTTTCCAAGCCTGTTGGAAGGCATTTGCAGTTTCATTTCGCGTCTAATTTCCCAAACCAAACTGCTTGCAGCTCTAACTGCCTTCTAACTACCACTTCTTCGGTTCAGTGAGATATGCTGGATTCTAAACGGAGAAGCTTCTCTGACGCTTTTTCACAGAGATTTTGAAACTGAAATTTCCAAACCCGTTTCCAACGAAGGCGCCAATGGGCTTCCCCATAGAACTTGCCAACCTGAATTCCTACAGGCTAGATGTGAGAGGCACATTCTGCTGCTTCCTCCCTTAGAGTTAAACTAGCTTCTGAAAGCTCAACCTCCGGGGAGTGTGTTTGGCAGAGATATAGAACACACTTTTCCAAGCCTGTTGGAAGGCATTTGCAGTTTCATTTCGCGTCTAATTTCCCAAACCAAACTGCTTGCAGCTCTAACTCCCTTCTAACTACCACTTCTTCGGTTTAGTGAGATATGCTGGATTCTAAACGGAGAAGCTTCTCTGACGCTTTTTCACAGAGATTTTGAAACTGAAATCTCCCATGCCGTTTCCACCATAGGCAGCAATGGGCTTCCCCATAGAACTTGCCAACCTGAATTCCTAGAGTCTAGATGTGAGAGGCACATTCTGCTGCTTCCTCCCTAAGAGTTAAGCTTGCTTCTGAAAGCTCAACCTCCGGGGACTCTGTTTGGCACAGATATAGAACACAGTTTTCCAAGCCTGTTGGAAGGCCTTTGCAGTGTCATTTCGCATCTAATTTCCCAAACCAAACTGCTTGCAGCTCTAACTCCCTTCTAACTACCACTTCTTCGGTTCAGTGAGATATGCTGGATTCTAAACGGAGAAGCTTCTCTGACGCTTTTTCACAGAGATTTTGAAACTGAAATCTCCCATGCCGTTTCCACCATAGGCAGCAATGGGCTTCCCCATAGAACTTGCCAACCTGAATTCCTAAAGGCTAGATGTGAGAGGCACATTCTGCTGCTTCCTCCCTTAGAGTTAAACTTGCTTCTGAAAGCTCAACCTCCGGGGAGTTTGTTTGGCAGAGATATAGAACACAATTTTCCAAGCCTGTTGGAAGGCATTTGCAGTTTCATTGCGCGTCTAATTTCCCAAACCAAACTGCTTGCAGCTCTAACTGCCTTCTAACTACCACTTCTTCGGTTCAGTGAGATATGCTGGATTCTAAACGGAGAAGCTTCTCTGACGCTTTTTCACAGAGATTTTGAAACTGAAATCTCCCATGCCGTTTCCACCATAGGCAGCAATGGGCTTCCCCATAGAAATTGCCAACCTGAATTCCTACAGGCTAGATGTGAGAGGCACATTCTGCTGCTTCCTCCCTTAGAGTTAAACTTGCTTCTGAAAGCTCAACCTCCGGGAAGTTTGTTTGGCAGAGATATAGAACACACTTTTCCAAGCCTGTTGGAAGGCATTTGCAGTTTCATTTCGCGTCTAATTTCCCAAACCAAACTGCTTGCAGCTCTAACTCCCTTCTAACTACCACTTCTTCGGTTCAGTGAGATATGCTGCATTCTAAACGGAGAAGCTTCTCTGACGCTTTTTCACAGAGATTTTGAAACTGAAATTTCCAAACCCGTTTCCAACGAAGGCGACAATGGGCTTCCCCATAGAACTTGCCAACCTGAATTCCTACAGGCTAGATGTGAGAGGCACATTCTGCTGCTTCCTCCCTTAGAGTTAAACTAGCTTCTGAAAGCTCAACCTCCGGGGAGTTTGTTTGGCAGAGATATAGAACACACTTTTCCAAGCCTGTTGGAAGGCATTTGCAGTTTCATTTCGCGTCTAATTTCCCAAACAAACTGCTTGCAGCTCTAACTGCCTTCTAACTACCACTTCTTCGGTTCAGTGAGATATGCTGGATTCTAAACGGAGAAGCTTCTCTGACGCTTTTTCACAGAGATTTTGAAACTGAAATCTCCCATGCCGTTTCCACCATAGGCAGCAATGGGCTTCCCCATAGAACTTGCCAACCTGAATTCCTACAGGCTAGATGTGAGAGGCACATTCTGCTGCTTCCTCCCTAAGAGTTAAGCTTGCTTCTGAAAGCTCAACCTCCGAGGAGTCTGTTTGGCAGAGATATAGAACACACTTTTCCAAGCCTATTGGAAGGCCTTTGCAGTGTCATTTCGCATCTAATTTCCCAAACCAAACTGCTTGCAGCTCTAACTCCCTTCTAACTACCACTTCTTCGGTTCAGTGAGATATGCTGGATTCTAAACGGAGAAGTTTCTCTGACGCTTTTTCACAGAGATTTTGAAACTGAAATTTCCAAACCCGTTTCCAACGAAGGCGCCAATGGGCTTCCCCATAGAACTTGCCAACCTGAATTACTACAGGCTAGATGTGAGAGGCACATTCTGCTGCTTCCTCCCTTAGAGTTAAACTAGCTTCTGAAAGCTCAACCTCCGGGGAGTTTGTATGGCAGAGATATAGAACACACTTTTCCAAGCCTGTTGGAAGGCATTTGCAGTTTCATTTCGCGTCTAATTTCCCAAACCAAACAGCTTGCAGCTCTAACTCCCTTCTAACTACCACTTCTTCGGTTCAGTGAGATATGCTGGATTCTAAACGGAGAAGCTTCTCTGACGCTTTTTCACAGAGATTTTGAAACTGAAATCTCCCATGCCGTTTCCACCATAGGCAGCAATGGGCTTCCCCATAGAACTTGCCAACCTGAATTCCTACAGGCTAGATGTGAGAGGCACATTCTGCTGCTTCCTCCCTAACAGTTAAGCTTGCTTCTGAAAGCTCAACCTCCGGGGAGTTTGTTTGGCAGAGATATAGAACACACTTTTCCAAGCCTGTTGGAAGGCATTTGCAGTTTCATTTCGCGTCTAATTTCCCAAACCAAACTGCTTGCAGCTCTAACTCCCTTCTAACTACCACTTCTTCGGTTCAGTGAGATATGCTGGATTCTAAACGGAGAAGCTTCTCTGACGCTTTTTCACAGAGATTTTGAAACTGAAATCTCCCATGCCGTTTCCACCATAGGCAGCAATGGGCTTCCCCATAGAACTTGCCAACCTGAATTCCTAAAGGCTAGATGTGAGAGGCACATTCTGCTGCTTCCTCACTTAGAGTTAAACTTGCTTCTGAAAGCTCAACCTCCGGGGAGTTTGTTTGGCAGAGATATAGAACACACTTTTCCAAGCCTGTTGGAAGGCATTTGCAGTTTCATTTCGCGTCTAATTTCCCAAACCAAACTGCTTGCAGCTCTAACTGCCTTCTAACTACCACTTCTTCGGTTCAGTGAGATATGCTGGATTCTAAACGGAGAAGCTTCTCTGACGCTTTTTCACAGAGATTTTGAAACTGAAATTTCCAAACCCGTTTCCAACGAAGGCGCCAATGGGCTTCCCCATAGAACTTGCCAACCTGAATTCCTACAGGCTAGATGTGAGAGGCACATTCTGCTGCTTCCTCCCTTAGAGTTAAACTAGCTTCAGAAAGCTCAACCTCCAGGGAGTCTGTTTGGCAGAGATATAGAACACACTTTTCCAAGCCTGTTGGAAGGCATTTGCAGTTTCATTTCGCGTCTAATTTCCCAAACCAAACTGCTTGCAGCTCTAACTGCCTTCTAACTACCACTTCTTCGGTTCAGTGAGATATGCTGGATTCTAAACGGAGAAGCTTCTCTGACGCTTTTTCACAGAGATTTTGAAACTGAAATCTCCCATGCCGTTTCCACCATAGGCAGCAATGGGCTTCCCCATAGAACTTGCCAACCTGAATTCCTACAGGCTAGATGTGAGAGGCACATTCTGCTGCTTCCTCCCTAAGAGTTAAGCTTGCTTGTGAAAGCTCAACCTCCGGGGAGTCTGTTTGGCAGAGATATGGAACACACTTTTCCAAGCCTGTTGGAAGGCCTTTGCAGTGTCATTTCGCATCTAATTTCCCAAACCAAACTGCTTGCAGCTCTAACTCCCTTCTAACTACCACTTCTTCGGTTCAGTGAGATATGCTGGATTCTAAACGGAGAAGCTTCTCTGACGCTTTTTCACAGAGATTTTGAAACTGAAATTTCCAAACCCGTTTCCAACGAAGGCGCCAATTGGCTTCCCCATAGAACTTGCCAACCTGAATTCCTACAGGCTAGATGTGAGAGGCACATTCTGCTGCTTCCTCCCTTAGAGTTAAACTTGCTTCTGAAAGCTCAACCTCCGGGGAGTTTGTTTGGCAGAGATATAGAACACACTTTTCCAAGCCTGTTGGAAGGCATTTGCAGTTTCATTTCGCGTCTAATTTCCCAAACCAAACTGCTTGCAGCTCTAACTCCCTTCTAACTACCACTTCTTCGGTTCAGTGAGATATGCTGGATTCTAAACGGAGAAGCTTCTCTGACGCTTTTTCACAGAGATTTTGAAACTGAAATTTCCAAACCCGTTTCCAACGAAGGCGCCAATGGGCTTCCCCATAGAACTTACCAACCTGAATTCCTACAGGCTAGATGTGAGAGGCACATTCTGCTGCTTCCTCCCTTAGAGTTAAACTAGCTTCTGAAAGCTCAACCTCCAGGGAGTCTGTTTGGCAGAGATATAGAACACACTTTTCCAAGCCTGTTGGAAGGCATTTGCAGTTTCATTTCGCGTCTAATTTCCCAAACCAAACTGCTTGCAGCTCTAACTGCCTTCTAACTACCACTTCTTCGGTTCAGTGAGATATGCTGGATTCTAAACGGAGAAGCTTCTCTGACGCTTTTTCACAGAGATTTTGAAACTGAAATCTCCCATGCCGTTTCCACCATAGGCAGCAATGGGCTTCCCCATAGAACTTGCCAACCTGAATTCCTACAGGCTAGATGTGAGAGGCACATTCTGCTGCTTCCTCCCTAAGAGTTAAGCTTGTTTCTGAAAGCTCAACCTCCGAGGAGCCTGTTTGGCAGAGATATAGAACACACTTTTCCAAGCCTGTTGGAAGGCCTTTGCAGTGTCATTTCGCATCTAATTTCCCAAACCAAACTGCTTGCAGCTCTAACTCCCTTCTAACTACCACTTCTTCGGTTCAGTGAGATATGCTGGATTCTAAACGGAGAAGTTTCTCTGACGCTTTTTCACAGAGATTTTGAAACTGAAATTTCCAAACCCGTTTCCAACGAAGGCGCCAATGGGCTTCCCCATAGAACTTGCCAACCTGAATTACTACAGGCTAGATGTGAGAGGCACATTCTGCTGCTTCCTCCCTTAGAGTTAAACTAGCTTCTGAAAGCTCAACCTCCGGGGAGTTTGTATGGCAGAGATATAGAACACACTTTTCCAAGCCTGTTGGAAGGCATTTGCAGTTTCATTTCGCGTCTAATTTCCCAAACCAAACTGCTTGCAGCTCTAACTCCCTTCTAACTACCACTTCTTCGGTTCAGTGAGATATGCTGGATTCTAAACGGAGAAGCTTCTCTGACGCTTTTTCACAGAGATTTTGAAACTGAAATCTCCCATGCCGTTTCCACCATAGGCAGCAATGGGCTTCCCCATAGAACTTGCCAACCTGAATTCCTACAGGCTAGATGTGAGAGGCACATTCTGCTGCTTCCTCCCTAACAGTTAAGCTTGCTTCTGAAAGCTCAACCTCCGGGGAGTTTGTTTGGCAGAGATATAGAACACACTTTTCCAAGCCTGTTGGAAGGCATTTGCAGTTTCATTTCGCGTCTAATTTCCCAAACCAAACTGCTTGCAGCTCTAACTCCCTTCTAACTACCACTTCTTCGGTTCAGTGAGATATGCTGGATTCTAAACGGAGAAGCTTCTCTGACGCTTTTTCACAGAGATTTTGAAACTGAAATCTCCCATGCCGTTTCCACCATAGGCAGCAATGGGCTTCCCCATAGAACTTGCCAACCTGAATTCCTAAAGGCTAGATGTGAGAGGCACATTCTGCTGCTTCCTCCCTTAGAGTTAAACTTGCTTCTGAAAGCTCAACCTCCGGGGAGTTTGTTTGGCAGAGATATAGAACACACTTTTCCAAGCCTGTTGGAAGGCATTTGCAGTTTCATTTCGCGTCTAATTTCCCAAACCAAACTGCTTGCAGCTCTAACTGCCTTCTAACTACCACTTCTTCGGTTCAGTGAGATATGCTGGATTCTAAACGGAGAAGCTTCTCTGACGCTTTTTCACAGAGATTTTGAAACTGAAATTTCCAAACCCGTTTCCAACGAAGGCGCCAATGGGCTTCCCCATAGAACTTGCCAACCTGAATTCCTACAGGCTAGATGTGAGAGGCACATTCTGCTGCTTCCTCCCTTAGAGTTAAACTAGCTTCTGAAAGCTCAACCTCCGGGGAGTGTGTTTGGCAGAGATATAGAACACACTTTTCCAAGCCTGTTGGAAGGCATTTGCAGTTTCATTTCGCGTCTAATTTCCCAAACCAAACTGCTTGCAGCTCTAACTCCCTTCTAACTACCACTTCTTCGGTTTAGTGAGATATGCTGGATTCTAAACGGAGAAGCTTCTCTGACGCTTTTTCACAGAGATTTTGAAACTGAAATCTCCCATGCCGTTTCCACCATAGGCAGCAATGGGCTTCCCCATAGAACTTGCCAACCTGAATTCCTAGAGTCTAGATGTGAGAGGCACATTCTGCTGCTTCCTCCCTAAGAGTTAAGCTTGCTTCTGAAAGCTCAACCTCCGGGGACTCTGTTTGGCAGAGATATAGAACACAGTTTTCCAAGCCTGTTGGAAGGCCTTTGCAGTGTCATTTCGCATCTAATTTCCCAAACCAAACTGCTTGCAGCTCTAACTCCCTTCTAACTACCACTTCTTCGGTTCAGTGAGATATGCTGGATTCTAAACGGAGAAGCTTCTCTGACGCTTTTTCACAGAGATTTTGAAACTGAAATCTCCCATGCCGTTTCCACCATAGGCAGCAATGGGCTTCCCCATAGAACTTGCCAACCTGAATTCCTAAAGGCTAGATGTGAGAGGCACATTCTGCTGCTTCCTCCCTTAGAGTTAAACTTGCTTCTGAAAGCTCAACCTCCGGGGAGTTTGTTTGGCAGAGATATAGAACACAATTTTCCAAGCCTGTTGGAAGGCATTTGCAGTTTCATTGCGCGTCTAATTTCCCAAACCAAACTGCTTGCAGCTCTAACTGCCTTCTAACTACCACTTCTTCGGTTCAGTGAGATATGCTGGATTCTAAACGGAGAAGCTTCTCTGACGCTTTTTCACAGAGATTTTGAAACTGAAATCTCCCATGCCGTTTCCACCATAGGCAGCAATGGGCTTCCCCATAGAAATTGCCAACCTGAATTCCTACAGGCTAGATGTGAGAGGCACATTCTGCTGCTTCCTCCCTTAGAGTTAAACTTGCTTCTGAAAGCTCAACCTCCGGGAAGTTTGTTTGGCAGAGATATAGAACACACTTTTCCAAGCCTGTTGGAAGGCATTTGCAGTTTCATTTCGCGTCTAATTTCCCAAACCAAACTGCTTGCAGCTCTAACTCCCTTCTAACTACCACTTCTTCGGTTCAGTGAGATATGCTGCATTCTAAACGGAGAAGCTTCTCTGACGCTTTTTCACAGAGATTTTGAAACTGAAATCTCCCATGCCGTTTCCACCATAGGCAGCAATGGGCTTCCCCATAGAACTTGCCAACCTGAATTCCTACAGGCTAGATGTGAGAGGCACATTCTGCTGCTTCCTCCCTAAGAGTTAAGCTTGCTTGTGAAAGCTCAACCTCCGGGGAGTCTGTTTGGCAGAGATATAGAACACACTTTTCCAAGCCTGTTGGAAGGCCTTTGCAGTGTCATTTCGCATCTAATTTCCCAAACCAAACTGCTTGCAGCTCTAACTGCCTTCTAACTACCACTTCTTCGGTTCAGTGAGATATGCTGGATTCTAAACGGAGAAGCTTCTCTGACGCTTTTTCACAGAGATTTTGAAACTGAAATCTCCCATGCCGTTTCCACCATAGGCAGCAATGGGCTTCCCCATAGAACTTGCCAACCTGAATTCCTAGAGTCTAGATGTGAGAGGCACATTCTGCTGCTTCCTCCCTAAGAGTTAAGCTTGCTTCTGAAAGCTCAACCTCCGGGGACTCTGTTTGGCAGAGATATAGAACACAGTTTTCCAAGCCTGTTGGAAGGCCTTTGCAGTGTCATTTCGCATCTAATTTCCCAAACCAAACTGCTTGCAGCTCTAACTCCCTTCTAACTACCACTTCTTCGGTTCAGTGAGATATGCTGGATTCTAAACGGAGAAGCTTCTCTGACGCTTTTTCACAGAGATTTTGAAACTGAAATCTCCCATGCCGTTTCCACCATAGGCAGCAATGGGCTTCCCCATAGAACTTGCCAACCTGAATTCCTAAAGGCTAGATGTGAGAGGCACATTCTGCTGCTTCCTCCCTTAGAGTTAAACTTGCTTCTGAAAGCTCAACCTCCGGGGAGTTTGTTTGGCAGAGATATAGAACACAATTTTCCAAGCCTGTTGGAAGGCATTTGCAGTTTCATTGCGCGTCTAATTTCCCAAACCAAACTGCTTGCAGCTCTAACTGCCTTCTAACTACCACTTCTTCGGTTCAGTGAGATATGCTGGATTCTAAACGGAGAAGCTTCTCTGACGCTTTTTCACAGAGATTTTGAAACTGAAATCTCCCATGCCGTTTCCACCATAGGCAGCAATGGGCTTCCCCATAGAAATTGCCAACCTGAATTCCTACAGGCTAGATGTGAGAGGCACATTCTGCTGCTTCCTCCCTTAGAGTTAAACTTGCTTCTGAAAGCTCAACCTCCGGGAAGTTTGTTTGGCAGAGATATAGAACACACTTTTCCAAGCCTGTTGGAAGGCATTTGCAGTTTCATTTCGCGTCTAATTTCCCAAACCAAACTGCTTGCAGCTCTAACTCCCTTCTAACTACCACTTCTTCGGTTCAGTGAGATATGCTGCATTCTAAACGGAGAAGCTTCTCTGACGCTTTTTCACAGAGATTTTGAAACTGAAATCTCCCATGCCGTTTCCACCATAGGCAGCAATGGGCTTCCCCATAGAACTTGCCAACCTGAATTCCTACAGGCTAGATGTGAGAGGCACATTCTGCTGCTTCCTCCCTAAGAGTTAAGCTTGCTTGTGAAAGCTCAACCTCCGGGGAGTCTGTTTGGCAGAGATATAGAACACACTTTTCCAAGCCTGTTGGAAGGCCTTTGCAGTGTCATTTCGCATCTAATTTCCCAAACCAAACTGCTTGCAGCTCTAACTGCCTTCTAACTACCACTTCTTCGGTTCAGTGAGATATGCTGGATTCTAAACGGAGAAGCTTCTCTGACGCTTTTTCACAGAGATTTTGAAACTGAAATCTCCCATGCCGTTTCCACCATAGGCAGCAATGGGTTTCCCCATAGAACTTGCCAACCTGAATTCCTACAGGCTAGATGTGAGAGGCACATTCTGCTGCTTCCTCCCTTAGAGTTAAACTAGCTTCAGAAAGCTCAACCTCCAGGGAGTCTGTTTGGCAGAGATATAGAACACACTTTTCCAAGCCTGTTGGAAGGCATTTGCAGTTTCATTTCGCGTCTAATTTCCCAAACCAAACTGCTTGCAGCCCTAACTGCCTTCTAACTACCACTTCTTCGGTTCAGTGAGATATGCTGGATTCTAAACGGAGAAGCTTCTCTGACGCTTTTTCACAGAGATTTTGAAACTGAAATCTCCCATGCCGTTTCCACCATAGGCAGCAATGGGCTTCCCCATAGAACTTGCCAACCTGAATTCCTACAGGCTAGATGTGAGAGGCACATTCTGCTGCTTCCTCCCTAAGAGTTAAGCTTGCTTGTGAAAGCTCAACCTCCGGGGAGTCTGTTTGGCAGAGATATAGAACACACTTTTCCAATCCTGTTGGAAGGCCTTTGCAGTGTCATTTCGCATCTAATTTCCCAAACCAAACTGCTTGCAGCTCTAACTCCCTTCTAACTACCACTTCTTCGGTTCAGTGAGATATGCTGGATTCTAAACGGAGAAGCTTCTCTGACGCTTTTTCACAGAGATTTTGAAACTGAAATCTCCCATGCCGTTTCCACCATAGGCAGCAATGGGCTTCCCCATAGAACTTGCCAACCTGAATTCCTACAGGCTAGATGTGAGAGGCACATTCTGCTGCTTCCTCCCTTAGAGTTAAACTAGCTTCTGAAAGCTCAACCTCCGGGGAGTTTGTTTGGCAGAGATATAGAACACACTTTTCCAAGCCGGTTGGAAGGCATTTGCAGTTTCATTTCGCGTCTAATTTCCCAAACCAAACTGCTTGCAGCTCTAACTCCCTTCTAACTACCACTTCTTCGGTTCAGTGAGATATGCTGGATTCTAAACGGAGAAGCTTCTCTGACGCTTTTTCACAGAGATTTTGAAACTGAAATCTCCCATGCCGTTTCCACCATAGGCAGCAATGGGCTTCCCCATAGAACTTGCCAACCTGAATTCCTACAGGCTAGATGTGAGAGGCACATTCTGCTGCTTCCTCCCTTAGAGTTAAACTTGCTTCTGAAAGCTCAACCTCCGGGGAGTTTGTTTGGCAGAGATATAGAACACACTTTTCCAAGCCTGTTGGAAGGCATTTGCAGTTTCATTTCGCGTCTAATTTCCCAAACCAAACTGCTTGCAGCTCTAACTCCCTTCTAACTACCACTTCTTCGGTTCAGTGAGATATGCTGGATTCTAAACGGAGAAGCTTCTCTGACGCTTTTTCACAGAGATTTTGAAACTGAAATTTCCAAAACCGTTTCCAACGAAGGCGCCAATGGGCTTCCCCATAGAACTTGCCAACCTGAATTCCTACAGGCTAGATGTGAGAGGCACATTCTGCTGCTTCCTCCCTTAGAGTTAAACTAGCTTCAGAAAGCTCAACCTCCAGGGAGTCTGTTTGGCAGAGATATAGAACACACTTTTCCAAGCCTGTTGGAAGGCATTTGCAGTTTCATTTCGCGTCTAATTTCCCAAACCAAACTGCTTGCAGCTCTAACTGCCTTCTAACTACCACTTCTTCGGTTCAGTGAGATATGCTGGATTCTAAACGGAGAAGCTTCTCTGACGCTTTTTCACAGAGATTTTGAAACTGAAATCTCCCATGCCGTTTCCACCATAGGCAGCAATGGGCTTCCCCATAGAACTTGCCAACCTGAATTCCTACAGGCTAGATGTGAGAGGCACATTCTGCTGCTTCCTCCCTTAGAGTTAAACTAGCTTCTGAAAGCTCAACCTCCGGGGAGTTTGTTTGGCAGAGATATAGAACACACTTTTCCAAGCCTGTTGGAAGGCATTTGCAGTTTCATTTCGCGTCTAATTTCCCAAACCAAACTGCTTGCAGCTCTAACTCCCTTCTAACTACCACTTCTTCGGTTCAGTGAGATATGCTGGATTCTAAACGGAGAAGCTTCTCTGACGCTTTTTCACAGAGATTTTGAAACTGAAATCTCCCATGCCGTTTCCACCATAGGCAGCAATGGGCTTCCCCATAGAACTTGCCAACCTGAATTCCTACAGGCTAGATGTGAGAGGCACATTCTGCTGCTTCCTCCCTTAGAGTTAAACTAGCTTCTGAAAGCTCAACCTCCGGGGAGTTTCTTTGGCAGAGATATAGAACACACTTTTCCAAGCCTGTTGGAAGGCATTTGCAGTTTCATTTCGCGTCTAATTTCCCAAACCAAACTGCTTGCAGCTCTAACTCCCTTCTAACTACCACTTCTTCGGTTCAGTGAGATATGCTGGATTCTAAACGGAGAAGCTTCTCTGACGCTTTTTCACAGAGATTTTGAAACTGAAATTTCCAAACCCGTTTCCAACGAAGGCGACAATGGGCTTCCCCATAGAACTTGCCAACCTGAATTCCTACAGGCTAGATGTGAGAGGCACATTCTGCTGCTTCCTCCCTTAGAGTTAAACTAGCTTCTGAAAGCTCAACCTCCGGGGAGTTTGTTTGGCAGAGATATAGAACACACTTTTCCAAGCCTGTTGGAAGGCATTTGCAGTTTCATTTCGCGTCTAATTTCCCAAACAAACTGCTTGCAGCTCTAACTGCCTTCTAACTACCACTTCTTCGGTTCAGTGAGATATGCTGGATTCTAAACGGAGAAGCTTCTCTGACGCTTTTTCACAGAGATTTTGAAACTGAAATCTCCCATGCCGTTTCCACCATAGGCAGCAATGGGCTTCCCCATAGAACTTGCCAACCTGAATTCCTACAGGCTAGATGTGAGAGGCACATTCTGCTGCTTCCTCCCTTAGAGTTAAACTAGCTTCTGAAAGCTCAACCTCCAGGGAGTCTGTTTGGCAGAGATATAGAACACACTTTTCTAAGCCTGTTGGAAGGCATTTGCAGTTTCATTTCGCGTCTAATTTCCCAAACCAAACTGCTTGCAGCTCTAACTCCCTTCTAACTACCACTTCTTCGGTTCAGTGAGATATGCTGGATTCTAAACGGAGAAGCTTCTCTGACGCTTTTTCACAGAGATTTTGAAACTGAAATTTCCAAAACCGTTTCCAACGAAGGCGCCAATGGGCTTCCCCATAGAACTTGCCAACCTGAATTCCTACAGGCTAGATGTGAGAGGCACATTCTGCTGCTTCCTCCCTTAGAGTTAAACTAGCTTCAGAAAGCTCAACCTCCAGGGAGTCTGTTTGGCAGAGATATAGAACACACTTTTCCAAGCCTGTTGGAAGGCATTTGCAGTTTCATTTCGCGTCTAATTTCCCAAACCAAACTGCTTGCAGCTCTAACTGCCTTCTAACTACCACTTCTTCGGTTCAGTGAGATATGCTGGATTCTAAACGGAGAAGCTTCTCTGACGCTTTTTCACAGAGATTTTGAAACTGAAATCTCCCATGCCGTTTCCACCATAGGCAGCAATGGGCTTCCCCATAGAACTTGCCAACCTGAATTCCTACAGGCTAGATGTGAGAGGCACATTCTGCTGCTTCCTCCCTTAGAGTTAAACTAGCTTCTGAAAGCTCAACCTCCGGGGAGTTTGTTTGGCAGAGATATAGAACACACTTTTCCAAGCCTGTTGGAAGGCATTTGCAGTTTCATTTCGCGTCTAATTTCCCAAACCAAACTGCTTGCAGCTCTAACTCCCTTCTAACTACCACTTCTTCGGTTCAGTGAGATATGCTGGATTCTAAACGGAGAAGCTTCTCTGACGCTTTTTCACAGAGATTTTGAAACTGAAATCTCCCATGCCGTTTCCACCATAGGCAGCAATGGGCTTCCCCATAGAACTTGCCAACCTGAATTCCTACAGGCTAGATGTGAGAGGCACATTCTGCTGCTTCCTCCCTTAGAGTTAAACTAGCTTCTGAAAGCTCAACCTCCGGGGAGTTTCTTTGGCAGAGATATAGAACACACTTTTCCAAGCCTGTTGGAAGGCATTTGCAGTTTCATTTCGCGTCTAATTTCCCAAACCAAACTGCTTGCAGCTCTAACTCCCTTCTAACTACCACTTCTTCGGTTCAGTGAGATATGCTGGATTCTAAACGGAGAAGCTTCTCTGACGCTTTTTCACAGAGATTTTGAAACTGAAATTTCCAAACCCGTTTCCAACGAAGGCGACAATGGGCTTCCCCATAGAACTTGCCAACCTGAATTCCTACAGGCTAGATGTGAGAGGCACATTCTGCTGCTTCCTCCCTTAGAGTTAAACTAGCTTCTGAAAGCTCAACCTCCGGGGAGTTTGTTTGGCAGAGATATAGAACACACTTTTCCAAGCCTGTTGGAAGGCATTTGCAGTTTCATTTCGCGTCTAATTTCCCAAACAAACTGCTTGCAGCTCTAACTGCCTTCTAACTACCACTTCTTCGGTTCAGTGAGATATGCTGGATTCTAAACGGAGAAGCTTCTCTGACGCTTTTTCACAGAGATTTTGAAACTGAAATCTCCCATGCCGTTTCCACCATAGGCAGCAATGGGCTTCCCCATAGAACTTGCCAACCTGAATTCCTACAGGCTAGATGTGAGAGGCACATTCTGCTGCTTCCTCCCTTAGAGTTAAACTAGCTTCTGAAAGCTCAACCTCCAGGGAGTCTGTTTGGCAGAGATATAGAACACACTTTTCTAAGCCTGTTGGAAGGCATTTGCAGTTTCATTTCGCGTCTAATTTCCCAAACCAAACTGCTTGCAGCTCTAACTCCCTTCTAACTACCACTTCTTCGGTTCAGTGAGATATGCTGGATTCTAAACGGAGAAGCTTCTCTGACGCTTTTTCACAGAGATTTTGAAACTGAAATCTCCCATGCCGTTTCCACCATAGGCAGCAATGGGCTTCCCCATAGAACTTGCCAACCTGAATTCCTACAGGCTAGATGTGAGAGGCACATTCTGCTGCTTCCTCCCTTAGAGTTAAACTTGCTTCTGAAAGCTCAACCTCCGGGGAGTTTGTTTGGCAGAGATATAGAACACACTTTTCCAAGCCTGTTGGAAGGCATTTGCAGTTTCATTTCGCGTCTAATTTCCCAAACCAAACTGCTTGCAGCTCTAACTCCCTTCTAACTACCACTTCTTCGGTTCAGTGAGATAAGCTGGATTCTAAACGGAGAAGCTTCTCTGACGCTTTTTCACAGAGATTTTGAAACTGAAATTTCCAAACCCGTTTCCAACGAAGGCGCCAATGGGCTTCCCCATAGAACTTGCCAACCTGAATTCCTACAGGCTAGATGTGAGAGGCACATTCTGCTGCTTCCTCCCTTAGAGTTAAACTAGCTTCTGAAAGCTCAACCTCCGGGGAGTTTGTTTGGCAGAGATATAGAACACACTTTTCCAAGCCTGTTGGAAGGCATTTGCAGTTTCATTTCGCGTCTAATTTCCCAAACCAAACTGCTTGCAGCTCTAACTCCCTTCTAACTACCACTTCTTCGGTTCAGTGAGATATGCTGGATTCTAAACGGAGAAGCTTCTCTGACGCTTTTTCACAGAGATTTTGAAACTGAAATCTCCCATGCCGTTTCCACCATAGGCAGCAATGGGCTTCCCCATAGAACTTGCCAACCTGAATTCCTACAGGCTAGATGTGAGAGGCACATTCTGCTGCTTCCTCCCTTAGAGTTAAACTTGCTTCTGAAAGCTCAACCTCCGGGGAGTTTCTTTGGCAGAGATATAGAACACACTTTTCCAAGCCTGTTGGAAGGCATTTGCAGTTTCATTTCGCGTCTAATTTCCCAAACCAAACTGCTTGCAGCTCTAACTCCCTTCTAACTACCACTTCTTCGGTTCAGTGAGATATGCAGGATTCTAAACGGAGAAGCTTCTCTGACGCTTTTTCACAGTGATTTTGAAACTGAAATTTCCAAACCCGTTTCCAACGAAGGCGACAATGGGCTTCCCCATAGAACTTGCCAAGCTGAATTCCTACAGGCTAGATGTGAGATGCACATTCTGCTGCTTCCTCCCTTAGAGTTAAACTAGCTTCTGAAAGCTCAACCTCCGGGGAGTTTGTTTGGCAGAGATATAGAACACACTTTTCCAAGCCTGTTGGAAGGCATTTGCAGTTTCATTTCGCGTCTAATTTCGCAAACCAAACTGCTTGCAGCTCTAACTGCCTTCTAACTACCACTTCTTCGGTTCAGTTAGATATGCTGGATTCTAAACGGAGAAGCTTCTCTGACGCTTTTTCACAGAGATTTTGAAACTGAAATCTCCCATGCCGTTTCCACCATAGGCAGCAATGGGCTTCCCCATAGAACTTGCCAACCTGAATTCCTACAGGCTAGATGTGAGAGGCACATTCTGCTGCTTCCTCCCTTAGAGTTCAACTAGCTTCTGAAAGCTCAACCTCCAGGGAGACTGTTTGGCAGAGATATAGAACACACTTTTCCAAGCCTGTTGGAAGGCATTTGCAGTTTCATTTCGCGTCTAATTTCCCAAACCAAACTGCTTGCAGCTCTAACTGCCTTCTAACTACCACTTCTTCGGTTCAGTGAGATATGCTGGATTCTAAACGGAGAAGCTTCTCTGACGCTTTTTCACAGAGATTTTGAAACTGAAATCTCCCATGCCGTTTCCACCATAGGCAGCAATGGGCTTCCCCATAGAACTTGCCAACCTGAATTCCTACAGGCTAGATGTGAGAGGCACATTCTGCTGCTTCCTCCCTTAGAGTTAAACTTGTTTCTGAAAGCTCAACCTCCGGGGAGTTTGTTTGGCAGAGATATAGAACACACTTTTCCAAGCCTGTTGGAAGGCATTTGCAGTTTCATTTCGCGTCTAATTTCCCAAACCAAACTGCTTGCAGCTCTAACTGCCTTCTAACTACCACTTCTTCGGTTCAGTGAGATATGCTGGATTCTAAACGGAGAAGCTTCTCTGACGCTTTTTCACAGAGATTTTGAAACTGAAATTTCCAAACCCGTTTCCAACGAAGGCGCCAATGGGCTTCCCCATAGAACTTGCCAACCTGAATTCCTACAGGCTAGATGTGAGAGGCACATTCTGCTGCTTCCTCCCTTAGAGTTAAACTAGCTTCTGAAAGCTCAACCTCCGGGGAGTTTGTTTGGCAGAGATATAGAACACACTTTTCCAAGCCTGTTGGAAGGCATTTGCAGTTTCATTTCGCGTCTAATTTCCCAAACCAAACTGCTTGCAGCTCTAACTCCCTTCTAACTACCACTTCTTCGGTTCAGTGAGATATGCTGGATTCTAAACGGAGAAGCTTCTCTGACGCTTTTTCACAGAGATTTTGAAACTGAAATCTCCCATGCCGTTTCCACCCTAGGCAGCAATGGGCTTCCCCATAGAACTTGCCAACCTGAATTCCTACAGGCTAGATGTGAGAGGCACATTCTGCTGCTTCCTCCCTTAGAGTTAAACTTGCTTCTGAAAGCTCAACCTCCGGGGAGTTTGTTTGGCAGAGATATAGAACACACATTTCCAAGCCTGTTGGAAGGCATTTGCAGTTTCATTTCGCGTCTAATTTCCCAAACCAAACTGCTTGCAGCTCTAACTCCCTTCTAACTACCACTTCTTCGGTTCAGTGAGATATGCTGGATTCTAAACGGAGAAGCTTCTCTGACGCTTTTTCACAGAGATTTTGAAACTGAAATTTCCAAACCCGTTTCCAACGAAGGCGACAATGGGCTTCCCCATAGAACTTGCCAACCTGAATTCCTACAGGCTAGATGTGAGATGCACATTCTGCTGCTTCCTCCCTTAGAGTTAAACTAGCTTCTGAAAGCTCAACCTCCGGGGAGTTTGTTTGGCAGAGATATAGAACACACTTTTCCAAGCCTGTTGGAAGGCATTTGCAGTTTCATTTCGCGTCTAATTTCCCAAACCAAACTGCTTGCAGCTCTAACTCCCTTCTAACTACCACTTCTTCGGTTCAGTGAGATATGCTGGATTCTAAACGGAGAAGCTTCTCTGACGCTTTTTCCAGAGATTTTGAAACTGAAATCTCCCATGCCGTTTCCACCATAGGCAGCAATGGGCTTCCCCATAGAACTTGCCAACCTGAATTCCTAAAGGCTAGATGTGAAAGGCACTTTCTGCTGCATCCTCCCTTAGAGTTAAACTTGCTTCTGAAAGCTCAACCTCCGGGGAGTTTGTTTGGCAGAGATATAGAACACACTTTTCCAAGCCTGTTGGAAGGCATTTGCAGTTTCATTTCGCGTCTAATTTCCCAAACCAAACTGCTTGCAGCTCTAACTCCCTTCTAACTACCACTTCTTCGGTTCAGTGAGATATGCTGGATTCTAAACGGAGAAGCTTCTCTGACGCTTTTTCACAGAGATTTTGAAACTGAAATCTCCCATGCCGTTTCCACCATAGGCAGCAATGGGCTTCCCCATAGAACTTGCCAACCTGAATTCCTACAGGCTAGATGTGAGAGGCACATTCTGCTGCTTCCTCCCTAACAGTTAAGCTTGCTTCTGAAAGCTCAACCTCCGGGGACTCTGTTTGGAACAGATATAGAACACAATTTTCCAAGCCTGTTGGAAGGCCTTTGCAGTGTCATTTCGCATCTAATTTCCCAAACCAAACTGCTTGCAGCTCTAACTGCCTTCTAACTACCACTTCTTCGGTTCAGTGAGATATGCTGGATTCTAAACGGAGAAGCTTCTCTGACGCTTTTTCACAGAGATTTTGAAACTGAAATCTCCCATGCCGTTTCCACCATAGGCAGCAATGGGCTTCCCCATAGAACTTGCCAACCTGAATTCCTACAGGCTAGATGTGAGAGGCACATTCTGCTGCTTCCTCCCTTAGAGTTAAACTAGCTTCTGATAGCTCAACCTCTGGGGAGTTTGTTTGGCAGAGATATAGAACACACTTTTCCAAGCCTGTTGGAAGGCCTTTGCAGTGTCATTTCGCATCTAATTTCCCAAACCAAACTGCTTGCAGCTCTAACTCCCTTCTAACTACCACTTCTTCGGTTCAGTGAGATATGCTGGATTCTAAACGGAGAAGCTTCTCTGACGCTTTTTCACAGAGATTTTGAAACTGAAATCTCCCATGCCGTTTCCACCATAGGCAGCAATGGGCTTCCCCATAGAACTTGCCAACCTGAATTCCTACAGGCTAGATGTGAGAGGCACATTCTGCTGCTTCCTCCCTTAGAGTTAAACTAGCTTCTGAAAGCTCAACCTCCGGGGAGTTTGTTTGGCAGAGATATAGAACACACTTTTCCAAGCCTGTTGGAAGGCATTTGCAGTTTCATTTCGCGTCTAATTTCCCAAACCAAACTGCTTGCAGCTCTAACTCCCTTCTAACTACCACTTCTTCGGTTCAGTGAGATATGCTGGATTCTAAACGGAGAAGCTTCTCTGACGCTTTTTCACAGAGATTTTGAAACTGAAATCTCCCATGCCGTTTCCACCATAGGCAGCAATGGGCTTCCCCATAGAACTTGCCAACCTGAATTCCTACAGGCTAGATGTGAGAGGCACATTCTGCTGCTTCCACCCTTAGAGTTAAACTTGCTTCTGAAAGCTCAACCTCCGGGGAGTTTGTTTGGCAGAGATATAGAACACACTTTTCCAAGCCTGTTGGAAGGCATTTGCAGTTTCATTTCGCGTCTAATTTCCCAAACCAAACTGCTTGCAGCTCTAACTCCCTTCTAACTACCACTTCTTCGGTTCAGTGAGATATGCTGGATTCTAAACGGAGAACCTTCTCTGACGCTTTTTCACAGAGATTTTGAAACTGAAATTTCCAAACCCGTTTCCAACGAAGGCGCCAATGGGCTTCCCCATAGAACTTGCCAACCTGAATTCCTACAGGCTAGATGTGAGAGGCACATTCTGCTGCTTCCTCCCTTAGAGTTAAACTAGCTTCTGAAAGCTCAACCTCCAGGGAGTCTGTTTGGCAGATATATAGAACACACTTTTCCAAGCCTGTTGGAAGGCATTTGCAGTTTCATTTCGCGTCTAATTTCCCAAACCAAACTGCTTGCAGCTCTAACTGCCTTCTAACTACCACTTCTTCGGTTCAGTGAGATATGCTGGATTCTAAACGGAGAAGCTTCTCTGACGCTTTTTCACAGAGATTTTGAAACTGAAATCTCCCATGCCGTTTCCACCATAGGCAGCAATGGGCTTCCCCATAGAACTTGCCAACCTGAATTCCTACAGGCTAGATGTGAGAGGCACATTCTGCTGCTTCCTCCCTAACAGTTAAGCTTGCTTCTGAAAGCTCAACCTCCGGGGACTCTGTTTGGCACAGATATAGAACACACTTTTCCAAGCCTGTTGGAAGGCCTTTGCAGTGTCATTTCGCATCTAATTTCCCAAACCAAACTGCTTGCAGCTCTAACTCCCTTCTAACTACCACTTCTTCGGTTCAGTGAGATATGCTGGATTCTAAACGGAGAAGCTTCTCTGACGCTTTTTCACAGAGATTTTGAAACTGAAATTTCCAAACCCGTTTCCAACGAAGGCGCCAATGGGCTTCCCCATAGAACTTGCCAACCTGAATTCCTACAGGCTAGATGTGAGAGGCACATTCTGCTGCTTCCTCCCTTAGAGTTAAACTAGCTTCTGAAAGCTCAACCTCCGGGGAGTTTGTTTGGCAGAGATATAGAACACACTTTTCCAAGCCTGTTGGAAGGCATTTGCAGTTTCATTTCGCGTCTAATTTCCCAAACCAAACTGCTTGCAGCTCTAACTCCCTTCTAACTACCACTTCTTCCGTTCAGTGAGATAAGCTGGATTCTAAACGGAGAAGCTTCTCTGACGCTTTTTCACAGAGATTTTGAAACTGAAATTTCCAAACCCGTTTCCAACGAAGGCGCCAATGGGCTTCCCCATAGAACTTGCCAACCTGAATTCCTACAGGCTAGATGTGAGAGGCACATTCTGCTGCTTCCTCCCTTAGAGTTAAACTAGCTTCTGAAAGCTCAACCTCCGGGGAGTTTGTTTGGCAGAGATATAGAACACACTTTTCCAAGCCTGTTGGAAGGCATTTGCAGTTTCATTTCGCGTCTAATTTCCCAAACCAAACTGCTTGCAGCTCTAACTCCCTTCTAACTACCACTTCTTCGGTTCAGTGAGATATGCTGGATTCTAAACGGAGAAGCTTCTCTGACGCTTTTTCACAGAGATTTTGAAACTGAAATCTCCCATGCCGTTTCCACCATAGGCAGCAATGGGCTTCCCCATAGAACTTGCCAACCTGAATTCCTACAGGCTAGATGTGAGAGGCACATTCTGCTGCTTCCTCCCTTAGAGTTAAACTAGCTTCTGAAAGCTCAACCTCCAGGGAGTCTGTTTGGCAGAGATATAGAACACACTTTTCCAAGCCTGTTGGAAGGCATTTGCAGTTTCATTTCGCGTCTAATTTCCCAAACCAAACTGCTTGCAGCTCTAACTGCCTTCTAACTACCACTTCTTCGGTTCAGTGAGATATGCTGGATTCTAAATGGAGAAGCTTCTCTGTCGCTTTTTCACAGAGATTTTGAAACTGAAATCTCCCATGCCGTTTCCACCATAGGCAGCAATGGGCTTCCCCATAGAACTTGCCAACCTGAATTCCTACAGGCTAGATGTGAGAGGCACATTCTGCTGCTTCCTCCCTAACAGTTAAGCTTGCTTCTGAAAGCTCAACCTCCGGGGACTCTGTTTGGCAGAGATATAGAACACACTTTTCCAAGCCTGTTGGAAGGCATTTGCAGTTTCATTTCGCGTCTAATTTCCCAAACCAAACTGCTTGCAGCTCTAACTCCCTTCTAACTACCACTTCTTCGGTTCAGTGAGATAAGCTGGATTCTAAACGGAGAAGCTTCTCTGACGCTTTTTCACAGAGATTTTGAAACTGAAATTTCCAAACCCGTTTCCAACGAAGGCGCCAATGGGCTTCCCCATAGAACTTGCCAACCTGAATTCCTACAGGCTAGATGTGAGAGGCACATTCTGCTGCTTCCTCCCTTAGAGTTAAACTAGCTTCTGAAAGCTCAACCTCCGGGGAGTTTGTTTGGCAGAGATATAGAACACACTTTTCCAAGCCTGTTGGAAGGCATTTGCAGTTTCATTTCGCGTCTAATTTCCCAAACCAAACTGCTTGCAGCTCTAACTCCCTTCTAACTACCACTTCTTCGGTTCAGTGAGATATGCTGGATTCTAAACGGAGAAGCTTCTCTGACGCTTTTTCACAGAGATTTTGAAACTGAAATCTCCCATGCCGTTTCCACCATAGGCAGCAATGGGCTTCCCCATAGAACTTGCCAACCTGAATTCCTACAGGCTAGATGTGAGAGGCACATTCTGCTGCTTCCTCCCTTAGAGTTAAACTTGCTTCTGAAAGCTCAACCTCCGGGGAGTTTGTTTGGCAGAGATATAGAACACACTTTTCCAAGCCTGTTGGAAGGCATTTGCAGTGTCATTTCGCGTCTAATTTCCCAAACCAAACTGCTTGCAGCTCTAACTCCCTTCTAACTACCACTTCTTCCGTTCAGTGAGATAAGCTGGATTCTAAACGGAGAAGCTTCTCTGACGCTTTTTCACAGAGATTTTGAAACTGAAATTTCCAAACCCGTTTCCAACGAAGGCGCCAATGGGCTTCCCCATAGAACTTGCCAACCTGAATTCCTACAGGCTAGATGTGAGAGGCACATTCTGCTGCTTCCTCCCTTAGAGTTAAACTAGCTTCTGAAAGCTCAACCTCCGGGGAGTTTCTTTGGCAGAGATATAGAACACACTTTTCCAAGCCTGTTGGAAGGCATTTGCAGTTTCATTTCGCGTCTAATTTCCCAAACCAAACTGCTTGCAGCTCTAACTCCCTTCTAACTACCACTTCTTCGGTTCAGTGAGATATGCTGGATTCTAAACGGAGAAGCTTCTCTGACGCTTTTTCACAGAGATTTTGAAACTGAAATTTCCAAACCCGTTTCCAACGAAGGCGACAATGGGCTTCCCCATAGAACTTGCCAACCTGAATTCCTACAGGCTAGATGTGAGATGCACATTCTGCTGCTTCCTCCCTTAGAGTTAAACTAGCTTCTGAAAGCTCAACCTCCGGGGAGTTTGTTTGGCAGAGATATAGAACACACTTTTCCAAGCCTGTTGGAAGGCATTTGCAGTTTCATTTCGCGTCTAATTTCCCAAACAAACTGCTTGCAGCTCTAACTGCCTTCTAACTACCACTTCTTCGGTTCAGTGAGATATGCTGGATTCTAAACGGAGAAGCTTCTCTGACGCTTTTTCACAGAGATTTTGAAACTGAAATCTCCCATGCCGTTTCCACCATAGGCAGCAATGGGCTTCCCCATAGAACTTGCCAACCTGAATTCCTACAGGCTAGATGTGAGAGGCACATTCTGCTGCTTCCTCCCTTAGAGTTAAACTTGCTTCTGAAAGCTCAACCTCCGGGGAGTTTGTTTGGCAGAGATATAGAACACACTTTTCCAAGCCTGTTGGAAGGCATTTGCAGTTTCATTTCGCGTCTAATTTCCCAAAGCAAACTGCTTGCAGCTCTAACTCCCATCTAACTACCACTTCTTCGGTTCAGTGAGATATGCTGGATTCTAAACGGAGAAGCTTCTCTGACGCTTTTTCACAGAGATTTTGAAACTGAAATCTCCCATGCCGTTTCCACCATAGGCAGCAATGGGCTTCCCCATAGAACTTGCCAACCTGAATTCCTACAGGCTAGATGTGAGAGGCACATTCTGCTGCTTCCTCCCTTAGAGTTAAACTAGCTTCTGAAAGCTCAACCTCCAGGGAGTCTGTTTGGCAGAGATATAGAACACACTTTTCCAAGCCTGTTGGAAGGCATTTGCAGTTTCATTTCGCGTCTAATTTCCCAAACCAAACTGCTTGCAGCTCTAACTCCCTTCTAACTACCACTTCTTCGGTTCAGTGAGATAAGCTGGATTCTAAACGGAGAAGCTTCTCTGACGCTTTTCAACAGAGATTTTGAAACTGAAATTTCCAAACCCGTTTCCAAGGAAGGCGCCAATGGGCTTCCCCATAGAACTTGCCAACCTGAATTCCTACAGGCTAGATGTGAGAGGCACATTCTGCTGCTTCCTCCCTTAGAGTTAAACTAGCTTCTGAAAGCTCAACCTCCGGGGAGTTTGTTTGGCAGAGATATAGAACACACTTTTCCAAGCCTGTTGGAAGGCATTTGCAGTTTCATTTCGCGTCTAATTTCCCAAACCAAACTGCTTGCAGCTCTAACTCCCTTCTAACTACCACTTCTTCGGTTCAGTGAGATATGCTGGATTCTAAACGGAGAAGCTTCTCTGACGCTTTTTCACAGAGATTTTGAAACTGAAATCTCCCATGCCGTTTCCACCATAGGCAGCAATGGGCTTCCCCATAGAACTTGCCAACCTGAATTCCTACAGGCTAGATGTGAGAGGCACATTCTGCTGCTTCCTCCCTTAGAGTTAAACTTGCTTCTGAAAGCTGAACCTCCGGGGAGTTTGTTTGGCAGAGATATAGAACACAATTTTCCAAGCCTGTTGGAAGGCATTTGCAGTTTCATTTCGCGTCTAATTTCCCAAACAAACTGCTTGCAGCTCTAACTGCCTTCTAACTACCACTTCTTCGGTTCAGTGAGATATGCTGGATTCTAAACGGAGAAGCTTCTCTGACGCTTTTTCACAGAGATTTTGAAACTGAAATCTCCCATGCCGTTTCCACCATAGGCAGCAATGGGCTTCCCCATAGAACTTGCCAACCTGAATTCCTACAGGCTAGATGTGAGAGGCACATTCTGCTGCTTCCTCCCTTAGAGTTAAACTAGCTTCTGAAAGCTCAACCTCCAGGGAGTCTGTTTGGCAGAGATATAGAACACACTTTTCCAAGCCTGTTGGAAGGCATTTACAGTTTCATTTCACGTCTAATTTCCCAAACCAAACTGCTTGCAGCTCTAACTGCCTTCTAACTACCACTTCTTCGGTTCAGTGAGATATGCTGGATTCTAAACGGAGAAGCTTCTCTGACGCTTTTTCACAGAGATTTTGAAACTGAAATCTCCCATGCCGTTTCCACCATAGGCAGCAATGGGCTTCCCCATAGAACTTGCCAACCTGAATTCCTACAGGCTAGATGTGAGAGGCACATTCTGCTGCTTCCTCCCTTAGAGTTAAACTTGCTTCTGAAAGCTCAACCTCCGGGGAGTTTGTTTGGCAGAGATATAGAACACACTTTTCCAAGCCTGTTGGAAGGCATTTGCAGTTTCATTTCGCGTCTAATTTCCCAAACCAAACTGCTTGCAGCTCTAACTCCCTTCTAACTACCACTTCTTCCGTTCAGTGAGATAAGCTGGATTCTAAACGGAGAAGCTTCTCTGACGCTTTTTCACAGAGATTTTGAAACTGAAATTTCCAAACCCGTTTCCAACGAAGGCGCCAATGGGCTTCCCCATAGAACTTGCCAACCTGAATTCCTACAGGCTAGATGTGAGAGGCACATTCTGCTGCTTCCTCCCTTAGAGTTAAACTAGCTTCTGAAAGCTCAACCTCCGGGGAGTTTGTTTGGCAGAGATATAGAACACACTTTTCCAAGCCTGTTGGAAGGCATTTGCAGTTTCATTTCGCGTCTAATTTCCCAAACCAAACTGCTTACAGCTCTAACTCCCTTCTAACTACCACTTCTTCGGTTCAGTGAGATATGCTGGATTCTAAACGGAGAAGCTTCTCTGACGCTTTTTCACAGAGATTTTGAAACTGAAATCTCCCATGCCGTTTCCACCATAGGAAGCAATGGGCTTCCCCATAGAACTTGCCAACCTGAATTCCTACAGGCTAGATGTGAGAGGCACATTCTGCTGCTTCCTCCCTTAGAGTTAAACTTGCTTCTGAAAGCTCAACCTCCGGGGAGTTTCTTTGGCAGAGATATAGAACACACTTTTCCAAGCCTGTTGGAAGGCATTTGCAGTTTCATTTCGCGTCTAATTTCCCAAACCAAACTGCTTGCAGCTCTAACTCCCTTCTAACTACCACTTCTTCGGTTCAGTGAGATATGCTGGATTCTAAACGGAGAAGCTTCTCTGACGCTTTTTCACAGAGATTTTGAAACTGAAATCTCCCATGCCGTTTCCACCATAGGCAGCAATGGGCTTCCCCATAGAACTTGCCAACCTGAATTCCTACAGGCTAGATGTGAGAGGCACATTCTGCTGCTTCCTCCCTAACAGTTAAGCTTGCTTCTGAAAGCTCAACCTCCGGGGACTCTGTTTGGCACAGATATAGAACACACTTTTCCAAGCCTGTTGGAAGGCATTTGCAGTTTCATTTCGCGTCTAATTTCCCAAACCAAACTGCTTGCAGCTCTAACTGCCTTCTAACTACCACTTCTTCGGTTCAGTGAGATATGCTGGATTCTAAACGGAGAAGCTTCTCTGACGCTTTTTCACAGAGCTTTTGAAACTGAAATCTCCCATGCCGTTTCCACCATAGGCAGCAATGGGCTTCCCCATAGAACTTGCCAACCTGAATTCCTACAGGCTAGATGTGAGAGGCACATTCTGCTGCTTCCTCCCTTAGAGTTAAACTAGCTTCTGAAAGCTCAACCTCCAGGGAGTCTGTTTGGCAGAGATATAGAACACACTTTTCCAAGCCTGTTGGAAGGCATTTGCAGTTTCATTTCGCGTCTAATTTCCCAAACCAAACTGCTTGCAGCTCTAACTGCCTTCTAACTACCACTTCTTCGGTTCAGTGAGATATGCTGGATTCTAAATGGAGAAGCTTCTCTGTCGCTTTTTCACAGAGATTTTGAAACTGAAATCTCCCATGCCGTTTCCACCATAGGCAGCAATGGGCTTACCCATAGAACTTGCCAACCTGAATTCCTACAGGCTAGATGTGAGAGGCACATTCTCCTGCTTCCTCCCTAACAGATAAGCTTGCTTCTGAAAGCTCAACCTCCGGGGACTCTGTTTGGCACAGATATAGAACACACTTTTCCAAGCCTGTTGGAAGGCATTTGCAGTTTCATTTCGCGTCTAATTTCCCAAACCAAACTGCTTGCAGCTCTAACTCCCTTCTAACTACCACTTCTTCGGTTCAGTGAGATAAGCTGGATTCTAAACGGAGAAGCTTCTCTGACGCTTTTTCACAGAGATTTTGAAACTGAAATTTCCAAACCCGTTTCCAACGAAGGCGCCAATGGGCTTCCCCATAGAACTTGCCAACCTGAATTCCTACAGGCTAGATGTGAGAGGCACATTCTGCTGCTTCCTCCCTTAGAGTTAAACTAGCTTCTGAAAGCTCAACCTCCGGGGAGTTTGTTTGGCAGAGATATAGAACACACTTTTCCAAGCCTGTTGGAAGGCATTTGCAGTTTCATTTCGCGTCTAATTTCCCAAACCAAACTGCTTGCAGCTCTAACTCCCTTCTAACTACCACTTCTTCGGTTCAGTGAGATATGCTGGATTCTAAACGGAGAAGCTTCTCTGACGCTTTTTCACAGAGATTTTGAAACTGAAATCTCCCATGCCGTTTCCACCATAGGCAGCAATGGGCTTCCCCATAGAACTTGCCAACCTGAATTCCTACAGGCTAGATGTGAGAGGCACATTCTGCTGCTTCCTCCCTTAGAGTTAAACTTGCTTCTGAAAGCTCAACCTCCGGGGAGTTTCTTTGGCAGAGATATAGAACACACTTTTCCAAGCCTGTTGGAAGGCATTTGCAGTTTCATTTCGCGTCTAATTTCCCAAACCAAACTGCTTGCAGCTCTAACTCCCTTCTAACTACCACTTCTTCGGTTCAGTGAGATATGCTGGATTCTAAACGGAGAAGCTTCTCTGACGCTTTTTCACAGTGATTTTGAAACTGAAATTTCCAAACCCGTTTCCAACGAAGGCGACAATGGGCTTCCCCATAGAACTTGCCAACCTGAATTCCTACAGGCTAGATGTGAGATGCACATTCTGCTGCTTCCTCCCTTAGAGTTAAACTAGCTTCTGAAAGCTCAACCTCCGGGGAGTTTGTTTGGCAGAGATATAGAACACACTTTTCCAAGCCTGTTGGAAGGCATTTGCAGTTTCATTTCGCGTCTAATTTCGCAAACCAAACTGCTTGCAGCTCTAACTGCCTTCTAACTACCACTTCTTCGGTTCAGTTAGATATGCTGGATTCTAAACGGAGAAGCTTCTCTGACGCTTTTTCACAGAGATTTTGAAACTGAAATCTCCCATGCCGTTTCCACCATAGGCAGCAATGGGCTTCCCCATAGAACTTGCCAACCTGAATTCCTACAGGCTAGATGTGAGAGGCACATTCTGCTGCTTCCTCCCTTAGAGTTCAACTAGCTTCTGAAAGCTCAACCTCCAGGGAGACTGTTTGGCAGAGATATAGAACACACTTTTCCAAGCCTGTTGGAAGGCATTTGCAGTTTCATTTCGCGTCTAATTTCCCAAACCAAACTGCTTGCAGCTCTAACTGCCTTCTAACTACCACTTCTTCGGTTCAGTGAGATATGCTGGATTCTAAACGGAGAAGCTTCTCTGACGCTTTTTCACAGAGATTTTGAAACTGAAATCTCCCATGCCGTTTCCACCATAGGCAGCAATGGGCTTCCCCATAGAACTTGCCAACCTGAATTCCTACAGGCTAGATGTGAGAGGCACATTCTGCTGCTTCCTCCCTTAGAGTTAAACTTGTTTCTGAAAGCTCAACCTCCGGGGAGTTTGTTTGGCAGAGATATAGAACACACTTTTCCAAGCCTGTTGGAAGGCATTTGCAGTTTCATTTCGCGTCTAATTTCCCAAACCAAACTGCTTGCAGCTCTAACTCCCTTCTAACTACCACTTCTCCCGTTCAGTGAGATCAGCTGGATTCTAAACGGAGAAGCTTCTCTGACGCTTTTTCACAGAGATTTTGAAACTGAAATTTCCAAACCCGTTTCCAACGAAGGCGCCAATGGGCTTCCCCATAGAACTTGCCAACCTGAATTCCTACAGGCTAGATGTGAGAGGCACATTCTGCTGCTTCCTCCCTTAGAGTTAAACTAGCTTCTGAAAGCTCAACCTCCGGGGAGTTTGTTTGGCAGAGATATAGAACACACTTTTCCAAGCCTGTTGGAAGGCATTTGCAGTTTCATTTCGCGTCTAATTTCCCAAACCAAACTGCTTGCAGCTCTAACTCCCTTCTAACTACCACTTCTTCGGTTCAGTGAGATATGCTGGATTCTAAACGGAGAAGCTTCTCTGACGCTTTTTCACAGAGATTTTGAAACTGAAATCTCCCATGCCGTTTCCACCCTAGGCAGCAATGGGCTTCCCCATAGAACTTGCCAACCTGAATTCCTACAGGCTAGATGTGAGAGGCACATTCTGCTGCTTCCTCCCTTAGAGTTAAACTTGCTTCTGAAAGCTCAACCTCCGGGGAGTTTGTTTGGCAGAGATATAGAACACACTTTTCCAAGCCTGTTGGAAGGCATTTGCAGTTTCATTTCGCGTCTAATTTCCCAAACCAAACTGCTTGCAGCTCTAACTCCCTTCTAACTACCACTTCTTCGGTTCAGTGAGATATGCTGGATTCTAAACGGAGAAGCTTCTCTGACACTTTTTCACAGAGATTTTGAAACTGAAATTTCCAAACCCGTTTCCAACGAAGGCGACAATGGGCTTCCCCATAGAACTTGCCAACCTGAATTCCTACAGGCTAGATGTGAGATGCACATTCTGCTGCTTCCTCCCTTAGAGTTAAACTAGCTTCTGAAAGCTCAACCTCCGGGGAGTTTGTTTGGCAGAGATATAGAACACACTTTTCCAAGCCTGTTGGAAGGCATTTGCAGTTTCATTTCGCGTCTAATTTCCCAAACCAAACTGCTTGCAGCTCTAACTGCCTTCTAACTACCACTTCTTCGGTTCAGTGAGATATGCTGGATTCTAAACGGAGAAGCTTCTCTGACGCTTTTTCACAGAGATTTTGAAACTGAAATCTCCCATGCCGTTTCCACCATAGGCAGCAATGGGCTTCCCCATAGAACTTGCCAACCTGAATTCCTACAGGCTAGATGTGAGAGGCACATTCTGCTGCTTCCTCCCTTAGAGTTAAACTAGCTTCTGAAAGCTCAACCTCCGGGGAGTTTGTTTGGCAGAGATATAGAACACACTTTTCCAAGCCTGTTGGAAGGCCTTTGCAGTTTCATTTCGCGTCTAATTTCCCAAACCAAACTGCTTGCAGCTCTAACTCCCTTCTAACTACCACTTCTTCGGTTCATTGAGATATGCTGGATTCTAAACGGAGAAGCTTCTCTGACGCTTTTTCACAGAGATTTTGAAACTGAAATCTCCCATGCCGTTTCCACCATAGGCAGCAATGGGCTTCCCCATAGAACTTGCCAACCTGAATTCCTAAAGGCTAGATGTGAAAGGCACTTTCTGCTGCATCCTCCCTTAGAGTTAAACTTGCTTCTGAAAGCTCAACCTCCGGGGAGTTTGTTTGGCAGAGATATAGAACACACTTTTCCAAGCCTGTTGGAAGGCATTTGCAGTTTCATTTCGCGTCTAATTTCCCAAACCAAACTGCTTGCAGCTCTAACTCCCTTCTAACTACCACTTCTTCGGTTCAGTGAGATATGCTGGATTCTAAACGGAGAAGCTTCTCTGACGCTTTTTCACAGAGATTTTGAAACTGAAATCTCCCATGCCGTTTCCACCATAGGCAGCAATGGGCTTCCCCATAGAACTTGCCAACCTGAATTCCTACAGGCTAGATGTGAGAGGCACATTCTGCTGCTTCCTCCCTAACAGTTAAGCTTGCTTCTGAAAGCTCAACCTCCGGGGACTCTGTTTGGCACAGATATAGAACACAATTTTCCAAGCCTGTTGGAAGGCCTTTGCAGTGTCATTTCGCATCTAATTTCCCAAACCAAACTGCTTGCAGCTCTAACTCCCTTCTAACTACCACTTCTTCGGTTCAGTGAGATATGCTGGATTCTAAACGGAGAAGCTTCTCTGACGCTTTTTCACAGAGATTTTGAAACTGAAATCTCCCATGCCGTTTCCACCATAGGCAGCAATGGGCTTCCCCATAGAACTTGCCAACCTGAATTCCTACAGGCTAGATGTGAGAGGCACATTCTGCTGCTTCCTCCCTTAGAGTTAAACTAGCTTCTGAAAGCTCAACCTCCGGGGAGTTTGTTTGGCAGAGATATAGAACACACTTTTCCAAGCCTGTTGGAAGGCATTTGCAGTTTCATTTCGCGTCTAATTTCCCAAACCAAACTGCTTGCAGCTCTAACTCCCTTCTAACTACCACTTCTTCGGTTCAGTGAGATATGCTGGATTCTAAACGGAGAAGCTTCTCTGACGCTTTTTCACAGAGATTTTGAAACTGAAATTTCCAAACCGGTTTCCACCAAAGGCGCCAATGGGCTTCCCCATAGAACTTGCCAACCTGAATTCCTACAGGCTAGATGTGAGAGGCACATTCTGCTGCTTCCTCCCTTAGAGTTAAACTAGCTTCTGAAAGCTCAACCTCCAGGGAGTCTGTTTGGTAGAGATATAGAACACACTTTTCCAAGCCTGTTGGAAGGCATTTGCAGTTTCATTTCGCGTCTAATTTCCCAAACCAAACTGCTTGCAGCTCTAACTGCCTTCTAACTACCACTTCTTCGGTTCAGTGAGATATGCTGGATTCTAAACGGAGAAGCTTCTCTGACGCTTTTTCACAGAGATTTTGAAACTGAAATCTCCCATGCCGTTTCCACCATAGGCAGCAATGGGCTTCCCCATAGAACTTGCCAACCTGAATTCCTACAGGCTAGATGTGAGAGGCACATTCTGCTGCTTCCTCCCTAACAGTTAAGCTTGCTTCTGAAAGCTCAACCTCCGGGGACTCTGTTTGGCACAGATATAGAACACACTTTTCCAAGCCTGTTGGAAGGCCTTTGCAGTGTCATTTCGCATCTAATTTCCCAAACCAAACTGCTTGCAGCTCTAACTCCCTTCTAACTACCACTTCTTCGGTTCAGTGAGATATGCTGGATTCTAAACGGAGAAGCTTCTCTGACGCTTTTTCACAGAGATTTTGAAACTGAAATCTCCCATGCCGTTTCCACCATAGGCAGCAATGGGCTTCCCCATAGAACTTGCCAACCTGAATTCCTACAGGCTAGATGTGAGAGGCACATTCTGCTGCTTCCTCCCTTAGAGTTAAACTTGCTTCTGAAAGCTCAACCTCCGGGGAGTTTGTTTGGCAGAGATATAGAACACACTTTTCCAAGCCTGTTGGAAGGCATTTGCAGTTTCATTTCGCGTCTAATTTCCCAAACCAAACTGCTTGCAGCTCTAACTCCCTTCTAACTACCACTTCTTCCGTTCAGTGAGATAAGCTGGATTCTAAACGGAGAAGCTTCTCTGACGCTTTTTCACAGAGATTTTGAAACTGAAATTTCCAAACCCGTTTCCAACGAAGGCGCCAATGGGCTTCCCCATAGAACTTGCCAACCTGAATTCCTACAGGCTAGATGTGAGAGGCACATTCTGCTGCTTCCTCCCTTAGAGTTAAACTAGCTTCTGAAAGCTCAACCTCCGGGGAGTTTGTTTGGCAGAGATATAGAACACACTTTTCCAAGCCTGTTGGAAGGCATTTGCAGTTTCATTTCGCGTCTAATTTCCCAAACCAAACTGCTTGCAGCTCTAACTGCCTTCTAACTACCACTTCTTCGGTTCAGTGAGATATGCTGGATTCTAAACGGAGAAGCTTCTCTGACGCTTTTTCACAGAGATTTTGAAACTGAAATCTCCCATGCCGTTTCCACCATAGGCAGCAATGGGCTTCCCCATAGAACTTGCCAACCTGAATTCCTACAGGCTAGATGTGAGAGGCACATTCTGCTGCTTCCTCCCTTAGAGTTAAACTAGCTTCTGAAAGCTCAACCTCTGGGGAGTTTGTTTGGCAGAGATATAGAACACACTTTTCCAAGCCTGTTGGAAGGCATTTGCAGTTTCATTTCGCGTCTAATTTCCCAAACCAAACTGCTTGCAGCTCTAACTCCCTTCTAACTACCACTTCTTCGGTTCAGTGAGATATGCTGGATTCTAAACGGAGAAGCTTCTCTGATGCTTTTTCACAGAGATTTTGAAACTGAAATCTCCCATGCCGTTTCCACCATAGGCAGCAATGGGCTTCCCCATAGAACTTGCCAACCTGAATTCCTACAGGATAGATGTGAGAGGCACATTCTGCTGCTTCCTCCCTAAGAGTTAAGCTTGCTTCTGAAAGCTCAACCTCCGGGGAGTCTGTTTGGCAGAGATATAGAACACACTTTTCCAAGCCTGTTGGAAGGCCTTTGCAGTGTCATTTCGCATCTAATTTCCCAAACCAAACTGCTTGCAGCTCTAACTCCCTTCTAACTACCACTTCTTCGGTTCAGTGAGATATGCTGGATTCTAAACGGAGAAGCTTCTCTGACGCTTTTTCACAGAGATTTTGAAACTGAAATCTCCCATGCCGTTTCCACCATAGGCAGCAATGGGCTTCCCCATAGAACTTGCCAACCTGAATTCCTAAAGGCTAGATGTGAGAGGCACATTCTGCTGCTTCCTCCCTTAGAGTTAAACTAGCTTCTGAAAGCTCAACCTCCGGGGAGTTTGTTTGGCAGAGATATAGAACACACTTTTCCAAGCCTGTAGGAAGGCATTTGCAGTTTCATTTCGCGTCTAATTTCCCAAACCAAACTGCTTGCAGCTCTAACTCCCTTCTAACTACCACTTCTTCGGTTCAGTGAGATATGCTGGATTCTAAACGGAGAAGCTTCTCTGACGCTTTTTCACAGAGATTTTGAAACTGAAATCTCCCATGCCGTTTCCACCATAGGCAGCAATGGGCTTCCCCATAGAACTTGCCAACCTGAATTCCTACAGGCTAGATGTGAGAGGCACATTCTGCTGCTTCCTCCCTTAGAGTTAAACTTGCTTCTGAAAGCTCAACCTCCGGGGAGTTTGTTTGGCAGAGATATAGAACACACTTTTCCAAGCCTGTTGGAAGGCATTTGCAGTTTCATTTCGCGTCTAATTTCCCAAACCAAACTGCTTGCAGCTCTAACTCCCTTCTAACTACCACTTCTTCGGTTCAGTGAGATATGCTGGATTCTAAACGGAGAAGCTTCTCTGACGCTTTTTCACAGAGATTTTGAAACTGAAATTTCCAAACCCGTTTCCAACGAAAGCGCCAATGGGCTTCCCCATAGAACTTGCCAACCTGAATTCCTACAGGCTAGATGTGAGAGGCACATTCTGCTGCTTCCTCCCTTAGAGTTAAACTAGCTTCTGAAAGCTCAACCTCCGGGGAGTCTGTTTGGCAGAGATATAGAACACACTTTTCCAAGCCTGTTGGAAGGCATTTGC
The DNA here is from genome assembly GCF_027409185.1 of Cynocephalus volans. Classification (NCBI taxonomy): domain Eukaryota; kingdom Metazoa; phylum Chordata; class Mammalia; order Dermoptera; family Cynocephalidae; genus Cynocephalus; species Cynocephalus volans. Next base: position 241,516 of record NW_026902408.1, read on the forward strand.
AGTTTCATTTCGCGTCTAATTTCCCAAACCAAACTGCTTGCAGCTCTAACTGCCTTCTAACTACCACTTCTTCGGTTCAGTGAGATATGCTGGATTCTAAACGGAGAAGCTTCTCTGACGCTTTTTCACAGAGATTTTGAAACTGAAATCTCCCATGCCGTTTCCACCATAGGCAGCAATGGGCTTCCCCATAGAACTTGCCAATCTGAATTCCTACAGGCTAGATGTGAGAGGCACATTCTGCTGCTTCCTCCCTAACAGTTAAGCTTGCTTCTGAAAGCTCAACCTCCGGGGACTCTGTTTGGCAGAGATATAGAACACACTTTTCCAAGCCTGTTGGAAGGCCTTTGCAGTGTCATTTCGCATCTAATTTCCCAAACCAAACTGCTTGCAGCTCTAACTCCCTTCTAACTACCACTTCTTCGGTTCAGTGAGATATGCTGGATTCTAAACGGAGAAGCTTCTCTGACGCTTTTTCACAGAGATTTTGAAACTGAAATCTCCCATGCCGTTTCCACCATAGGCAGCAATGGGCTTCCCCATAGAACTTGCCAACCTGAATTCCTACAGGCTAGATGTGAGAGGCACATTCTGCTGCTTCCTCCCTTAGAGTTAAACTTGCTTATGAAAGCTCAACCTCCGGGGAGTTTGTTTGGCAGAGATATAGAACACACTTTTCCAAGCCTGTTGGAAGGCATTTGCAGTTTCATTTCGCGTCTAATTTCCCAAACCAAACTGCTTGCAGCTCTAACTCCCTTCTAACTACCACTTCTTCCGTTCAGTGAGATAAGCTGGATTCTAAACGGAGAAGCTTCTCTGACGCTTTTTCACAGAGATTTTGAAACTGAAATTTCCAAACCCGTTTCCAACGAAGGCGCCAATGGGCTTCCCCATAGAACTTGCCAACCTGAATTCCTACAGGCTAGATGTGAGAGGCACATTCTGCTGCTTCCTCCCTTAGAGTTAAACTAGCTTCTGAAAGCTCAACCTCCGGGGAGTTTGTTTGGCAGAGATATAGAACACACTTTTCCAAGCCTGTTGGAAGGCATTTGCAGTTTCATTTCGCGTCTAATTTCCCAAACCAAACTGCTTGCAGCTCTAACTCCCTTCTAACTACCACTTCTTCGGTTCAGTGAGATATGCTGGATTCTAAACGGAGAAGCTTCTCTGACGCTTTTTCACAGAGATTTTGAAACTGAAATTTCCAAACCCGTTTCCAACGAAGGCGACAATGGGCTTCCCCATAGAACTTGCCAACCTGAATTCCTACAGGCTAGATGTGAGATGCACATTCTGCTGCTTCCTCCCTTAGAGTTAAACTAGCTTCTGAAAGCTCAACCTCCGGGGAGTTTGTTTGGCAGAGATATAGAACACACTTTTCCAAGCCTGTTGGAAGGCATTTGCAGTTTCATTTCGCGTCTAATTTCCCAAACCAAACTGCTTGCAGCTCTAACTGCCTTCTAACTACCACTTCTTCGGTTCAGTGAGATATGCTGGATTCTAAACGGAGAAGCTTCTCTGACGCTTTTTCACAGAGATTTTGAAACTGAAATCTCCCATGCCGTTTCCACCATAGGCAGCAATGGGCTTCCCCATAGAACTTGCCAACCTGAATTCCTACAGGCTAGATGTGAGAGGCACATTCTGCTGCTTCCTCCCTTAGAGTTAAACTAGCTTCTGAAAGCTCAACCTCCGGGGAGTTTGTTTGGCAGAGATATAGAACACACTTTTCCAAGCCTGTTGGAAGGCCTTTGCAGTTTCATTTCGCGTCTAATTTCCCAAACCAAACTGCTTGCAGCTCTAACTCCCTTCTAACTACCACTTCTTCGGTTCATTGAGATATGCTGGATTCTAAACGGAGAAGCTTCTCTGACGCTTTTTCACAGAGATTTTGAAACTGAAATCTCCCATGCCGTTTCCACCATAGGCAGCAATGGGCTTCCCCATAGAACTTGCCAACCTGAATTCCTAAAGGCTAGATGTGAAAGGCACTTTCTGCTGCATCCTCCCTTAGAGTTAAACTTGCTTCTGAAAGCTCAACCTCCGGGGAGTTTGTTTGGCAGAGATATAGAACACACTTTTCCAAGCCTGTTGGAAGGCATTTGCAGTTTCATTTCGCGTCTAATTTCCCAAACCAAACTGCTTGCAGCTCTAACTCCCTTCTAACTACCACTTCTTCGGTTCAGTGAGATATGCTGGATTCTAAACGGAGAAGCTTCTCTGACGCTTTTTCACAGAGATTTTGAAACTGAAATCTCCCATGCCGTTTCCACCATAGGCAGCAATGGGCTTCCCCATAGAACTTGCCAACCTGAATTCCTACAGGCTAGATGTGAGAGGCACATTCTGCTGCTTCCTCCCTAAGAGTTAAGCTTGCTTCTGAAAGCTCAACCTCCGGGGACTCTGTTTGGCACAGATATAGAACACAATTTTCCAAGCCTGTTGGAAGGCCTTTGCAGTGTCATTTCGCATCTAATTTCCCAAACCAAACTGCTTGCAGCTCTAACTCCCTTCTAACTACCACTTCTTCGGTTCAGTGAGATATGCTGGATTCTAAACGGAGAAGCTTCTCTGACGCTTTTTCACAGAGATTTTGAAACTGAAATCTCCCATGCCGTTTCCACCATAGGCAGCAATGGGCTTCCCCATAGAACTTGCCAACCTGAATTCCTACAGGCTAGATGTGAGAGGCACATTCTGCTGCTTCCTCCCTTAGAGTTAAACTAGCTTCTGAAAGCTCAACCTCCGGGGAGTTTGTTTGGCAGAGATATAGAACACACTTTTCCAAGCCTGTTCGAAGGCATTTGCAGTTTCATTTCGCGTCTAATTTCCCAAACCAAACTGCTTGCAGCTCTAACTCCCTTCTAACTACCACTTCTTCGGTTCAGTGAGATATGCTGGATTCTAAACGGAGAAGCTTCTCTGACGCTTTTTCACAGAGATTTTGAAACTGAAATCTCCCATGCCGTTTCCACCATAGGCAGCAATGGGCTTCCCCATAGAACTTGCCAACCTGAATTCCTACAGGCTAGATGTGAGAGGCACATTCTGCTGCTTCCTCCCTTAGAGTTAAACTTGCTTCTGAAAGCTCAACTTCCGGGGAGTTTCTTTGGCAGAGATATAGAACACACTTTTCCAAGCCTGTTGGAAGGCATTTGCAGTTTCATTTCGCGTCTAATTTCCCAAACCAAACTGCTTGCAGCTCTAACTCCCTTCTAACTACCACTTCTTCGGTTCAGTGAGATATGCTGGATTCTAAACGGAGAAGCTTCTCTGACGCTTTTTCACAGTGATTTTGAAACTGAAATTTCCAAACCCGTTTCCAACGAAGGCGACAATGGGCTTCCCCATAGAACTTGCCAACCTGAATTCCTACAGGCTAGATGTGAGATGCACATTCTGCTGCTTCCTCCCTTAGAGTTAAACTAGCTTCTGAAAGCTCAACCTCCGGGGAGTTTGTTTGGCAGAGATATAGAACACACTTTTCCAAGCCTGTTGGAAGGCATTTGCAGTTTCATTTCGCGTCTAATTTCGCAAACCAAACTGCTTGCAGCTCTAACTGCCTTCTAACTACCACTTCTTCGGTTCAGTTAGATATGCTGGATTCTAAACGGAGAAGCTTCTCTGACGCTTTTTCACAGAGATTTTGAAACTGAAATCTCCCATGCCGTTTCCACCATAGGCAGCAATGGGCTTCCCCATAGAACTTGCCAACCTGAATTCCTACAGGCTAGATGTGAGAGGCACATTCTGCTGCTTCCGCCCTTAGAGTTCAACTAGCTTCTGAAAGCTCAACCTCCAGGGAGACTGTTTGGCAGAGATATAGAACACACTTTTCCAAGCCTGTTGGAAGGCATTTGCAGTTTCATTTCGCGTCTAATTTCCCAAACCAAACTGCTTGCAGCTCTAACTGCCTTCTAACTACCACTTCTTCGGTTCAGTGAGATATGCTGGATTCTAAACGGAGAAGCTTCTCTGACGCTTTTTCACAGAGATTTTGAAACTGAAATCTCCCATGCCGTTTCCACCATAGGCAGCAATGGGCTTCCCCATAGAACTTGCCAACCTGAATTCCTACAGGCTAGATGTGAGAGGCACATTCTGCTGCTTCCTCCCTTAGAGTTAAACTTGTTTCTGAAAGCTCAACCTCCGGGGAGTTTGTTTGGCAGAGATATAGAACACACTTTTCCAAGCCTGTTGGAAGGCATTTGCAGTTTCATTTCGCGTCTAATTTCCCAAACCAAACTGCTTGCAGCTCTAACTCCCTTCTAACTACCACTTCTCCCGTTCAGTGAGATCAGCTGGATTCTAAACGGAGAAGCTTCTCTGACGCTTTTTCACAGAGATTTTGAAACTGAAATTTCCAAACCCGTTTCCAACGAAGGCGCCAATGGGCTTCCCCATAGAACTTGCCAACCTGAATTCCTACAGGCTAGATGTGAGAGGCACATTCTGCTGCTTCCTCCCTTAGAGTTAAACTAGCTTCTGAAAGCTCAACCTCCGGGGAGTTTGTTTGGCAGAGATATAGAACACACTTTTCCAAGCCTGTTGGAAGGCATTTGCAGTTTCATTTCGCGTCTAATTTCCCAAACCAAACTGCTTGCAGCTCTAACTCCCTTCTAACTACCACTTCTTCGGTTCAGTGAGATATGCTGGATTCTAAACGGAGAAGCTTCTCTGACGCTTTTTCACAGAGATTTTGAAACTGAAATCTCCCATGCCGTTTCCACCCTAGGCAGCAATGGGCTTCCCCATAGAACTTGCCAACCTGAATTCCTACAGGCTAGATGTGAGAGGCACATTCTGCTGCTTCCTCCCTTAGAGTTAAACTTGCTTCTGAAAGCTCAACCTCCGGGGAGTTTGTTTGGCAGAGATATAGAACACACTTTTCCAAGCCTGTTGGAAGGCATTTGCAGTTTCATTTCGCGTCTAATTTCCCAAACCAAACTGCTTGCAGCTCTAACTCCCTTCTAACTACCACTTCTTCGGTTCAGTGAGATATGCTGGATTCTAAACGGAGAAGCTTCTCTGACACTTTTTCACAGAGATTTTGAAACTGAAATTTCCAAACCCGTTTCCAACGAAGGCGACAATGGGCTTCCCCATAGAACTTGCCAACCTGAATTCCTACAGGCTAGATGTGAGATGCACATTCTGCTGCTTCCTCCCTTAGAGTTAAACTAGCTTCTGAAAGCTCAACCTCCGGGGAGTTTGTTTGGCAGAGATATAGAACACACTTTTCCAAGCCTGTTGGAAGGCATTTGCAGTTTCATTTCGCGTCTAATTTCCCAAACCAAACTGCTTGCAGCTCTAACTGCCTTCTAACTACCACTTCTTCGGTTCAGTGAGATATGCTGGATTCTAAACGGAGAAGCTTCTCTGACGCTTTTTCACAGAGATTTTGAAACTGAAATCTCCCATGCCGTTTCCACCATAGGCAGCAATGGGCTTCCCCATAGAACTTGCCAACCTGAATTCCTACAGGCTAGATGTGAGAGGCACATTCTGCTGCTTCCTCCCTTAGAGTTAAACTAGCTTCTGAAAGCTCAACCTCCGGGGAGTTTGTTTGGCAGAGATATAGAACACACTTTTCCAAGCCTGTTTGAAGGCCTTTGCAGTTTCATTTCGCGTCTAATTTCCCAAACCAAACTGCTTGCAGCTCTAACTCCCTTCTAACTACCACTTCTTCGGTTCATTGAGATATGCTGGATTCTAAACGGAGAAGCTTCTCTGACGATTTTTCACAGAGATTTTGAAACTGAAATCTCCCATGCCGTTTCCACCATAGGCAGCAATGGGCTTCCCCATAGAACTTGCCAACCTGAATTCCTAAAGGCTAGATGTGAAAGGCACTTTCTGCTGCATCCTCCCTTAGAGTTAAACTTGCTTCTGAAAGCTCAACCTCCGGGGAGTTTGTTTGGCAGAGATATAGAACACACTTTTCCAAGCCTGTTGGAAGGCATTTGCAGTTTAATTTCGCGTCTAATTTCCCAAACCAAACTGCTTGCAGCTCTAACTCCCTTCTAACTACCACTTCTTCGGTTCAGTGAGATATGCTGCATTCTAAACGGAGAAGCTTCTCTGACGCTTTTTCACAGAGATTTTGAAACTGAAATCTCCCATGCCGTTTCCACCATAGGCAGCAATGGGCTTCCCCATAGAACTTGCCAACCTGAATTCCTACAGGCTAGATGTGAGAGGCACATTCTGCTGCTTCCTCCCTAACAGTTAAGCTTGCTTCTGAAAGCTCAACCTCCGGGGACTCTGTTTGGCACAGATATAGAACACAATTTTCCAAGCCTGTTGGAAGGCCTTTGCAGTGTCATTTCGCATCTAATTTCCCAAACCAAACTGCTTGCAGCTCTAACTCCCTTCTAACTACCACTTCTTCGGTTCAGTGAGATATGCTGGATTCTAAACGGAGAAGCTTCTCTGACGCTTTTTCACAGAGATTTTGAAACTGAAATCTCCCATGCCGTTTCCACCATAGGCAGCAATGGGCTTCCCCATAGAACTTGCCAACCTGAATTCCTACAGGCTAGATGTGAGAGGCACATTCTGCTGCTTCCTCCCTTAGAGTTAAACTACCTTCTGAAAGCTCAACCTCCGGGGAGTTTGTTTGGCAGAGATATAGAACACACTTTTCCAAGCCTGTTGGAAGGCATTTGCAGTTTCATTTCGCGTCTAATTTCCCAAACCAAACTGCTTGCAGCTCTAACTCCCTTCTAACTACCACTTCTTCGGTTCAGTGAGATATGCTGGATTCTAAACGGAGAAGCTTCTCTGACGCTTTTTCACAGAGATTTTGAAACTGAAATTTCCAAACCGGTTTCCACCAAAGGCGCCAATGGGCTTCCCCATAGAACTTGCCAACCTGAATTCCTACAGGCTAGATGTGAGAGGCACATTCTGCTGCTTCCTCCCTTAGAGTTAAACTAGCTTCTGAAAGCTCAACCTCCAGGGAGTCTGTTTGGCAGAGATATAGAACACACTTTTCCAAGCCTGTTGGAAGGCATTTGCAGTTTCATTTCGCGTCTAATTTCCCAAACCAAACTGCTTGCAGCTCTAACTGCCTTCTAACTACCACTTCTTCGGTTCAGTGAGATATGCTGGATTCTAAACGGAGAAGCTTCTCTGACGCTTTTTCACAGAGATTTTGAAACTGAAATTTCCAAACCCGTTTCCAACGAAGGCGCCAATGGGCTTCCCCATAGAACTTGCCAACCTGAATTCCTACAGGCTAGATGTGAGAGGCACATTCTGCTGCTTCCTCCCTTAGAGTTAAACTAGCTTCTGAAAGCTCAACCTCCGGGGAGTTTGTTTGGCAGAGATATAGAACACACTTTTCCAAGCCTGTTGGAAGGCATTTGCAGTTTCATTTCGCGTCTAATTTCCCAAACCAAACTGCTTGCAGCTCTAACTGCCTTCTAACTACCACTTCTTCGGTTCAGTGAGATATGCTGGATTCTAAACGGAGAAGCTTCTCTGACGCTTTTTCACAGAGATTTTGAAACTGAAATCTCCCATGCCGTTTCCACCATAGGCAGCAATGGGCTTCCCCATAGAACTTGCCAACCTGAATTCCTACAGGCTAGATGTGAGAGGCACATTCTGCTGCTTCCTCCCTTAGAGTTAAACTAGCTTCTGAAAGCTCAACCTCTGGGGAGTTTGTTTGGCAGAGATATAGAACACACTTTTCCAAGCCTGTTGGAAGGCATTTGCAGTTTCATTTCGCGTCTAATTTCCCAAACCAAACTGCTTGCAGCTCTAACTCCCTTCTAACTACCACTTCTTCGGTTCAGTGAGATATGCTGGATTCTAAACGGAGAAGCTTCTCTGACGCTTTTTCACAGAGATTTTGAAACTGAAATCTCCCATGCCGTTTCCACCATAGGCAGCAATGGGCTTCCCCATAGAACTTGCCAACCTGAATTCCTACAGGCTAGATGTGAGAGGCACATTCTGCTGCTTCCTCCCTAAGAGTTAAGCTTGCTTCTGAAAGCTCAACCTCCGGGGAGTCTGTTTGGCAGAGATATAGAACACACTTTTCCAAGCCTGTTGGAAGGCCTTTGCAGTGTCATTTCGCATCTAATTTCCCAAACCAAACTGCTTGCAGCTCTAACTCCCTTCTAACTACCACTTCTTCGGTTCAGTGAGATATGCTGGATTCTAAACGGAGAAGCTTCTCTGACGCTTTTTCACAGAGATTTTGAAACTGAAATCTCCCATGCCGTTTCCACCATAGGCAGCAATGGGCTTCCCCATAGAACTTGCCAACCTGAATTCCTACAGGCTAGATGTGAGAGGCACATTCTGCTGCTTCCTCCCTTAGAGTTAAACTAGCTTCTGAAAGCTCAACCTCCGGGGAGTTTGTTTGGCAGAGATATAGAACACACTTTTCCAAGCCTGTTGGAAGGCATTTGCAGTTTCATTTCGCGTCTAATTTCGCAAACCAAACTGCTTGCAGCTCTAACTGCCTTCTAACTACCACTTCTTCGGTTCAGTTAGATATGCTGGATTCTAAACGGAGAAGCTTCTCTGACGCTTTTTCACAGAGATTTTGAAACTGAAATCTCCCATGCCGTTTCCACCATAGGCAGCAATGGGCTTCCCCATAGAACTTGCCAACCTGAATTCCTACAGGCTAGATGTGAGAGGCACATTCTGCTGCTTCCGCCCTTAGAGTTCAACTAGCTTCTGAAAGCTCAACCTCCAGGGAGACTGTTTGGCAGAGATATAGAACACACTTTTCCAAGCCTGTTGGAAGGCATTTGCAGTTTCATTTCGCGTCTAATTTCCCAAACCAAACTGCTTGCAGCTCTAACTGCCTTCTAACTACCACTTCTTCGGTTCAGTGAGATATGCTGGATTCTAAACGGAGAAGCTTCTCTGACGCTTTTTCACAGAGATTTTGAAACTGAAATCTCCCATGCCGTTTCCACCATAGGCAGCAATGGGCTTCCCCATAGAACTTGCCAACCTGAATTCCTACAGGCTAGATGTGAGAGGCACATTCTGCTGCTTCCTCCCTTAGAGTTAAACTTGTTTCTGAAAGCTCAACCTCCGGGGAGTTTGTTTGGCAGAGATATAGAACACACTTTTCCAAGCCTGTTGGAAGGCATTTGCAGTTTCATTTCGCGTCTAATTTCCCAAACCAAACTGCTTGCAGCTCTAACTCCCTTCTAACTACCACTTCTCCCGTTCAGTGAGATCAGCTGGATTCTAAACGGAGAAGCTTCTCTGACGCTTTTTCACAGAGATTTTGAAACTGAAATTTCCAAACCCGTTTCCAACGAAGGCGCCAATGGGCTTCCCCATAGAACTTGCCAACCTGAATTCCTACAGGCTAGATGTGAGAGGCACATTCTGCTGCTTCCTCCCTTAGAGTTAAACTAGCTTCTGAAAGCTCAACCTCCGGGGAGTTTGTTTGGCAGAGATATAGAACACACTTTTCCAAGCCTGTTGGAAGGCATTTGCAGTTTCATTTCGCGTCTAATTTCCCAAACCAAACTGCTTGCAGCTCTAACTCCCTTCTAACTACCACTTCTTCGGTTCAGTGAGATATGCTGGATTCTAAACGGAGAAGCTTCTCTGACGCTTTTTCACAGAGATTTTGAAACTGAAATCTCCCATGCCGTTTCCACCCTAGGCAGCAATGGGCTTCCCCATAGAACTTGCCAACCTGAATTCCTACAGGCTAGATGTGAGAGGCACATTCTGCTGCTTCCTCCCTTAGAGTTAAACTTGCTTCTGAAAGCTCAACCTCCGGGGAGTTTGTTTGGCAGAGATATAGAACACACTTTTCCAAGCCTGTTGGAAGGCATTTGCAGTTTCATTTCGCGTCTAATTTCCCAAACCAAACTGCTTGCAGCTCTAACTCCCTTCTAACTACCACTTCTTCGGTTCAGTGAGATATGCTGGATTCTAAACGGAGAAGCTTCTCTGACACTTTTTCACAGAGATTTTGAAACTGAAATTTCCAAACCCGTTTCCAACGAAGGCGACAATGGGCTTCCCCATAGAACTTGCCAACCTGAATTCCTACAGGCTAGATGTGAGATGCACATTCTGCTGCTTCCTCCCTTAGAGTTAAACTAGCTTCTGAAAGCTCAACCTCCGGGGAGTTTGTTTGGCAGAGATATAGAACACACTTTTCCAAGCCTGTTGGAAGGCATTTGCAGTTTCATTTCGCGTCTAATTTCCCAAACCAAACTGCTTGCAGCTCTAACTGCCTTCTAACTACCACTTCTTCGGTTCAGTGAGATATGCTGGATTCTAAACGGAGAAGCTTCTCTGACGCTTTTTCACAGAGATTTTGAAACTGAAATCTCCCATGCCGTTTCCACCATAGGCAGCAATGGGCTTCCCCATAGAACTTGCCAACCTGAATTCCTACAGGCTAGATGTGAGAGGCACATTCTGCTGCTTCCTCCCTTAGAGTTAAACTAGCTTCTGAAAGCTCAACCTCCGGGGAGTTTGTTTGGCAGAGATATAGAACACACTTTTCCAAGCCTGTTGGAAGGCCTTTGCAGTTTCATTTCGCGTCTAATTTCCCAAACCAAACTGCTTGCAGCTCTAACTCCCTTCTAACTACCACTTCTTCGGTTCATTGAGATATGCTGGATTCTAAACGGAGAAGCTTCTCTGACGATTTTTCACAGAGATTTTGAAACTGAAATCTCCCATGCCGTTTCCACCATAGGCAGCAATGGGCTTCCCCATAGAACTTGCCAACCTGAATTCCTAAAGGCTAGATGTGAAAGGCACTTTCTGCTGCATCCTCCCTTAGAGTTAAACTTGCTTCTGAAAGCTCAACCTCCGGGGAGTTTGTTTGGCAGAGATATAGAACACACTTTTCCAAGCCTGTTGGAAGGCATTTGCAGTTTCATTTCGCGTCTAATTTCCCAAACCAAACTGCTTGCAGCTCTAACTCCCTTCTAACTACCACTTCTTCGGTTCAGTGAGATCAGCTGGATTCTAAACGGAGAAGCTTCTCTGACGCTTTTTCACAGAGATTTTGAAACTGAAATCTCCCATGCCGTTTCCACCATAGGCAGCAATGGGCTTCCCCATAGAACTTGCCAACCTGAATTCCTACAGGCTAGATGTGAGAGGCACATTCTGCTGCTTCCTCCCTAACAGTTAAGCTTGCTTCTGAAAGCTCAACCTCCGGGGACTCTGTTTGGCACAGATATAGAACACAATTTTCCAAGCCTGTTGGAAGGCCTTTGCAGTGTCATTTCGCATCTAATTTCCCAAACCAAACTGCTTGCAGCTCTAACTCCCTTCTAACTACCACTTCTTCGGTTCAGTGAGATATGCTGGATTCTAAACGGAGAAGCTTCTCTGACGCTTTTTCACAGAGATTTTGAAACTGAAATTTCCAAACCCGTTTCCAACGAAGGCGCCAATGGGCTTCCCCATAGAACTTGCCAACCTGAATTCCTACAGGCTAGATGTGAGAGGCACATTCTGCTGCTTCCTCCCTTAGAGTTAAACTAGCTTCTGAAAGCTCAACCTCCGGGGAGTTTGTTTGGCAGAGATATAGAACACACTTTTCCAAGCCTGTTGGAAGGCATTTGCAGTTTCATTTCGCGTCTAATTTCCCAAACCAAACTGCTTGCAGCTCTAACTGCCTTCTAACTACCACTTCTTCGGTTCAGTGAGATATGCTGGATTCTAAACGGAGAAGCTTCTCTGACGCTTTTTCACAGAGATTTTGAAACTGAAATCTCCCATGCCGTTTCCACCGTAGGCAGCAATGGGCTTCCCCATAGAACTTGCCAACCTGAATTCCTACAGGCTAGATGTGAGAGGCACATTCTGCTGCTTCCTCCCTTAGAGTTAAACTAGCTTCTGAAAGCTCAACCTCCGGGGAGTTTGTTTGGCAGAGATATAGAACACACTTTTCCAAGCCTGTTGGAAGGCATTTGCAGTTTCATTTCGCGTCTAATTTCCCAAACCAAACTGCTTGCAGCTCTAACTGCCTTCTAACTACCACTTCTTCGGTTCAGTGAGATATGCTGGATTCTAAACGGAGAAGCTTCTCTGACGCTTTTTCACAGAGATTTTGAAACTGAAATCTCCCATGCCGTTTCCACCATAGGCAGCAATGGGCTTCCCCATAGAACTTGCCAACCTGAATTCCTACAGGCTAGATGTGAGAGGCACATTCTGCTGCTTCCTCCCTCAGAGTTAAACTAGCTTCTGAAAGCTCAACCTCCAGGGAGTCTGTTTGGCAGAGATATAGAACACACTTTTCCAAGCCTGTTGGAAGGCATTTGCAGTTTCATTTCGCGTCTAATTTCCCAAACCAAACTGCTTGCAGCTCTAACTGCCTTCTAACTACCACTTCTTCGGTTCAGTGAGATATGCTGGATTCTAAACGGAGAAGCTTCTCTGACGCTTTTTCACAGAGATTTTGAAACTGAAATCTCCCATGCTGTTTCCACCATAGCCAGCAATGGGCTTCCCCATAGAACTTGCCAACCTGAATTCCTACAGTCTAGATGTGAGAGGCACATTCTGCTGCTTCCTCCCTTAGAGTTAAACTTGCTTCTGAAAGCTCAACCTCCGGGGAGTTTGTTTGGCAGAGATATAGAACACACTTTTCCAAGCCTGTTGGAAGGCATTTGCAGTTTCATTTCGCGTCTAATTTCCCAAACCAAACTGCTTGCAGCTCTAACTCCCTTCTAACTACCACTTCTTCGGTTCAGTGAGATATGCTGGATTCTAAACGGAGAAGCTTCTCTGACGCTTTTTCACAGAGATTTTGAAACTGAAATCTCCCATGCCGTTTCCACCATAGGCAGCAATGGGCTTCCCCATAGAACTTGCCAACCTGAATTCCTAAAGGCTAGATTTGAGAGGCACATTCTGCTGCTTCCTCCCTTAGAGTTAAACTTGCTTCTGAAAGCTCAACCTACGGGGAGTTTGTTTGGCAGAGATATAGAACACACTTTTCCAAGCCTGTTGGAAGGCATTTGCAGTTTCATTTCGCGTCTAATTTCCCAAACCAAACTGCTTGCAGCTCTAACTCCCTTCTAACTACCACTTCTTCGGTTCAGTGAGATATGCTGGATTCTAAACGGAGAAGCTTCTCTGACGCTTTTTCACAGAGATTTTGAAACTGAAATTTCCAAACCCGTTTCCAACGAAGGCGCCAATGGGCTTCCCCATAGAACTTGCCAACCTGAATTCCTACAGGCTAGATGTGAGAGGCACATTCTGCTGCTTCCTCCCTTAGAGTTAAACTAGCTTCTGAAAGCTCAACCTCCGGGGAGTTTGTTTGGCAGAGATATAGAACACACTTTTCCAAGCCTGTTGGAAGGCATTTGCAGTTTCATTTCGCGTCTAATTTCCCAAACCAAACTGCTTGCAGCTCTAACTGCCTTCTAACTACCACTTCTTCGGTTCAGTGAGATATGCTGGATTCTAAACGGAGAAGCTTCTCTGACGCTTTTTCACAGAGATTTTGAAACTGAAATCTCCCATGCCGTTTCCACCATAGGCAGCAATGGGCTTCCCCATAGAACTTGCCAACCTGAATTCCTACAGGCTAGATGTGAGAGGCACATTCTGCTGCTTCCTCCCTTAGAGTTAAACTAGCCTCTGAAAGCTCAACCTCCGGGGAGTTTGTTTGGCAGAGATATAGAACACACTTTTCCAAGCCTGTTGGAAGGCATTTGCAGTTTCATTTCGCGTCTAATTTCCCAAACCAAACTGCTTGCAGCTCTAACTGCCTTCTAACTACCAATTCTTCGGTTCACTGAGATATGCTGGATTCTAAACGGAGAAGCTTCTCTGACGCTTTTTCACAGAGATTTTGAAACTGAAATCTCCCATGCCGTTTCCACCATAGCCAGCAATGGGCTTCCCCATAGAACTTGCCAACCTGAATTCCTACAGGCTAGATGTGAGAGGCACATTCTGCTGCTTCCTCCCTTAGAGTTAAACTTGCTTCTGAAAGCTCAACCTCCGGGAAGTTTGTTTGGCAGAGATATAGAACACACTTTTCCAAGCCTGTTGGAAGGCATTTGCAGTTTCATTTCGCGTCTAATTTCCCAAACCAAACTGCTTGCAGCTCTAACTCCCTTCTAACTACCACTTCTTCGGTTCAGTGAGATATGCTGCATTCTAAACGGAGAAGCTTCTCTGACGCTTTTTCACAGAGATTTTGAAACTGAAATCTCCCATGCCGTTTCCACCATAGGCAGCAATGGGCTTCCCCATAGAACTTGCCAACCTGAATTCCTACAGGCTAGATGTGAGAGGCACATTCTGCTGCTTCCTCCCTAAGAGTTAAGCTTGCTTGTGAAAGCTCAACCTCCGGGGAGTCTGTTTGGCAGAGATATAGAACACACTTTTCCAAGCCTGTTGGAAGGCCTTTGCAGTGTCATTTCGCATCTAATTTCCCAAACCAAACTGCTTGCAGCTCTAACTGCCTTCTAACTACCACTTCTTCGGTTCAGTGAGATATGCTGGATTCTAAACGGAGAAGCTTCTCTGACGCTTTTTCACAGAGATTTTGAAACTGAAATCTCCCATGCCGTTTCCACCATAGGCAGCAATGGGCTTCCCCATAGAACTTGCCAACCTGAATTCCTACAGGCTAGATGTGAGAGGCACATTCTGCTGCTTCCTCCCTTAGAGTTAAACTAGCTTCAGAAAGCTCAACCTCCAGGGAGTCTGTTTGGCAGAGATATAGAACACACTTTTCCAAGCCTGTTGGAAGGCATTTGCAGTTTCATTTCGCGTCTAATTTCCCAAACCAAACTGCTTGCAGCTCTAACTGCCTTCTAACTACCACTTCTTCGGTTCAGTGAGATATGCTGGATTCTAAACGGAGAAGCTTCTCTGACGCTTTTTCACAGAGATTTTGAAACTGAAATCTCCCATGCCGTTTCCACCATAGGCAGCAATGGGCTTCCCCATAGAACTTGCCAACCTGAATTCCTACAGGCTAGATGTGAGAGGCACATTCTGCTGCTTCCTCCCTAAGAGTTAAGCTTGCTTGTGAAAGCTCAACCTCCGGGGAGTCTGTTTGGCAGAGATATAGAACACACTTTTCCAAGCCTGTTGGAAGGCCTTTGCAGTGTCATTTCGCATCTAATTTCCCAAACCAAACTGCTTGCAGCTCTAACTCCCTTCTAACTACCACTTCTTCGGTTCAGTGAGATATGCTGGATTCTAAACGGAGAAGCTTCTCTGACGCTTTTTCACAGAGATTTTGAAACTGAAATCTCCCATGCCGTTTCCACCATAGGCAGCAATGGGCTTCCCCATAGAACTTGCCAACCTGAATTCCTACAGGCTAGATGTGAGAGGCACATTCTGCTGCTTCCTCCCTTAGAGTTAAACTAGCTTCTGAAAGCTCAACCTCCGGGGAGTTTGTTTGGCAGAGATATAGAACACACTTTTCCAAGCCGGTTGGAAGGCATTTGCAGTTTCATTTCGCGTCTAATTTCCCAAACCAAACTGCTTGCAGCTCTAACTCCCTTCTAACTACCACTTCTTCGGTTCAGTGAGATATGCTGGATTCTAAACGGAGAAGCTTCTCTGACGCTTTTTCACAGAGATTTTGAAACTGAAATCTCCCATGCCGTTTCCACCATAGGCAGCAATGGGCTTCCCCATAGAACTTGCCAACCTGAATTCCTACAGGCTAGATGTGAGAGGCACATTCTGCTGCTTCCTCCCTTAGAGTTAAACTTGCTTCTGAAAGCTCAACCTCCGGGGAGTTTGTTTGGCAGAGATATAGAACACACTTTTCCAAGCCTGTTGGAAGGCCTTTGCAGTGTCATTTCGCATCTAATTTCCCAAACCAAACTGCTTGCAGCTCTAACTCCCTTCTAACTACCACTTCTTCGGTTCAGTGAGATATGCTGGATTCTAAACGGAGAAGCTTCTCTGACGCTTTTTCACAGAGATTTTGAAACTGAAATCTCCCATGCCGTTTCCACCATAGGCAGCAATGGGCTTCACCATAGAACTTGCCAACCTGAATTCCTACAGGCTAGATGTGAGAGGCACATTCTGCTGCTTCCTTCCTTAGAGTTAAACTAGCTTCTGAAAGCTCAACCTCCGGGGAGTTTGTTTGGCAGAGATATAGAACACACTTTTCCAAGCCTGTTGGAAGGCATTTGCAGTTTCATTTCGCGTCTAATTTCCCAAACCAAACTGCTTGCAGCTCTAACTCCCTTCTAACTACCACTTCTTCGGTTCAGTGAGATATGCTGGATTCTAAACGGAGAAGCTTCTCTGACGCTTTTTCACAGAGATTTTGAAACTGAAATCTCCCATGCCGTTTCCACCATAGGCAGCAATGGGCTTCCCCATAGAACTTGCCAACCTGAATTCCTACAGGCTAGATGTGAGAGGCACATTCTGCTGCTTCCTCCCTTAGAGTTAAACTTGCTTCTGAAAGCTCAACCTCCGGGGAGTTTGTTTGGCAGAGATATAGAACACACTTTTCCAAGCCTGTTGGAAGGCATTTGCAGTTTCATTTCGCGTCTAATTTCCCAAACCAAACTGCTTGCAGCTCTAACTCCCTTCTAACTACCACTTCTTCGGTTCAGTGAGATATGCTGGATTCTAAACGGAGAAGCTTCTCTGACGCTTTTTCACAGAGATTTTGAAACTGAAATTTCCAAACCCGTTTCCAACGAAGGCGCCAATGGGCTTCCCCATAGAACTTGCCAACCTGAATTCCTACAGGCTAGATGTGAGAGGCACATTCTGCTGCTTCCTCCCTTAGAGTTAAACTAGCTTCTGAAAGCTCAACATCCAGGGAGTCTGTTTGGCAGAGATATAGAACACACTTTTCCAAGCCTGTTGGAAGGCATTTGCAGTTTCATTTCGCTTCTAATTTCCCAAACCAAACTGCTTGCAGCTCTAACTGCCTTCTAACTACCACTTCTTCGGTTCACTGAGATATGCTGGATTCTAAACGGAGAAGCTTCTCTGACGCTTTTTCACAAAGATTTTGAAACTGAAATCTCCCATGCCGTTTCCACCACAGGCAGCAATGGGCTTCCACATAGAACTTGCCAACCTGAATTCCTACAGGCTAGATGTGAGAGGCACATTCTGCTGCTTCCTCCCTAAGAGTTAAGCTTGCTTCTGAAAGCTCAACCTCCGGGGAGTCTGTTTGGCAGAGATATAGAACACACTTTTCCAAGCCTGTTGGAAGGCCTTTGCAGTGTCATTTCGCATCTAATTTCCCAAACCAAACTGCATGCAGCTCTAACTCCCTTCTAACTACCACTTCTTCGGTTCAGTGAGATATGCTGGATTCTAAACGGAGAAGCTTCTCTGACGCTTTTTCACAGAGATTTTGAAACTGAAATTTCCAAACCCGTTTCCAACGAAGGCGCCAATGGGCTTCCCCATAGAACTTGCCAACCTGAATTCCTACAGGCTAGATGTGAGAGGCACATTCTGCTGCTTCCTCCCTTAGAGTTAAACTAGCTTCTGAAAGCTCAACCTCCGGGGAGTTTGTTTGGCAGAGATATAGAACACACTTTTCCAAGCCTGTTGGAAGGCATTTGCAGTTTCATTTCGCGTCTAATTTCCCAAACCAAACTGCTTGGAGCTCTAACTGCCTTCTAACTACCACTTCTTCGGTTCAGTGAGATATGCTGGATTCTAAACGGAGAAGCTTCTCTGACGCTTTTTCACAGAGATTTTGAAACTGAAATCTCCCATGCCGTTTCCACCGTAGGCAGCAATGGGCTTCCCCATAGAACTTGCCAACCTGAATTCCTACAGGCTAGATGTGAGAGGCACATTCTGCTGCTTCCTCCCTTAGAGTTAAACTTGCTTCTGAAAGCTCAACCTCCGGGAAGTTTGTTTGGCAGAGATATAGAACACACTTTTCCAAGCCTGTTGGAAGGCATTTGCAGTTTCATTTCGCGTCTAATTTCCCAAACCAAACTGCTTGCAGCTCTAACTCCCTTCTAACTACCACTTCTTCGGTTCAGTGAGATATGCTGCATTCTAAACGGAGAAGCTTCTCTGACGCTTTTTCACAGAGATTTTGAAACTGAAATCTCCCATGCCGTTTCCACCATAGGCAGCAATGGGCTTCCCCATAGAACTTGCCAACCTGAATTCCTACAGGCTAGATGTGAGAGGCACATTCTGCTGCTTCCTCCCTAAGAGTTAAGCTTGCTTGTGAAAGCTCAACCTCCGGGGAGTCTGTTTGGCAGAGATATAGAACACACTTTTCCAAGCCTGTTGGAAGGCCTTTGCAGTGTCATTTCGCATCTAATTTCCCAAACCAAACTGCTTGCAGCTCTAACTGCCTTCTAACTACCACTTCTTCGGTTCAGTGAGATATGCTGGATTCTAAACGGAGAAGCTTCTCTGACGCTTTTTCACAGAGATTTTGAAACTGAAATCTCCCGTGCCGTTTCCACCATAGGCAGCAATGGGCTTCCCCATAGAACTTGCCAACCTGAATTCCTACAGGCTAGATGTGAGAGGCACATTCTGCTGCTTCCTCCCTTAGAGTTAAACTAGCTTCAGAAAGCTCAACCTCCAGGGAGTCTGTTTGGCAGAGATATAGAACACACTTTTCCAAGCCTGTTGGAAGGCATTTGCAGTTTCATTTCGCGTCTAATTTCCCAAACCAAACTGCTTGCAGCTCTAACTGCCTTCTAACTACCACTTCTTCGGTTCAGTGAGATATGCTGGATTCTAAACGGAGAAGCTTCTCTGACGCTTTTTCACAGAGATTTTGAAACTGAAATCTCCCATGCCGTTTCCACCATAGGCAGCAATGGGCTTCCCCATAGAACTTGCCAACCTGAATTCCTACAGGCTAGATGTGAGAGGCACATTCTGCTGCTTCCTCCCTAAGAGTTAAGCTTGCTTGTGAAAGCTCAACCTCCGGGGAGTCTGTTTGGCACAGATATAGAACACACTTTTCCAAGCCTGTTGGAAGGCCTTTGCAGTGTCATTTCGCATCTAATTTCCCAAACCAAACTGCTTGCAGCTCTAACTCCCTTCTAACTACCACTTCTTCGGTTCAGTGAGATATGCTGGATTCTAAACGGAGAAGCTTCTCTGACGCTTTTTCACAGAGATTTTGAAACTGAAATCTCCCATGCCGTTTCCACCATAGGCAGCAATGGGCTTCCCCATAGAACTTGCCAACCTGAATTCCTACAGGCTAGATGTGAGAGGCACATTCTGCTGCTTCCTCCCTTAGAGTTAAACTAGCTTCTGAAAGCTCAACCTCCGGGGAGTTTGTTTGGCAGAGATATAGAACACACTTTTCCAAGCCGGTTGGAAGGCATTTGCAGTTTCATTTCGCGTCTAATTTCCCAAACCAAACTGCTTGCAGCTCTAACTCCCTTCTAACTACCACTTCTTCGGTTCAGTGAGATATGCTGGATTCTAAACGGAGAAGCTTCTCTGACGCTTTTTCACAGAGATTTTGAAACTGAAATCTCCCATGCCGTTTCCACCATAGGCAGCAATGGGCTTCCCCATAGAACTTGCCAACCTGAATTCCTACAGGCTAGATGTGAGAGGCACATTCTGCTGCATCCTCCCTTAGAGTTAAACTTGCTTCTGAAAGCTCAACCTCCGGGGAGTTTGTTTGGCAGAGATATAGAACACACTTTTCCAAGCCTGTTGGAAGGCATTTGCAGTTTCATTTCGCGTCTAATTTCCCAAACCAAACTGCTTGCAGCTCTAACTCCCTTCTAACTACCACTTCTTCGGTTCAGTGAGATATGCTGGATTCTAAACGGAGAAGCTTCTCTGACGCTTTTTCACAGAGATTTTGAAACTGAAATTTCCAAACCCGTTTCCAACGAAGGCGCCAATGGGCTTCCCCATAGAACTTGCCAACCTGAATTCCTACAGGCTAGATGTGAGAGGCACATTCTGCTGCTTCCTCCCTTAGAGTTAAACTAGCTTCAGAAAGCTCAACCTCCAGGGAGTCTGTTTGGCAGAGATATAGAACACACTTTTCCAAGCCTGTTGGAAGGCATTTGCAGTTTCATTTCGCGTCTAATTTGCCAAACCAAACTGCTTGCAGCTCTAACTGCCTTCTAACTACCACTTCTTCGGTTCAGTGAGATATGCTGGATTCTAAACGGAGAAGCTTCTCTGACGCTTTTTCACAGAGATTTTGAAACTGAAATCTCCCATGCCGTTTCCACCATAGGCAGCAATGGGCTTCCCCATAGAACTTGCCAACCTGAATTCCTACAGGCTAGATGTGAGAGGCACATTCTGCTGCTTCCTCCCTTAGAGTTAAACTAGCTTCTGAAAGCTCAACCTCCGGGGAGTTTGTTTGGCAGAGATATAGAACACACTTTTCCAAGCCTGTTGGAAGGCATTTGCAGTTTCATTTCGCGTCTAATTTCCCAAACCAAACTGCTTGCAGCTCTAACTCCCTTCTAACTACCACTTCTTCGGTTCAGTGAGATATGCTGGATTCTAAACGGAGAAGCTTCTCTGACGCTTTTTCACAGAGATTTTGAAACTGAAATCTCCCATGCCGTTTCCACCATAGGCAGCAATGGGCTTCCCCATAGAACTTGCCAACCTGAATTCCTACAGGCTAGATGTGAGAGGCACATTCTGCTGCTTCCTCCCTTAGAGTTAAACTAGCTTCTGAAAGCTCAACCTCCGGGGAGTTTCTTTGGCAGAGATATAGAACACACTTTTCCAAGCCTGTTGGAAGGCATTTGCAGTTTCATTTCGCGTCTAATTTCCCAAACCAAACTGCTTGCAGCTCTAACTCCCTTCTAACTACCACTTCTTCGGTTCAGTGAGATATGCTGGATTCTAAACGGAGAAGCTTCTCTGACGCTTTTTCACAGAGATTTTGAAACTGAAATTTCCAAACCCGTTTCCAACGAAGGCGACAATGGGCTTCCCCATAGAACTTGCCAACCTGAATTCCTACAGGCTAGATGTGAGAGGCACATTCTGCTGCTTCCTCCCTTAGAGTTAAACTAGCTTCTGAAAGCTCAACCTCCGGGGAGTTTGTTTGGCAGAGATATAGAACACACTTTTCCAAGCCTGTTGGAAGGCATTTGCAGTTTCATTTCGCGTCTAATTTCCCAAACAAACTGCTTGCAGCTCTAACTGCCTTCTAACTACCACTTCTTCGGTTCAGTGAGATATGCTGGATTCTAAACGGAGAAGCTTCTCTGACGCTTTTTCACAGAGATTTTGAAACTGAAATCTCCCATGCCGTTTCCACCATAGGCAGCAATGGGCTTCCCCATAGAACTTGCCAACCTGAATTCCTACAGGCTAGATGTGAGAGGCACATTCTGCTGCTTCCTCCCTAAGAGTTAAGCTTGCTTCTGAAAGCTCAACCTCCGAGGAGTCTGTTTGGCAGAGATATAGAACACACTTTTCCAAGCCTGTTGGAAGGCCTTTGCAGTGTCATTTCGCATCTAATTTCCCAAACCAAACTGCTTGCAGCTCTAACTCCCTTCTAACTACCACTTCTTCGGTTCAGTGAGATATGCTGGATTCTAAACGGAGAAGCTTCTCTGACGCTTTTTCACAGAGATTTTGAAACTGAAATCTCCCATGCCGTTTCCACCATAGGCAGCAATGGGCTTCCCCATAGAACTTGCCAACCTGAATTCCTAAAGGCTAGATGTGAGAGGCACATTCTGCTGCTTCCTCACTTAGAGTTAAACTTGCTTCTGAAAGCTCAACCTCCGGGGAGTTTGTTTGGCAGAGATATAGAACACACTTTTCCAAGCCTGTTGGAAGGCATTTGCAGTTTCATTTCGCGTCTAATTTCCCAAACCAAACTGCTTGCAGCTCTAACTGCCTTCTAACTACCACTTCTTCGGTTCAGTGAGATATGCTGGATTCTAAACAGAGAAGCTTCTCTGACGCTTTTTCACAGAGATTTTGAAACTGAAATTTCCAAACCCGTTTCCAACGAAGGCGCCAATGGGCTTCCCCATAGAACTTGCCAACCTGAATTCCTACAGGCTAGATGTGAGAGGCACATTCTGCTGCTTCCTCCCTTAGAGTTAAACTAGCTTCAGAAAGCTCAACCTCCAGGGAGTCTGTTTGGCAGAGATATAGAACACACTTTTCCAAGCCTGTTGGAAGGCATTTGCAGTTTCATTTCGCGTCTAATTTCCCAAACCAAACTGCTTGCAGCTCTAACTGCCTTCTAACTACCACTTCTTCGGTTCAGTGAGATATGCTGGATTCTAAACGGAGAAGCTTCTCTGACGCTTTTTCACAGAGATTTTGAAACTGAAATCTCCCATGCCGTTTCCACCATAGGCAGCAATGGGCTTCCCCATAGAACTTGCCAACCTGAATTCCTACAGGCTAGATGTGAGAGGCACATTCTGCTGCTTCCTCCCTAAGAGTTAAGCTTGCTTGTGAAAGCTCAACCTCCGGGGAGTCTGTTTGGCAGAGATATAGAACACACTTTTCCAAGCCTGTTGGAAGGCCTTTGCAGTGTCATTTCGCATCTAATTTCCCAAACCAAACTGCTTGCAGCTCTAACTCCCTTCTAACTACCACTTCTTCGGTTCAGTGAGATATGCTGGATTCTAAACGGAGAAGCTTCTCTGACGCTTTTTCACAGAGATTTTGAAACTGAAATTTCCAAACCCGTTTCCAACGAAGGCGCCAATTGGCTTCCCCATAGAACTTGCCAACCTGAATTCCTACAGGCTAGATGTGAGAGGCACATTCTGCTGCTTCCTCCCTTAGAGTTAAACTTGCTTCTGAAAGCTCAACCTCCGGGGAGTTTGTTTGGCAGAGATATAGAACACACTTTTCCAAGCCTGTTGGAAGGCATTTGCAGTTTCATTTCGCGTCTAATTTCCCAAACCAAACTGCTTGCAGCTCTAACTCCCTTCTAACTACCACTTCTTCGGTTCAGTGAGATATGCTGGATTCTAAACGGAGAAGCTTCTCTGACGCTTTTTCACAGAGATTTTGAAACTGAAATCTCCCATGCCGTTTCCACCATAGGCAGCAATGGGCTTCCCCATAGAACTTGCCAACCTGAATTCCTAAAGGCTAGATGTGAGAGGCACATTCTGCTGCTTCCTCCCTTAGAGTTAAACTTGCTTCTGAAAGCTCAACCTCCGGGGAGTTTGTTTGGCAGAGATATAGAACACACTTTTCCAAGCCTGTTGGAAGGCATTTGCAGTTTCATTTCGCGTCTAATTTCCCAAACCAAACTGCTTGCAGCTCTAACTGCCTTCTAACTACCACTTCTTCGGTTCAGTGAGATATGCTGGATTCTAAACGGAGAAGCTTCTCTGACGCTTTTTCACAGAGATTTTGAAACTGAAATTTCCAAACCCGTTTCCAACGAAGGCGCCAATGGGCTTCCCCATAGAACTTGCCAACCTGAATTCCTACAGGCTAGATGTGAGAGGCACATTCTGCTGCTTCCTCCCTTAGAGTTAAACTAGCTTCTGAAAGCTCAACCTCCGGGGAGTGTGTTTGGCAGAGATATAGAACACACTTTTCCAAGCCTGTTGGAAGGCATTTGCAGTTTCATTTCGCGTCTAATTTCCCAAACCAAACTGCTTGCAGCTCTAACTCCCTTCTAACTACCACTTCTTCGGTTTAGTGAGATATGCTGGATTCTAAACGGAGAAGCTTCTCTGACGCTTTTTCACAGAGATTTTGAAACTGAAATCTCCCATGCCGTTTCCACCATAGGCAGCAATGGGCTTCCCCATAGAACTTGCCAACCTGAATTCCTAGAGTCTAGATGTGAGAGGCACATTCTGCTGCTTCCTCCCTAAGAGTTAAGCTTGCTTCTGAAAGCTCAACCTCCGGGGACTCTGTTTGGCACAGATATAGAACACAGTTTTCCAAGCCTGTTGGAAGGCCTTTGCAGTGTCATTTCGCATCTAATTTCCCAAACCAAACTGCTTGCAGCTCTAACTCCCTTCTAACTACCACTTCTTCGGTTCAGTGAGATATGCTGGATTCTAAACGGAGAAGCTTCTCTGACGCTTTTTCACAGAGATTTTGAAACTGAAATCTCCCATGCCGTTTCCACCATAGGCAGCAATGGGCTTCCCCATAGAACTTGCCAACCTGAATTCCTAAAGGCTAGATGTGAGAGGCACATTCTGCTGCTTCCTCCCTTAGAGTTAAACTTGCTTCTGAAAGCTCAACCTCCGGGGAGTTTGTTTGGCAGAGATATAGAACACAATTTTCCAAGCCTGTTGGAAGGCATTTGCAGTTTCATTGCGCGTCTAATTTCCCAAACCAAACTGCTTGCAGCTCTAACTGCCTTCTAACTACCACTTCTTCGGTTCAGTGAGATATGCTGGATTCTAAACGGAGAAGCTTCTCTGACGCTTTTTCACAGAGATTTTGAAACTGAAATCTCCCATGCCGTTTCCACCATAGGCAGCAATGGGCTTCCCCATAGAAATTGCCAACCTGAATTCCTACAGGCTAGATGTGAGAGGCACATTCTGCTGCTTCCTCCCTTAGAGTTAAACTTGCTTCTGAAAGCTCAACCTCCGGGAAGTTTGTTTGGCAGAGATATAGAACACACTTTTCCAAGCCTGTTGGAAGGCATTTGCAGTTTCATTTCGCGTCTAATTTCCCAAACCAAACTGCTTGCAGCTCTAACTCCCTTCTAACTACCACTTCTTCGGTTCAGTGAGATATGCTGCATTCTAAACGGAGAAGCTTCTCTGACGCTTTTTCACAGAGATTTTGAAACTGAAATCTCCCATGCCGTTTCCACCATAGGCAGCAATGGGCTTCCCCATAGAACTTGCCAACCTGAATTCCTACAGGCTAGATGTGAGAGGCACATTCTGCTGCTTCCTCCCTAAGAGTTAAGCTTGCTTGTGAAAGCTCAACCTCCGGGGAGTCTGTTTGGCAGAGATATAGAACACACTTTTCCAAGCCTGTTGGAAGGCCTTTGCAGTGTCATTTCGCATCTAATTTCCCAAACCAAACTGCTTGCAGCTCTAACTGCCTTCTAACTACCACTTCTTCGGTTCAGTGAGATATGCTGGATTCTAAACGGAGAAGCTTCTCTGACGCTTTTTCACAGAGATTTTGAAACTGAAATCTCCCGTGCCGTTTCCACCATAGGCAGCAATGGGCTTCCCCATAGAACTTGCCAACCTGAATTCCTACAGGCTAGATGTGAGAGGCACATTCTGCTGCTTCCTCCCTTAGAGTTAAACTAGCTTCAGAAAGCTCAACCTCCAGGGAGTCTGTTTGGCAGAGATATAGAACACACTTTTCCAAGCCTGTTGGAAGGCATTTGCAGTTTCATTTCGCGTCTAATTTCCCAAACCAAACTGCTTGCAGCTCTAACTGCCTTCTAACTACCACTTCTTCGGTTCAGTGAGATATGCTGGATTCTAAACGGAGAAGCTTCTCTGACGCTTTTTCACAGAGATTTTGAAACTGAAATCTCCCATGCCGTTTCCACCATAGGCAGCAATGGGCTTCCCCATAGAACTTGCCAACCTGAATTCCTACAGGCTAGATGTGAGAGGCACATTCTGCTGCTTCCTCCCTAAGAGTTAAGCTTGCTTGTGAAAGCTCAACCTCCGGGGAGTCTGTTTGGCAGAGATATAGAACACACTTTTCCAAGCCTGTTGGAAGGCCTTTGCAGTGTCATTTCGCATCTAATTTCCCAAACCAAACTGCTTGCAGCTCTAACTCCCTTCTAACTACCACTTCTTCGGTTCAGTGAGATATGCTGGATTCTAAACGGAGAAGCTTCTCTGACGCTTTTTCACAGAGATTTTGAAACTGAAATCTCCCATGCCGTTTCCACCATAGGCAGCAATGGGCTTCCCCATAGAACTTGCCAACCTGAATTCCTACAGGCTAGATGTGAGAGGCACATTCTGCTGCTTCCTCCCTTAGAGTTAAACTAGCTTCTGAAAGCTCAACCTCCGGGGAGTTTGTTTGGCAGAGATATAGAACACACTTTTCCAAGCCGGTTGGAAGGCATTTGCAGTTTCATTTCGCGTCTAATTTCCCAAACCAAACTGCTTGCAGCTCTAACTCCCTTCTAACTACCACTTCTTCGGTTCAGTGAGATATGCTGGATTCTAAACGGAGAAGCTTCTCTGACGCTTTTTCACAGAGATTTTGAAACTGAAATCTCCCATGCCGTTTCCACCATAGGCAGCAATGGGCTTCCCCATAGAACTTGCCAACCTGAATTCCTACAGGCTAGATGTGAGAGGCACATTCTGCTGCTTCCTCCCTTAGAGTTAAACTTGCTTCTGAAAGCTCAACCTCCGGGGAGTTTGTTTGGCAGAGATATAGAACACACTTTTCCAAGCCTGTTGGAAGGCATTTGCAGTTTCATTTCGCGTCTAATTTCCCAAACCAAACTGCTTGCAGCTCTAACTCCCTTCTAACTACCACTTCTTCGGTTCAGTGAGATATGCTGGATTCTAAACGGAGAAGCTTCTCTGACGCTTTTTCACAGAGATTTTGAAACTGAAATTTCCAAACCCGTTTCCAACGAAGGCGCCAATGGGCTTCCCCATAGAACTTGCCAACCTGAATTCCTACAGGCTAGATGTGAGAGGCACATTCTGCTGCTTCCTCCCTTAGAGTTAAACTAGCTTCAGAAAGCTCAACCTCCAGGGAGTCTGTTTGGCAGAGATATAGAACACACTTTTCCAAGCCTGTTGGAAGGCATTTGCAGTTTCATTTCGCGTCTAATTTCCCAAACCAAACTGCTTGCAGCTCTAACTGCCTTCTAACTACCACTTCTTCGGTTCAGTGAGATATGCTGGATTCTAAACGGAGAAGCTTCTCTGACGCTTTTTCACAGAGATTTTGAAACTGAAATCTCCCATGCCGTTTCCACCATAGGCAGCAATGGGCTTCCCCATAGAACTTGCCAACCTGAATTCCTACAGGCTAGATGTGAGAGGCACATTCTGCTGCTTCCTCCCTTAGAGTTAAACTAGCTTCTGAAAGCTCAACCTCCGGGGAGTTTGTTTGGCAGAGATATAGAACACACTTTTCCAAGCCTGTTGGAAGGCATTTGCAGTTTCATTTCGCGTCTAATTTCCCAAACCAAACTGCTTGCAGCTCTAACTCCCTTCTAACTACCACTTCTTCGGTTCAGTGAGATATGCTGGATTCTAAACGGAGAAGCTTCTCTGACGCTTTTTCACAGAGATTTTGAAACTGAAATCTCCCATGCCGTTTCCACCATAGGCAGCAATGGGCTTCCCCATAGAACTTGCCAACCTGAATTCCTACAGGCTAGATGTGAGAGGCACATTCTGCTGCTTCCTCCCTTAGAGTTAAACTAGCTTCTGAAAGCTCAACCTCCGGGGAGTTTCTTTGGCAGAGATATAGAACACACTTTTCCAAGCCTGTTGGAAGGCATTTGCAGTTTCATTTCGCGTCTAATTTCCCAAACCAAACTGCTTGCAGCTCTAACTCCCTTCTAACTACCACTTCTTCGGTTCAGTGAGATATGCTGGATTCTAAACGGAGAAGCTTCTCTGACGCTTTTTCACAGAGATTTTGAAACTGAAATTTCCAAACCCGTTTCCAACGAAGGCGACAATGGGCTTCCCCATAGAACTTGCCAACCTGAATTCCTACAGGCTAGATGTGAGAGGCACATTCTGCTGCTTCCTCCCTTAGAGTTAAACTAGCTTCTGAAAGCTCAACCTCCGGGGAGTTTGTTTGGCAGAGATATAGAACACACTTTTCCAAGCCTGTTGGAAGGCATTTGCAGTTTCATTTCGCGTCTAATTTCCCAAACAAACTGCTTGCAGCTCTAACTGCCTTCTAACTACCACTTCTTCGGTTCAGTGAGATATGCTGGATTCTAAACGGAGAAGCTTCTCTGACGCTTTTTCACAGAGATTTTGAAACTGAAATCTCCCATGCCGTTTCCACCATAGGCAGCAATGGGCTTCCCCATAGAACTTGCCAACCTGAATTCCTACAGGCTAGATGTGAGAGGCACATTCTGCTGCTTCCTCCCTAAGAGTTAAGCTTGCTTCTGAAAGCTCAACCTCCGAGGAGTCTGTTTGGCAGAGATATAGAACACACTTTTCCAAGCCTGTTGGAAGGCCTTTGCAGTGTCATTTCGCATCTAATTTCCCAAACCAAACTGCTTGCAGCTCTAACTCCCTTCTAACTACCACTTCTTCGGTTCAGTGAGATATGCTGGATTCTAAACGGAGAAGTTTCTCTGACGCTTTTTCACAGAGATTTTGAAACTGAAATTTCCAAACCCGTTTCCAACGAAGGCGCCAATGGGCTTCCCCATAGAACTTGCCAACCTGAATTACTACAGGCTAGATGTGAGAGGCACATTCTGCTGCTTCCTCCCTTAGAGTTAAACTAGCTTCTGAAAGCTCAACCTCCGGGGAGTTTGTATGGCAGAGATATAGAACACACTTTTCCAAGCCTGTTGGAAGGCATTTGCAGTTTCATTTCGCGTCTAATTTCCCAAACCAAACAGCTTGCAGCTCTAACTCCCTTCTAACTACCACTTCTTCGGTTCAGTGAGATATGCTGGATTCTAAACGGAGAAGCTTCTCTGACGCTTTTTCACAGAGATTTTGAAACTGAAATCTCCCATGCCGTTTCCACCATAGGCAGCAATGGGCTTCCCCATAGAACTTGTCAACCTGAATTCCTACAGGCTAGATGTGAGAGGCACATTCTGCTGCTTCCTCCCTAACAGTTAAGCTTGCTTCTGAAAGCTCAACCTCCGGGGAGTTTGTTTGGCAGAGATATAGAACACACTTTTCCAAGCCTGTTGGAAGGCATTTGCAGTTTCATTTCGCGTCTAATTTCCCAAACCAAACTGCTTGCAGCTCTAACTCCCTTCTAACTACCACTTCTTCGGTTCAGTGAGATATGCTGGATTCTAAACGGAGAAGCTTCTCTGACGCTTTTTCACAGAGATTTTGAAACTGAAATCTCCCATGCCGTTTCCACCATAGGCAGCAATGGGCTTCCCCATAGAACTTGCCAACCTGAATTCCTAAAGGCTAGATGTGAGAGGCACATTCTGCTGCTTCCTCACTTAGAGTTAAACTTGCTTCTGAAAGCTCAACCTCCGGGGAGTTTGTTTGGCAGAGATATAGAACACACTTTTCCAAGCCTGTTGGAAGGCATTTGCAGTTTCATTTCGCGTCTAATTTCCCAAACCAAACTGCTTGCAGCTCTAACTGCCTTCTAACTACCACTTCTTCGGTTCAGTGAGATATGCTGGATTCTAAACGGAGAAGCTTCTCTGACGCTTTTTCACAGAGATTTTGAAACTGAAATTTCCAAACCCGTTTCCAACGAAGGCGCCAATGGGCTTCCCCATAGAACTTGCCAACCTGAATTCCTACAGGCTAGATGTGAGAGGCACATTCTGCTGCTTCCTCCCTTAGAGTTAAACTAGCTTCAGAAAGCTCAACCTCCAGGGAGTCTGTTTGGCAGAGATATAGAACACACTTTTCCAAGCCTGTTGGAAGGCATTTGCAGTTTCATTTCGCGTCTAATTTCCCAAACCAAACTGCTTGCAGCTCTAACTGCCTTCTAACTACCACTTCTTCGGTTCAGTGAGATATGCTGGATTCTAAACGGAGAAGCTTCTCTGACGCTTTTTCACAGAGATTTTGAAACTGAAATCTCCCATGCCGTTTCCACCATAGGCAGCAATGGGCTTCCCCATAGAACTTGCCAACCTGAATTCCTACAGGCTAGATGTGAGAGGCACATTCTGCTGCTTCCTCCCTAAGAGTTAAGCTTGCTTGTGAAAGCTCAACCTCCGGGTGTCTGTTTGGCAGAGATATAGAACACACTTTTCCAAGCCTGTTGGAAGGCCTTTGCAGTGTCATTTCGCATCTAATTTCCCAAACCAAACTGCTTGCAGCTCTAACTCCCTTCTAACTACCACTTCTTCGGTTCAGTGAGATATGCTGGA
Source organism: Cynocephalus volans (assembly GCF_027409185.1). NCBI lineage: Eukaryota > Metazoa > Chordata > Mammalia > Dermoptera > Cynocephalidae > Cynocephalus > Cynocephalus volans. Next base: position 271,442 of record NW_026902408.1, read on the forward strand.
TTCTAAACGGAGAAGCTTCTCTGACGCTTTTTCACAGAGATTTTGAAACTGAAATTTCCAAACCCGTTTCCAAGGAAGGCGCCAATTGGCTTCCCCATAGAACTTGCCAACCTGAATTCCTACAGGCTAGATGTGAGAGGCACATTCTGCTGCTTCCTCCCTTAGAGTTAAACTTGCTTCTGAAAGCTCAACCTCCGGGGAGTTTGTTTGGCAGAGATATAGAACACACTTTTCCAAGCCTGTTGGAAGGCATTTGCAGTTTCATTTCGCGTCTAATTTCCCAAACCAAACTGCTTGCAGCTCTAACTCCCTTCTAACTACCACTTCTTCGGTTCAGTGAGATATGCTGGATTCTAAACGGAGAAGCTTCTCTGACGCTTTTTCACAGAGATTTTGAAACTGAAATTTCCAAACCCGTTTCCAACGAAGGCGCCAATGGGCTTCCCCATAGAACTTACCAACCTGAATTCCTACAGGCTAGATGTGAGAGGCACATTCTGCTGCTTCCTCCCTTACAGTTAAACTAGCTTCTGAAAGCTCAACCTCCAGGGAGTCTGTTTGGCAGAGATATAGAACACACTTTTCCAAGCCTGTTGGAAGGCATTTGCAGTTTCATTTCGCGTCTAATTTCCCAAACCAAACTGCTTGCAGCTCTAACTGCCTTCTAACTACCACTTCTTCGGTTCAGTGAGATATGCTGGATTCTAAACGGAGAAGCTTCTCTGACGCTTTTTCACAGAGATTTTGAAACTGAAATCTCCCATGCCGTTTCCACCATAGGCAGCAATGGGCTTCCCCATAGAACTTGCCAACCTGAATTCCTACAGGCTAGATGTGAGAGGCACATTCTGCTGCTTCCTCCCTAAGAGTTAAGCTTGCTTCTGAAAGCTCAACCTCCGAGGAGTCTGTTTGGCAGAGATATAGAACACACTTTTCCAAGCCTGTTGGAAGGCCTTTGCAGTGTCATTTCGCATCTAATTTCCCAAACCAAACTGCTTGCAGCTCTAACTCCCTTCTAACTACCACTTCTTCGGTTCAGTGAGATATGCTGGATTCTAAACGGAGAAGTTTCTCTGACGCTTTTTCACAGAGATTTTGAAACTGAAATTTCCAAACCCGTTTCCAACGAAGGCGCCAATGGGCTTCCCCATAGAACTTGCCAACCTGAATTACTACAGGCTAGATGTGAGAGGCACATTCTGCTGCTTCCTCCCTTAGAGTTAAACTAGCTTCTGAAAGCTCAACCTCCGGGGAGTTTGTATGGCAGAGATATAGAACACACTTTTCCAAGCCTGTTGGAAGGCATTTGCAGTTTCATTTCGCGTCTAATTTCCCAAACCAAACTGCTTGCAGCTCTAACTCCCTTCTAACTACCACTTCTTCGGTTCAGTGAGATATGCTGGATTCTAAACGGAGAAGCTTCTCTGACGCTTTTTCACAGAGATTTTGAAACTGAAATCTCCCATGCCGTTTCCACCATAGGCAGCAATGGGCTTCCCCATAGAACTTGCCAACCTGAATTCCTACAGGCTAGATGTGAGAGGCACATTCTGCTGCTTCCTCCCTAACAGTTAAGCTTGCTTCTGAAAGCTCAACCTCCGGGGAGTTTGTTTGGCAGAGATATAGAACACACTTTTCCAAGCCTGTTGGAAGGCATTTGCAGTTTCATTTCGCGTCTAATTTCCCAAACCAAACTGCTTGCAGCTCTAACTCCCTTCTAACTACCACTTCTTCGGTTCAGTGAGATATGCTGGATTCTAAACGGAGAAGCTTCTCTGACGCTTTTTCACAGAGATTTTGAAACTGAAATCTCCCATGCCGTTTCCACCATAGGCAGCAATGGGCTTCCCCATAGAACTTGCCAACCTGAATTCCTAAAGGCTAGATGTGAGAGGCACATTCTGCTGCTTCCTCCCTTAGAGTTAAACTTGCTTCTGAAAGCTCAACCTCCGGGGAGTTTGTTTGGCAGAGATATAGAACACACTTTTCCAAGCCTGTTGGAAGGCATTTGCAGTTTCATTTCGCGTCTAATTTCCCAAACCAAACTGCTTGCAGCTCTAACTGCCTTCTAACTACCACTTCTTCGGTTCAGTGAGATATGCTGGATTCTAAACGGAGAAGCTTCTCTGACGCTTTTTCACAGAGATTTTGAAACTGAAATTTCCAAACCCGTTTCCAACGAAGGCGCCAATGGGCTTCCCCATAGAACTTGCCAACCTGAATTCCTACAGGCTAGATGTGAGAGGCACATTCTGCTGCTTCCTCCCTTAGAGTTAAACTAGCTTCTGAAAGCTCAACCTCCGGGGAGTGTGTTTGGCAGAGATATAGAACACACTTTTCCAAGCCTGTTGGAAGGCATTTGCAGTTTCATTTCGCGTCTAATTTCCCAAACCAAACTGCTTGCAGCTCTAACTCCCTTCTAACTACCACTTCTTCGGTTTAGTGAGATATGCTGGATTCTAAACGGAGAAGCTTCTCTGACGCTTTTTCACAGAGATTTTGAAACTGAAATCTCCCATGCCGTTTCCACCATAGGCAGCAATGGGCTTCCCCATAGAACTTGCCAACCTGAATTCCTAGAGTCTAGATGTGAGAGGCACATTCTGCTGCTTCCTCCCTAAGAGTTAAGCTTGCTTCTGAAAGCTCAACCTCCGGGGACTCTGTTTGGCACAGATATAGAACACAGTTTTCCAAGCCTGTTGGAAGGCCTTTGCAGTGTCATTTCGCATCTAATTTCCCAAACCAAACTGCTTGCAGCTCTAACTCCCTTCTAAGTACCACTTCTTCGGTTCAGTGAGATATGCTGGATTCTAAACGGAGAAGCTTCTCTGACGCTTTTTCACAGAGATTTTGAAACTGAAATCTCCCATGCCGTTTCCACCATAGGCAGCAATGGGCTTCCCCATAGAACTTGCCAACCTGAATTCCTAAAGGCTAGATGTGAGAGGCACATTCTGCTGCTTCCTCCCTTAGAGTTAAACTTGCTTCTGAAAGCTGAACCTCCGGGGAGTTTGTTTGGCAGAGATATAGAACACAATTTTCCAAGCCTGTTGGAAGGCATTTGCAGTTTCATTGCGCGTCTAATTTCCCAAACCAAACTGCTTGCAGCTCTAACTGCCTTCTAACTACCACTTCTTCGGTTCAGTGAGATATGCTGGATTCTAAACGGAGAAGCTTCTCTGACGCTTTTTCACAGAGATTTTGAAACTGAAATCTCCCATGCCGTTTCCACCATAGGCAGCAATGGGCTTCCCCATAGAACTTGCCAACCTGAATTCCTACAGGCTAGATGTGAGAGGCACATTCTGCTGCTTCCTCCCTTAGAGTTAAACTTGCTTCTGAAAGCTCAACCTCCGGGAAGTTTGTTTGGCAGAGATATAGAACACACTTTTCCAAGCCTGTTGGAAGGCATTTGCAGTTTCATTTCGCGTCTAATTTCCCAAACCAAACTGCTTGCAGCTCTAACTCCCTTCTAACTACCACTTCTTCGGTTCAGTGAGATATGCTGCATTCTAAACGGAGAAGCTTCTCTGACGCTTTTTCACAGAGATTTTGAAACTGAAATCTCCCATGCCGTTTCCACCATAGGCAGCAATGGGCTTCCCCATAGAACTTGCCAACCTGAATTCCTACAGGCTAGATGTGAGAGGCACATTCTGCTGCTTCCTCCCTAAGAGTTAAGCTTGCTTGTGAAAGCTCAACCTCCGGGGAGTCTGTTTGGCAGAGATATAGAACACACTTTTCCAAGCCTGTTGGAAGGCCTTTGCAGTGTCATTTCGCATCTAATTTCCCAAACCAAACTGCTTGCAGCTCTAACAGCCTTCTAACTACCACTTCTTCGGTTCAGTGAGATATGCTGGATTCTAAACGGAGAAGCTTCTCTGACGCTTTTTCACAGAGATTTTGAAACTGAAATCTCCCATGCCGTTTCCACCATAGGCAGCAATGGGTTTCCCCATAGAACTTGCCAACCTGAATTCCTACAGGCTAGATGTGAGAGGCACATTCTGCTGCTTCCTCCCTTAGAGTTAAACTAGCTTCAGAAAGCTCAACCTCCAGGGAGTCTGTTTGGCAGAGATATAGAACACACTTTTCCAAGCCTGTTGGAAGGCATTTGCAGTTTCATTTCGCGTCTAATTTCCCAAACCAAACTGCTTGCAGCTCTAACTGCCTTCTAACTACCACTTCTTCGGTTCAGTGAGATATGCTGGATTCTAAACGGAGAAGCTTCTCTGACGCTTTTTCACAGAGATTTTGAAACTGAAATCTCCCATGCCGTTTCCACCATAGGCAGCAATGGGCTTCCCCATAGAACTTGCCAACCTGAATTCCTACAGGCTAGATGTGAGAGGCACATTCTGCTGCTTCCTCCCTAAGAGTTAAGCTTGCTTGTGAAAGCTCAACCTCCGGGGAGTCTGTTTGGCAGAGATATAGAACACACTTTTCCAAGCCTGTTGGAAGGCCTTTGCAGTGTCATTTCGCATCTAATTTCCCAAACCAAACTGCTTGCAGCTCTAACTCCCTTCTAACTACCACTTCTTCGGTTCAGTGAGATATGCTGGATTCTAAACGGAGAAGCTTCTCTGACGCTTTTTCACAGAGATTTTGAAACTGAAATCTCCCATGCCGTTTCCACCATAGGCAGCAATGGGCTTCCCCTAGAACTTGCCAACCTGAATTCCTACAGGCTAGATGTGAGAGGCACATTCTGCTGCTTCCTCCCTTAGAGTTAAACTAGCTTCTGAAAGCTCAACCTCCGGGGAGTTTGTTTGGCAGAGATATAGAACACACTTTTCCAAGCCGGTTGGAAGGCATTTGCAGTTTCATTTCGCGTCTAATTTCCCAAACCAAACTGCTTGCAGCTCTAACTCCCTTCTAACTACCACTTCTTCGGTTCAGTGAGATATGCTGGATTCTAAACGGAGAAGCTTCTCTGACGCTTTTTCACAGAGATTTTGAAACTGAAATCTCCCATGCCGTTTCCACCATAGGCAGCAATGGGCTTCCCCATAGAACTTGCCAACCTGAATTCCTACAGGCTAGATGTGAGAGGCACATTCTGCTGCTTCCTCCCTTAGAGTTAAACTTGCTTCTGAAAGCTCAACCTCCGGGGAGTTTGTTTGGCAGAGATATAGAACACACTTTTCCAAGCCTGTTGGAAGGCATTTGCAGTTTCATTTCGCGTCTAATTTCCCAAACCAAACTGCTTGCAGCTCTAACTCCCTTCTAACTACCACTTCTTCGGTTCAGTGAGATATGCTGGATTCTAAACGGAGAAGCTTCTCTGACGCTTTTTCACAGAGATTTTGAAACTGAAATTTCCAAAACCGTTTCCAACGAAGGCGCCAATGGGCTTCCCCATAGAACTTGCCAACCTGAATTCCTACAGGCTAGATGTGAGAGGCACATTCTGCTGCTTCCTCCCTTAGAGTTAAACTAGCTTCAGAAAGCTCAACCTCCAGGGAGTCTGTTTGGCAGAGATATAGAACACACTTTTCCAAGCCTGTTGGAAGGCATTTGCAGTTTCATTTCGCGTCTAATTTCCCAAACCAAACTGCTTGCAGCTCTAACTGCCTTCTAACTACCACTTCTTCGGTTCAGTGAGATATGCTGGATTCTAAACGGAGAAGCTTCTCTGACGCTTTTTCACAGAGATTTTGAAACTGAAATCTCCCATGCCGTTTCCACCATAGGCAGCAATGGGCTTCCCCATAGAACTTGCCAACCTGAATTCCTACAGGCTAGATGTGAGAGGCACATTCTGCTGCTTCCTCCCTTAGAGTTAAACTAGCTTCTGAAAGCTCAACCTCCGGGGAGTTTGTTTGGCAGAGATATAGAACACACTTTTCCAAGCCTGTTGGAAGGCATTTGCAGTTTCATTTCGCGTCTAATTTCCCAAACCAAACTGCTTGCAGCTCTAACTCCCTTCTAACTACCACTTCTTCGGTTCAGTGAGATATGCTGGATTCTAAACGGAGAAGCTTCTCTGACGCTTTTTCACAGAGATTTTGAAACTGAAATCTCCCATGCCGTTTCCACCATAGGCAGCAATGGGCTTCCCCATAGAACTTGCCAACCTGAATTCCTACAGGCTAGATGTGAGAGGCACATTCTGCTGCTTCCTCCCTTAGAGTTAAACTAGCTTCTGAAAGCTCAACCTCCGGGGAGTTTCTTTGGCAGAGATATAGAACACACTTTTCCAAGCCTGTTGGAAGGCATTTGCAGTTTCATTTCGCGTCTAATTTCCCAAACCAAACTGCTTGCAGCTCTAACTCCCTTCTAACTACCACTTCTTCGGTTCAGTGAGATATGCTGGATTCTAAACGGAGAAGCTTCTCTGACACTTTTTCACAGAGATTTTGAAACTGAAATTTCCAAACCCGTTTCCAACGAAGGCGACAATGGGCTTCCCCATAGAACTTGCCAACCTGAATTCCTACAGGCTAGATGTGAGAGGCACATTCTGCTGCTTCCTCCCTTAGAGTTAAACTAGCTTCTGAAAGCTCAACCTCCGGGGAGTTTGTTTGGCAGAGATATAGAACACACTTTTCCAAGCCTGTTGGAAGGCATTTGCAGTTTCATTTCGCGTCTAATTTCCCAAACAAACTGCTTGCAGCTCTAACTGCCTTCTAACTACCACTTCTTCGGTTCAGTGAGATATGCTGGATTCTAAACGGAGAAGCTTCTCTGACGCTTTTTCACAGAGATTTTGAAACTGAAATCTCCCATGCCGTTTCCACCATAGGCAGCAATGGGCTTCCCCATAGAACTTGCCAACCTGAATTCCTACAGGCTATATGTGAGAGGCACATTCTGCTGCTTCCTCCCTTAGAGTTAAACTAGCTTCTGAAAGCTCAACCTCCAGGGAGTCTGTTTGGCAGAGATATAGAACACACTTTTCCAAGCCTGTTGGAAGGCATTTGCAGTTTCATTTCGCGTCTAATTTCCCAAACCAAACTGCTTGCAGCTCTAACTCCCTTCTAACTACCACTTCTTCGGTTCAGTGAGATATGCTGGATTCTAAACGGAGAAGCTTCTCTGACGCTTTTTCACAGAGATTTTGAAACTGAAATCTCCCATGCCGTTTCCACCATAGGCAGCAATGGGCTTCCCCATAGAACTTGCCAACCTGAATTCCTACAGGCTAGATGTGAGAGGCACATTCTGCTGCTTCCTCCCTTAGAGTTAAACTTGCTTCTGAAAGCTCAACCTCCGGGGAGTTTGTTTGGCAGAGATATAGAACACACTTTTCCAAGCCTGTTGGAAGGCATTTGCAGTTTCATTTCGCGTCTAATTTCCCAAACCAAACTGCTTGCAGCTCTAACTCCCTTCTAACTACCACTTCTTCGGTTCAGTGAGATAAGCTGGATTCTAAACGGAGAAGCTTCTCTGACGCTTTTTCACAGAGATTTTGAAACTGAAATTTCCAAACCCGTTTCCAACGAAGGCGCCAATGGGCTTCCCCATAGAACTTGCCAACCTGAATTCCTACAGGCTAGATGTGAGAGGCACATTCTGCTGCTTCCTCCCTTAGAGTTAAACTAGCTTCTGAAAGCTCAACCTCCGGGGAGTTTGTTTGGCAGAGATATAGAACACACTTTTCCAAGCCTGTTGGAAGGCATTTGCAGTTTCATTTCGCGTCTAATTTCCCAAACCAAACTGCTTGCAGCTCTAACTCCCTTCTAACTACCACTTCTTCGGTTCAGTGAGATATGCTGGATTCTAAACGGAGAAGCTTCTCTGACGCTTTTTCACAGAGATTTTGAAACTGAAATCTCCCATGCCGTTTCCACCATAGGCAGCAATGGGCTTCCCCATAGAACTTGCCAACCTGAATTCCTACAGGCTAGATGTGAGAGGCACATTCTGCTGCTTCCTCCCTTAGAGTTAAACTTGCTTCTGAAAGCTCAACCTCCGGGGAGTTTCTTTGGCAGAGATATAGAACACACTTTTCCAAGCCTGTTGGAAGGCATTTGCAGTTTCATTTCGCGTCTAATTTCCCAAACCAAACTGCTTGCAGCTCTAACTCCCTTCTAACTACCACTTCTTCGGTTCAGTGAGATATGCAGGATTCTAAACGGAGAAGCTTCTCTGACGCTTTTTCACAGTGATTTTGAAACTGAAATTTCCAAACCCGTTTCCAACGAAGGCGACAATGGGCTTCCCCATAGAACTTGCCAAGCTGAATTCCTACAGGCTAGATGTGAGATGCACATTCTGCTGCTTCCTCCCTTAGAGTTAAACTAGCTTCTGAAAGCTCAACCTCCGGGGAGTTTGTTTGGCAGAGATATAGAACACACTTTTCCAAGCCTGTTGGAAGGCATTTGCAGTTTCATTTCGCGTCTAATTTCGCAAACCAAACTGCTTGCAGCTCTAACTGCCTTCTAACTACCACTTCTTCGGTTCAGTTAGATATGCTGGATTCTAAACGGAGAAGCTTCTCTGACGCTTTTTCACAGAGATTTTGAAACTGAAATCTCCCATGCCGTTTCCACCATAGGCAACAATGGGCTTCCCCATAGAACTTGCCAACCTGAATTCCTACAGGCTAGATGTGAGAGGCACATTCTGCTGCTTCCTCCCTTAGAGTTCAACTAGCTTCTGAAAGCTCAACCTCCAGGGAGACTGTTTGGCAGAGATATAGAACACACTTTTCCAAGCCTGTTGGAAGGCATTTGCAGTTTCATTTCGCGTCTAATTTCCCAAACCAAACTGCTTGCAGCTCTAACTGCCTTCTAACTACCACTTCTTCGGTTCAGTGAGATATGCTGGATTCTAAACGGAGAAGCTTCTCTGACGCTTTTTCACAGAGATTTTGAAACTGAAATCTCCCATGCCGTTTCCACCATAGGCAGCAATGGGCTTCCCCATAGAACTTGCCAACCTGAATTCCTACAGGCTAGATGTGAGAGGCACATTCTGCTGCTTCCTCCCTTAGAGTTAAACTTGTTTCTGAAAGCTCAACCTCCGGGGAGTTTGTTTGGCAGAGATATAGAACACACTTTTCCAAGCCTGTTGGAAGGCATTTGCAGTTTCATTTCGCGTCTAATTTCCCAAACCAAACTGCTTGCAGCTCTAACTGCCTTCTAACTACCACTTCTTCGGTTCAGTGAGATATGCTGGATTCTAAACGGAGAAGCTTCTCTGACGCTTTTTCACAGAGATTTTGAAACTGAAATTTCCAAACCCGTTTCCAACGAAGGCGCCAATGGGCTTCCCCATAGAACTTGCCAACCTGAATTCCTACAGGCTAGATGTGAGAGGCACATTCTGCTGCTTCCTCCCTTAGAGTTAAACTAGCTTCTGAAAGCTCAACCTCCGGGGAGTTTGTTTGGCAGAGATATAGAACACACTTTTCCAAGCCTGTTGGAAGGCATTTGCAGTTTCATTTCGCGTCTAATTTCCCAAACCAAACTGCTTGCAGCTCTAACTCCCTTCTAACTACCACTTCTTCGGTTCAGTGAGATATGCTGGATTCTAAACGGAGAAGCTTCTCTGACGCTTTTTCACAGAGATTTTGAAACTGAAATCTCCCATGCCGTTTCCACCCTAGGCAGCAATGGGCTTCCCCATAGAACTTGCCAACCTGAATTCCTACAGGCTAGATGTGAGAGGCACATTCTGCTGCTTCCTCCCTTAGAGTTAAACTTGCTTCTGAAAGCTCAACCTCCGGGGAGTTTGTTTGGCAGAGATATAGAACACACTTTTCCAAGCCTGTTGGAAGGCATTTGCAGTTTCATTTCGCGTCTAATTTCCCAAACCAAACTGCTTGCAGCTCTAACTCCCTTCTAACTACCACTTCTTCGGTTCAGTGAGATATGCTGGATTCTAAACGGAGAAGCTTCTCTGACGCTTTTTCACAGAGATTTTGAAACTGAAATTTCCAAACCCGTTTCCAACGAAGGCGACAATGGGCTTCCCCATAGAACTTGCCAACCTGAATTCCTACAGGCTAGATGTGAGATGCACATTCTGCTGCTTCCTCCCTTAGAGTTAAACTAGCTTCTGAAAGCTCAACCTCCGGGGAGTTTGTTTGGCAGAGATATAGAACACACTTTTCCAAGCCTGTTGGAAGGCATTTGCAGTTTCATTTCGCGTCTAATTTCCCAAACCAAACTGCTTGCAGCTCTAACTCCCTTCTAACTACCACTTCTTCGGTTCAGTGAGATATGCTGGATTCTAAACGGAGAAGCTTCTCTGACGCTTTTTCCAGAGATTTTGAAACTGAAATCTCCCATGCCGTTTCCACCATAGGCAGCAATGGGCTTCCCCATAGAACTTGCCAACCTGAATTCCTAAAGGCTAGATGTGAAAGGCACTTTCTGCTGCATCCTCCCTTAGAGTTAAACTTGCTTCTGAAAGCTCAACCTCCGGGGAGTTTGTTTGGCAGAGATATAGAACACACTTTTCCAAGCCTGTTGGAAGGCATTTGCAGTTTCATTTCGCGTCTAATTTCCCAAACCAAACTGCTTGCAGCTCTAACTCCCTTCTAACTACCACTTCTTCGGTTCAGTGAGATATGCTGGATTCTAAACGGAGAAGCTTCTCTGACGCTTTTTCACAGAGATTTTGAAACTGAAATCTCCCATGCCGTTTCCACCATAGGCAGCAATGGGCTTCCCCATAGAACTTGCCAACCTGAATTCCTACAGGCTAGATGTGAGAGGCACATTCTGCTGCTTCCTCCCTAACAGTTAAGCTTGCTTCTGAAAGCTCAACCTCCGGGGACTCTGTTTGGCACAGATATAGAACACAATTTTCCAAGCCTGTTGGAAGGCCTTTGCAGTGTCATTTCGCATCTAATTTCCCAAACCAAACTGCTTGCAGCTCTAACTCCCTTCTAACTACCACTTCTTCGGTTCAGTGAGATATGCTGGATTCTAAACGGAGAAGCTTCTCTGACGCTTTTTCACAGAGATTTTGAAACTGAAATCTCCCATGCCGTTTCCACCATAGGCAGCAATGGGCTTCCCCATAGAACTTGCCAACCTGAATTCCTACAGGCTAGATGTGAGAGGCACATTCTGCTGCTTCCTCCCTTAGAGTTAAACTAGCTTCTGATAGCTCAACCTCTGGGGAGTTTGTTTGGCAGAGATATAGAACACACTTTTCCAAGCCTGTTGGAAGGCATTTGCAGTTTCATTTCGCGTCTAATTTCCAAAACCAAACTGCTTGCAGCTCTAACTGCCTTCTAACTACCACTTCTTCGGTTCAGTGAGATATGCTGGATTCTAAACGGAGAAGCTTCTCTGACGCTTTTTCACAGAGATTTTGAAACTGAAATCTCCCATGCCGTTTCCACCATAGGCAGCAATGGGCTTCCCCATAGAACTTGCCAACCTGAATTCCTACAGGCTAGATGTGAGAGGCACATTCTGCTGCTTCCTCCCTTAGAGTTAAACTTGCTTCTGAAAGCTCAACCTCCGGGGAGTTTGTTTGGCAGAGATATAGAACACACTTTTCCAAGCCTGTTGGAAGGCATTTGCAGTTTCATTTCGCGTCTAATTTCCCAAACCAAACTGCTTGCAGCTCTAACTCCCTTCTAACTACCACTTCTTCGGTTCAGTGAGATATGCTGGATTCTAAACGGAGAAGCTTCTCTGACGCTTTTTCACAGAGATTTTGAAACTGAAATCTCCCATGCCGTTTCCACCATAGGCAGCAATGGGCTTCCCCATAGAACTTGCCAACCTGAATTCCTACAGGCTAGATGTGAGAGGCACATTCTGCTGCTTCCTCCCTAAGAGTTAAGCTTGCTTCTGAAAGCTCAACCTCCGGGGAGTCTGTTTGGCAGAGATATAGAACACACTTTTCCAAGCCTGTTGGAAGGCCTTTGCAGTGTCATTTCGCATCTAATTTCCCAAACCAAACTGCTTGCAGCTCTAACTCCCTTCTAACTACCACTTCTTCGGTTCAGTGAGATATGCTGGATTCTAAACGGAGAAGCTTCTCTGACGCTTTTTCACAGAGATTTTGAAACTGAAATCTCCCATGCCGTTTCCACCATAGGCAGCAATGGGCTTCCCCATAGAACTTGCCAACCTGAATTCCTACAGGCTAGATGTGAGAGGCACATTCTGCTGCTTCCTCCCTTAGAGTTAAACTAGCTTCTGAAAGCTCAACCTCCGGGGAGTTTGTTTGGCAGAGATATAGAACACACTTTTCCAAGCCTGTTGGAAGGCATTTGCAGTTTCATTTCGCGTCTAATTTCCCAAACCAAACTGCTTGCAGCTCTAACTCCCTTCTAACTACCACTTCTTCGGTTCAGTGAGATATGCTGGATTCTAAACGGAGAAGCTTCTCTGACGCTTTTTCACAGAGATTTTGAAACTGAAATCTCCCATGCCGTTTCCACCATAGGCAGCAATGGGCTTCCCCATAGAACTTGCCAACCTGAATTCCTACAGGCTAGATGTGAGAGGCACATTCTGCTGCTTCCACCCTTAGAGTTAAACTTGCTTCTGAAAGCTCAACCTCCGGGGAGTTTGTTTGGCAGAGATATAGAACACACTTTTCCAAGCCTGTTGGAAGGCATTTGCAGTTTCATTTCGCGTCTAATTTCCCAAACCAAACTCCTTGCAGCTCTAACTCCCTTCTAACTACCACTTCTTCGGTTCAGTGAGATATGCTGGATTCTAAACGGAGAACCTTCTCTGACGCTTTTTCACAGAGATTTTGAAACTGAAATTTCCAAACCCGTTTCCAACGAAGGCGCCAATGGGCTTCCCCATAGAACTTGCCAACCTGAATTCCTACAGGCTAGATGTGAGAGGCACATTCTGCTGCTTCCTCCCTTAGAGTTAAACTAGCTTCTGAAAGCTCAACCTCCAGGGAGTCTGTTTGGCAGATATATAGAACACACTTTTCCAAGCCTGTTGGAAGGCATTTGCAGTTTCATTTCGCGTCTAATTTCCCAAACCAAACTGCTTGCAGCTCTAACTGCCTTCTAACTACCACTTCTTCGGTTCAGTGAGATATGCTGGATTCTAAACGGAGAAGCTTCTCTGACGCTTTTTCACAGAGATTTTGAAACTGAAATCTCCCATGCCGTTTCCACCATAGGCAGCAATGGGCTTCCCCATAGAACTTGCCAACCTGAATTCCTACAGGCTAGATGTGAGAGGCACATTCTGCTGCTTCCTCCCTAACAGTTAAGCTTGCTTCTGAAAGCTCAACCTCCGGGGACTCTGTTTGGCACAGATATAGAACACACTTTTCCAAGCCTGTTGGAAGGCCTTTGCAGTGTCATTTCGCATCTAATTTCCCAAACCAAACTGCTTGCAGCTCTAACTCCCTTCTAACTACCACTTCTTCGGTTCAGTGAGATATGCAGGATTCTAAACGGAGAAGCTTCTCTGACGCTTTTTCACAGTGATTTTGAAACTGAAATTTCCAAACCCGTTTCCAACGAAGGCGACAATGGGCTTCCCCATAGAACTTGCCAAGCTGAATTCCTACAGGCTAGATGTGAGATGCACATTCTGCTGCTTCCTCCCTTAGAGTTAAACTAGCTTCTGAAAGCTCAACCTCCGGGGAGTTTGTTTGGCAGAGATATAGAACACACTTTTCCAAGCCTGTTGGAAGGCATTTGCAGTTTCATTTCGCGTCTAATTTCGCAAACCAAACTGCTTGCAGCTCTAACTGCCTTCTAACTACCACTTCTTCGGTTCAGTTAGATATGCTGGATTCTAAACGGAGAAGCTTCTCTGACGCTTTTTCACAGAGATTTTGAAACTGAAATCTCCCATGCCGTTTCCACCATAGGCAGCAATGGGCTTCCCCATAGAACTTGCCAACCTGAATTCCTACAGGCTAGATGTGAGAGGCACATTCTGCTGCTTCCTCCCTTAGAGTTCAACTAGCTTCTGAAAGCTCAACCTCCAGGGAGACTGTTTGGCAGAGATATAGAACACACTTTTCCAAGCCTGTTGGAAGGCATTTGCAGTTTCATTTCGCGTCTAATTTCCCAAACCAAACTGCTTGCAGCTCTAACTGCCTTCTAACTACCACTTCTTCGGTTCAGTGAGATATGCTGGATTCTAAACGGAGAAGCTTCTCTGACGCTTTTTCACAGAGATTTTGAAACTGAAATCTCCCATGCCGTTTCCACCATAGGCAGCAATGGGCTTCCCCATAGAACTTGCCAACCTGAATTCCTACAGGCTAGATGTGAGAGGCACATTCTGCTGCTTCCTCCCTTAGAGTTAAACTTGTTTCTGAAAGCTCAACCTCCGGGGAGTTTGTTTGGCAGAGATATAGAACACACTTTTCCAAGCCTGTTGGAAGGCATTTGCAGTTTCATTTCGCGTCTAATTTCCCAAACCAAACTGCTTGCAGCTCTAACTGCCTTCTAACTACCACTTCTTCGGTTCAGTGAGATATGCTGGATTCTAAACGGAGAAGCTTCTCTGACACTTTTTCACAGAGATTTTGAAACTGAAATTTCCAAACCCGTTTCCAACGAAGGCGCCAATGGGCTTCCCCATAGAACTTGCCAACCTGAATTCCTACAGGCTAGATGTGAGAGGCACATTCTGCTGCTTCCTCCCTTAGAGTTAAACTAGCTTCTGAAAGCTCAACCTCCGGGGAGTTTGTTTGGCAGAGATATAGAACACACTTTTCCAAGCCTGTTGGAAGGCATTTGCAGTTTCATTTCGCGTCTAATTTCCCAAACCAAACTGCTTGCAGCTCTAACTCCCTTCTAACTACCACTTCTTCGGTTCAGTGAGATATGCTGGATTCTAAACGGAGAAGCTTCTCTGACGCTTTTTCACAGAGATTTTGAAACTGAAATCTCCCATGCCGTTTCCACCCTAGGCAGCAATGGGCTTCCCCATAGAACTTGCCAACCTGAATTCCTACAGGCTAGATGTGAGAGGCACATTCTGCTGCTTCCTCCCTTAGAGTTAAACTTGCTTCTGAAAGCTCAACCTCCGGGGAGTTTGTTTGGCAGAGATATAGAACACACTTTTCCAAGCCTGTTGGAAGGCATTTGCAGTTTCATTTCGCGTCTAATTTCCCAAACCAAACTGCTTGCAGCTCTAACTCCCTTCTAACTACCACTTCTTCGGTTCAGTGAGATATGCTGGATTCTAAACGGAGAAGCTTCTCTGACGCTTTTTCACAGAGATTTTGAAACTGAAATTTCCAAACCCGTTTCCAACGAAGGCGACAATGGGCTTCCCCATAGAACTTGCCAACCTGAATTCCTACAGGCTAGATGTGAGATGCACATTCTGCTGCTTCCTCCCTTAGAGTTAAACTAGCTTCTGAAAGCTCAACCTCCGGGGAGTTTGTTTGGCAGAGATATAGAACACACTTTTCCAAGCCTGTTGGAAGGCATTTGCAGTTTCATTTCGCGTCTAATTTCCCAAACCAAACTGCTTGCAGCTCTAACTCCCTTCTAACTACCACTTCTTCGGTTCAGTGAGATATGCTGGATTCTAAACGGAGAAGCTTCTCTGACGCTTTTTCCAGAGATTTTGAAACTGAAATCTCCCATGCCGTTTCCACCATAGGCAGCAATGGGCTTCCCCATAGAACTTGCCAACCTGAATTCCTAAAGGCTAGATGTGAAAGGCACTTTCTGCTGCATCCTCCCTTAGAGTTAAACTTGCTTCTGAAAGCTCAACCTCCGGGGAGTTTGTTTGGCAGAGATATAGAACACACTTTTCCAAGCCTGTTGGAAGGCATTTGCAGTTTCATTTCGCGTCTAATTTCCCAAACCAAACTGCTTGCAGCTCTAACTCCCTTCTAACTACCACTTCTTCGGTTCAGTGAGATATGCTGGATTCTAAACGGAGAAGCTTCTCTGACGCTTTTTCACAGAGATTTTGAAACTGAAATCTCCCATGCCGTTTCCACCATAGGCAGCAATGGGCTTCCCCATAGAACTTGCCAACCTGAATTCCTACAGGCTAGATGTGAGAGGCACATTCTGCTGCTTCCTCCCTAACAGTTAAGCTTGCTTCTGAAAGCTCAACCTCCGGGGACTCTGTTTGGCACAGATATAGAACACAATTTTCCAAGCCTGTTGGAAGGCCTTTGCAGTGTCATTTCGCATCTAATTTCCCAAACCAAACTGCTTGCAGCTCTAACTCCCTTCTAACTACCACTTCTTCGGTTCAGTGAGATATGCTGGATTCTAAACGGAGAAGCTTCTCTGACGCTTTTTCACAGAGATTTTGAAACTGAAATCTCCCATGCCGTTTCCACCATAGGCAGCAATGGGCTTCCCCATAGAACTGGCCAACCTGAATTCCTACAGGCTAGATGTGAGAGGCACATTCTGCTGCTTCCTCCCTTAGAGTTAAACTAGCTTCTGATAGCTCAACCTCTGGGGAGTTTGTTTGGCAGAGATATAGAACACACTTTTCCAAGCCTGTTGGAAGGCATTTGCAGTTTCATTTCGCGTCTAATTTCCAAAACCAAACTGCTTGCAGCTCTAACTGCCTTCTAACTACCACTTCTTCGGATCAGTGAGATATGCTGGATTCTAAACGGAGAAGCTTCTCTGACGCTTTTTCACAGAGATTTTGAAACTGAAATCTCCCATGCCGTTTCCACCATAGGCAGCAATGGGCTTCCCCATAGAACTTGCCAACCTGAATTCCTACAGGCTAGATGTGAGAGGCACATTCTGCTGCTTCCTCCCTTAGAGTTAAACTTGCTTCTGAAAGCTCAACCTCCGGGGAGTTTGTTTGGCAGAGATATAGAACACACTTTTCCAAGCCTGTTGGAAGGCATTTGCAGTTTCATTTCGCGTCTAATTTCCCAAACCAAACTGCTTGCAGCTCTAACTCCCTTCTAACTACCACTTCTTCGGTTCAGTGAGATATGCTGGATTCTAAACGGAGAAGCTTCTCTGACGCTTTTTCACAGAGATTTTGAAACTGAAATCTCCCATGCCGTTTCCACCATAGGCAGCAATGGGCTTCCCCATAGAACTTGCCAACCTGAATTCCTACAGGCTAGATGTGAGAGGCACATTCTGCTGCTTCCTCCCTAAGAGTTAAGCTTGCTTCTGAAAGCTCAACCTCCGGGGAGTCTGTTTGGCAGAGATATAGAACACACTTTTCCAAGCCTGTTGGAAGGCCTTTGCAGTGTCATTTCGCATCTAATTTCCCAAACCAAACTGCTTGCAGCTCTAACTCCCTTCTAACTACCACTTCTTCGGTTCAGTGAGATATGCTGGATTCTAAACGGAGAAGCTTCTCTGACGCTTTTTCACAGAGATTTTGAAACTGAAATCTCCCATGCCGTTTCCACCATAGGCAGCAATGGGCTTCCCCATAGAACTTGCCAACCTGAATTCCTACAGGCTAGATGTGAGAGGCACATTCTGCTGCTTCCTCCCTTAGAGTTAAACTAGCTTCTGAAAGCTCAACCTCCGGGGAGTTTGTTTGGCAGAGATATAGAACACACTTTTCCAAGCCTGTTGGAAGGCATTTGCAGTTTCATTTCGCGTCTAATTTCCCAAACCAAACTGCTTGCAGCTCTAACTCCCTTCTAACTACCACTTCTTCGGTTCAGTGAGATATGCTGGATTCTAAACGGAGAAGCTTCTCTGACGCTTTTTCACAGAGATTTTGAAACTGAAATCTCCCATGCCGTTTCCACCATAGGCAGCAATGGGCTTCCCCATAGAACTTGCCAACCTGAATTCCTACAGGCTAGATGTGAGAGGCACATTCTGCTGCTTCCACCCTTAGAGTTAAACTTGCTTCTGAAAGCTCAACCTCCGGGGAGTTTGTTTGGCAGAGATATAGAACACACTTTTCCAAGCCTGTTGGAAGGCATTTGCAGTTTCATTTCGCGTCTAATTTCCCAAACCAAACTCCTTGCAGCTCTAACTCCCTTCTAACTACCACTTCTTCGGTTCAGTGAGATATGCTGGATTCTAAACGGAGAACCTTCTCTGACGCTTTTTCACAGAGATTTTGAAACTGAAATTTCCAAACCCGTTTCCAACGAAGGCGCCAATGGGCTTCCCCATAGAACTTGCCAACCTGAATTCCTACAGGCTAGATGTGAGAGGCACATTCTGCTGCTTCCTCCCTTAGAGTTAAACTAGCTTCTGAAAGCTCAACCTCCAGGGAGTCTGTTTGGCAGATATATAGAACACACTTTTCCAAGCCTGTTGGAAGGCATTTGCAGTTTCATTTCGCGTCTAATTTCCCAAACCAAACTGCTTGCAGCTCTAACTGCCTTCTAACTACCACTTCTTCGGTTCAGTGAGATATGCTGGATTCTAAACGGAGAAGCTTCTCTGACGCTTTTTCACAGAGATTTTGAAACTGAAATCTCCCATGCCGTTTCCACCATAGGCAGCAATGGGCTTCCCCATAGAACTTGCCAACCTGAATTCCTACAGGCTAGATGTGAGAGGCACATTCTGCTGCTTCCTCCCTAACAGTTAAGCTTGCTTCTGAAAGCTCAACCTCCGGGGACTCTGTTTGGCACAGATATAGAACACACTTTTCCAAGCCTGTTGGAAGGCCTTTGCAGTGTCATTTCGCATCTAATTTCCCAAACCAAACTGCTTGCAGCTCTAACTCCCTTCTAACTACCACTTCTTCGGTTCAGTGAGATATGCTGGATTCTAAACGGAGAAGCTTCTCTGACGCTTTTTCACAGAGATTTTGAAACTGAAATCTCCCATGCCGTTTCCACCATAGGCAGCAATGGGCTTCCCCATAGAACTTGCCAACCTGAATTCCTACAGGCTAGATGTGAGAGGCACATTCTGCTGCTTCCTCCCTTAGAGTTAAACTTGCTTCTGAAAGCTCAACCTCCGGGGAGTTTGTTTGGCAGAGATATAGAACACACTTTTCCAAGCCTGTTGGAAGGCATTTGCAGTTTCATTTCGCGTCTAATTTCCCAAACCAAACTGCTTGCAGCTCTAACTCCCTTCTAACTACCACTTCTTCCGTTCAGTGAGATAAGCTGGATTCTAAACGGAGAAGCTTCTCTGACGCTTTTTCACAGAGATTTTGAAACTGAAATTTCCAAACCCGTTTCCAACGAAGGCGCCAATGGGCTTCCCCATAGAACTTGCCAACCTGAATTCCTACAGGCTAGATGTGAGAGGCACATTCTGCTGCTTCCTCCCTTAGAGTTAAACTAGCTTCTGAAAGCTCAACCTCCGGGGAGTTTGTTTGGCAGAGATATAGAACACACTTTTCCAAGCCTGTTGGAAGGCATTTGCAGTTTCATTTCGCGTCTAATTTCCCAAACCAAACTGCTTGCAGCTCTAACTCCCTTCTAACTACCACTTCTTCGGTTCAGTGAGATATGCTGGATTCTAAACGGAGAAGCTTCTCTGACGCTTTTTCACAGAGATTTTGAAACTGAAATCTCCCATGCCGTTTCCACCATAGGCAGCAATGGGCTTCCCCATAGAACTTGCCAACCTGAATTCCTACAGGCTAGATGTGAGAGGCACATTCTGCTGCTTCCTCCCTTAGAGTTAAACTAGCTTCTGAAAGCTCAACCTCCAGGGAGTCTGTTTGGCAGAGATATAGAACACACTTTTCCAAGCCTGTTGGAAGGCATTTGCAGTTTCATTTCGCGTCTAATTTCCCAAACCAAACTGCTTGCAGCTCTAACTGCCTTCTAACTACCACTTCTTCGGTTCAGTGAGATATGCTGGATTCTAAATGGAGAAGCTTCTCTGTCGCTTTTTCACAGAGATTTTGAAACTGAAATCTCCCATGCCGTTTCCACCATAGGCAGCAATGGGCTTCCCCATAGAACTTGCCAACCTGAATTCCTACAGGCTAGATGTGAGAGGCACATTCTGCTGCTTCCTCCCTAACAGATAAGCTTGCTTCTGAAAGCTCAACCTCCGGGGACTCTGTTTGGCAGAGATATAGAACACACTTTTCCAAGCCTGTTGGAAGGCATTTGCAGTTTCATTTCGCGTCTAATTTCCCAAACCAAACTGCTTGCAGCTCTAACTCCCTTCTAACTACCACTTCTTCGGTTCAGTGAGATATGCTGGATTCTAAACGGAGAAGCTTCTCTGACGCTTTTTCACAGAGATTTTGAAACTGAAATTTCCAAACCCGTTTCCAACGAAGGCGCCAATGGGCTTCCCCATAGAACTTGCCAACCTGAATTCCTACAGGCTAGATGTGAGAGGCACATTCTGCTGCTTCCTCCCTTAGAGTTAAACTAGCTTCTGAAAGCTCAACCTCCGGGGAGTTTGTTTGGCAGAGATATAGAACACACTTTTCCAAGCCTGTTGGAAGGCATTTGCAGTTTCATTTCGCGTCTAATTTCCCAAACCAAACTGCTTGCAGCTCTAACTCCCTTCTAACTACCACTTCTTCGGTTCAGTGAGATATGCTGGATTCTAAACGGAGAAGCTTCTCTGACGCTTTTTCACAGAGATTTTGAAACTGAAATCTCCCATGCCGTTTCCACCATAGGCAGCAATGGGCTTCCCCATAGAACTTGCCAACCTGAATTCCTACAGGCTAGATGTGAGAGGCACATTCTGCTGCTTCCTCCCTTAGAGTTAAACTAGCTTCTGAAAGCTCAAACTCCGGGGAGTTTCTTTGGCAGAGATATAGAACACACTTTTCCAAGCCTGTTGGAAGGCATTTGCAGTTTCATTTCGCGTCTAATTTCCCAAACCAAACTGCTTGCAGCTCTAACTCCCTTCTAACTACCACTTCTTCGGTTCAGTGAGATATGCTGGATTCTAAACGGAGAAGCTTCTCTGACGCTTTTTCACAGAGATTTTGAAACTGAAATTTCCAAACCCGTTTCCAACGAAGGCGACAATGGGCTTCCCCATAGAACTTGCCAACCTGAATTCCTACAGGCTAGATGTGAGATGCACATTCTGCTGCTTCCTCCCTTAGAGTTAAACTAGCTTCTGAAAGCTCAACCTCCGGGGAGTTTGTTTGGCAGAGATATAGAACACACTTTTCCAAGCCTGTTGGAAGGCATTTGCAGTTTCATTTCGCGTCTAATTTCCCAAACAAACTGCTTGCAGCTCTAACTGCCTTCTAACTACCACTTCTTCGGTTCAGTGAGATATGCTGGATTCTAAACGGAGAAGCTTCTCTGACGCTTTTTCACAGAGATTTTGAAACTGAAATCTCCCATGCCGTTTCCACCATAGGCAGCAATGGGCTTCCCCATAGAACTTGCCAACCTGAATTCCTACAGGCTAGATGTGAGAGGCACATTCTGCTGCTTCCTCCCTTAGAGTTAAACTAGCTTCTGAAAGCTCAACCTCCAGGGAGTCTGTTTGGCAGAGATATAGAACACACTTTTCCAAGCCTGTTGGAAGGCATTTACAGTTTCATTTCACGTCTAATTTCCCAAACCAAACTGCTTGCAGCTCTAACTGCCTTCTAACTACCACTTCTTCGGTTCAGTGAGATATGCTGGATTCTAAACGGAGAAGCTTCTCTGACGCTTTTTCACAGAGATTTTGAAACTGAAATCTCCCATGCCGTTTCCACCATAGGCAGCAATGGGCTTCCCCATAGAACTTGCCAACCTGAATTCCTACAGGCTAGATGTGAGAGGCACATTCTGCTGCTTCCTCCCTTAGAGTTAAACTTGCTTCTGAAAGCTCAACCTCCGGGGAGTTTGTTTGGCAGAGATATAGAACACACTTTTCCAAGCCTGTTGGAAGGCATTTGCAGTTTCATTTCGCGTCTAATTTCCCAAACCAAACTGCTTGCAGCTCTAACTCCCTTCTAACTACCACTTCTTCCGTTCAGTGAGATAAGCTGGATTCTAAACGGAGAAGCTTCTCTGACGCTTTTTCACAGAGATTTTGAAACTGAAATTTCCAAACCCGTTTCCAACGAAGGCGCCAATGGGCTTCCCCATAGAACTTGCCAACCTGAATTCCTACAGGCTAGATGTGAGAGGCACATTCTGCTGCTTCCTCCCTTAGAGTTAAACTAGCTTCTGAAAGCTCAACCTCCGGGGAGTTTGTTTGGCAGAGATATAGAACACACTTTTCCAAGCCTGTTGGAAGGCATTTGCAGTTTCATTTCGCGTCTAATTTCCCAAACCAAACTGCTTACAGCTCTAACTCCCTTCTAACTACCACTTCTTCGGTTCAGTGAGATATGCTGGATTCTAAACGGAGAAGCTTCTCTGACGCTTTTTCACAGAGATTTTGAAACTGAAATCTCCCATGCCGTTTCCACCATAGGAAGCAATGGGCTTCCCCATAGAACTTGCCAACCTGAATTCCTACAGGCTAGATGTGAGAGGCACATTCTGCTGCTTCCTCCCTTAGAGTTAAACTTGCTTCTGAAAGCTCAACCTCCGGGGAGTTTCTTTGGCAGAGATATAGAACACACTTTTCCAAGCCTGTTGGAAGGCATTTGCAGTTTCATTTCGCGTCTAAGTTCCCAAACCAAACTGCTTGCAGCTCTAACTCCCTTCTAACTACCACTTCTTCGGTTCAGTGAGATATGCTGGATTCTAAACGGAGAAGCTTCTCTGACGCTTTTTCACAGAGATTTTGAAACTGAAATCTCCCATGCCGTTTCCACCATAGGCAGCAATGGGCTTCCCCATAGAACTTGCCAACCTGAATTCCTACAGGCTAGATGTGAGAGGCACATTCTGCTGCTTCCTCCCTAACAGTTAAGCTTGCTTCTGAAAGCTCAACCTCCGGGGACTCTGTTTGGCACAGATATAGAACACACTTTTCCAAGCCTGTTGGAAGGCATTTGCAGTTTCATTTCGCGTCTAATTTCCCAAACCAAACTGCTTGCAGCTCTAACTGCCTTCTAACTACCACTTCTTCGGTTCAGTGAGATATGCTGGATTCTAAACGGAGAAGCTTCTCTGACGCTTTTTCACAGAGCTTTTGAAACTGAAATCTCCCATGCCGTTTCCACCATAGGCAGCAATGGGCTTCCCCATAGAACTTGCCAACCTGAATTCCTACAGGCTAGATGTGAGAGGCACATTCTGCTGCTTCCTCCCTTAGAGTTAAACTAGCTTCTGAAAGCTCAACCTCCAGGGAGTCTGTTTGGCAGAGATATAGAACACACTTTTCCAAGCCTGTTGGAAGGCATTTGCAGTTTCATTTCGCGTCTAATTTCCCAAACCAAACTGCTTGCAGCTCTAACTGCCTTCTAACTACCACTTCTTCGGTTCAGTGAGATATGCTGGATTCTAAATGGAGAAGCTTCTCTGTCGCTTTTTCACAGAGATTTTGAAACTGAAATCTCCCATGCCGTTTCCACCATAGGCAGCAATGGGCTTACCCATAGAACTTGCCAACCTGAATTCCTACAGGCTAGATGTGAGAGGCACATTCTCCTGCTTCCTCCCTAACAGATAAGCTTGCTTCTGAAAGCTCAACCTCCGGGGACTCTGTTTGCCACAGATATAGAACACACTTTTCCAAGCCTGTTGGAAGGCATTTGCAGTTTCATTTCGCGTCTAATTTCCCAAACCAAACTGCTTGCAGCTCTAACTCCCTTCTAACTAACACTTCTTCGGTTCAGTGAGATAAGCTGGATTCTAAACGGAGAAGCTTCTCTGACGCTTTTTCACAGAGATTTTGAAACTGAAATTTCCAAACCCGTTTCCAACGAAGGCGCCAATGGGCTTCCCCATAGAACTTGCCAACCTGAATTCCTACAGGCTAGATGTGAGAGGCACATTCTGCTGCTTCCTCCCTTAGAGTTAAACTAGCTTCTGAAAGCTCAACCTCCGGGGAGTTTGTTTGGCAGAGATATAGAACACACTTTTCCAAGCCTGTTGGAAGGCATTTGCAGTTTCATTTCGCGTCTAATTTCCCAAACCAAACTGCTTGCAGCTCTAACTCCCTTCTAACTACCACTTCTTCGGTTCAGTGAGATATGCTGGATTCTAAACGGAGAAGCTTCTCTGACGCTTTTTCACAGAGATTTTGAAACTGAAATCTCCCATGCCGTTTCCACCATAGGCAGCAATGGGCTTCCCCATAGAACTTGCCAACCTGAATTCCTACAGGCTAGATGTGAGAGGCACATTCTGCTGCTTCCTCCCTTAGAGTTAAACTTGCTTCTGAAAGCTCAACCTCCGGGGAGTTTCTTTGGCAGAGATATAGAACACACTTTTCCAAGCCTGTTGGAAGGCATTTGCAGTTTCATTTCGCGTCTAATTTCCCAAACCAAACTGCTTGCAGCTCTAACTCCCTTCTAACTACCACTTCTTCGGTTCAGTGAGATATGCTGGATTCTAAACGGAGAAGCTTCTCTGACGCTTTTTCACAGTGATTTTGAAACTGAAATTTCCAAACCCGTTTCCAACGAAGGCGACAATGGGCTTCCCCATAGAACTTGCCAACCTGAATTCCTACAGGCTAGATGTGAGATGCACATTCTGCTGCTTCCTCCCTTAGAGTTAAACTAGCTTCTGAAAGCTCAACCTCCGGGGAGTTTGTTTGGCAGAGATATAGAACACACTTTTCCAAGCCTGTTGGAAGGCATTTGCAGTTTCATTTCGCGTCTAATTTCGCAAACCAAACTGCTTGCAGCTCTAACTGCCTTCTAACTACCACTTCTTCGGTTCAGTTAGATATGCTGGATTCTAAACGGAGAAGCTTCTCTGACGCTTTTTCACAGAGATTTTGAAACTGAAATCTCCCATGCCGTTTCCACCATAGGCAGCAATGGGCTTCCCCATAGAACTTGCCAACCTGAATTCCTACAGGCTAGATGTGAGAGGCACATTCTGCTGCTTCCTCCCTTAGAGTTCAACTAGCTTCTGAAAGCTCAACCTCCAGGGAGACTGTTTGGCAGAGATATAGAACACACTTTTCCAAGCCTGTTGGAAGGCATTTGCAGTTTCATTTCGCGTCTAATTTCCCAAACCAAACTGCTTGCAGCTCTAACTGCCTTCTAACTACCACTTCTTCGGTTCAGTGAGATATGCTGGATTCTAAATGGAGAAGCTTCTCTGTCGCTTTTTCACAGAGATTTTGAAACTGAAATCTCCCATGCCGTTTCCACCATAGGCAGCAATGGGCTTCCCCATAGAACTTGCCAACCTGAATTCCTACAGGCTAGATGTGAGAGGCACATTCTGCTGCTTCCTCCCTAACAGTTAAGCTTGCTTCTGAAAGCTCAACCTCCGGGGACTCTGTTTGGCAGAGATATAGAACACACTTTTCCAAGCCTGTTGGAAGGCATTTGCAGTTTCATTTCGCGTCTAATTTCCCAAACCAAACTGCTTGCAGCTCTAACTCCCTTCTAACTACCACTTCTTCGGTTCAGTGAGATAAGCTGGATTCTAAACGGAGAAGCTTCTCTGACGCTTTTTCACAGAGATTTTGAAACTGAAATTTCCAAACCCGTTTCCAACGAAGGCGCCAATGGGCTTCCCCATAGAACTTGCCAACCTGAATTCCTACAGGCTAGATGTGAGAGGCACATTCTGCTGCTTCCTCCCTTAGAGTTAAACTAGCTTCTGAAAGCTCAACCTCCGGGGAGTTTGTTTGGCAGAGATATAGAACACACTTTTCCAAGCCTGTTGGAAGGCATTTGCAGTTTCATTTCGCGTCTAATTTCCCAAACCAAACTGCTTGCAGCTCTAACTCCCTTCTAACTACCACTTCTTCGGTTCAGTGAGATATGCTGGATTCTAAACGGAGAAGCTTCTCTGACGCTTTTTCACAGAGATTTTGAAACTGAAATCTCCCATGCCGTTTCCACCATAGGCAGCAATGGGCTTCCCCATAGAACTTGCCAACCTGAATTCCTACAGGCTAGATGTGAGAGGCACATTCTGCTGCTTCCTCCCTTAGAGTTAAACTAGCTTCTGAAAGCTCAACCTCCGGGGAGTTTCTTTGGCAGAGATATAGAACACACTTTTCCAAGCCTGTTGGAAGGCATTTGCAGTTTCATTTCGCGTCTAATTTCCCAAACCAAACTGCTTGCAGCTCTAACTCCCTTCTAACTACCACTTCTTCGGTTCAGTGAGATATGCTGGATTCTAAACGGAGAAGCTTCTCTGACGCTTTTTCACAGAGATTTTGAAACTGAAATTTCCAAACCCGTTTCCAACGAAGGCGACAATGGGCTTCCCCATAGAACTTGCCAACCTGAATTCCTACAGGCTAGATGTGAGATGCACATTCTGCTGCTTCCTCCCTTAGAGTTAAACTAGCTTCTGAAAGCTCAACCTCCGGGGAGTTTGTTTGGCAGAGATATAGAACACACTTTTCCAAGCCTGTTGGAAGGCATTTGCAGTTTCATTTCGCGTCTAATTTCCCAAACAAACTGCTTGCAGCTCTAACTGCCTTCTAACTACCACTTCTTCGGTTCAGTGAGATATGCTGGATTCTAAACGGAGAAGCTTCTCTGACGCTTTTTCACAGAGATTTTGAAACTGAAATCTCCCATGCCGTTTCCACCATAGGCAGCAATGGGCTTCCCCATAGAACTTGCCAACCTGAATTCCTACAGGCTAGATGTGAGAGGCACATTCTGCTGCTTCCTCCCTTAGAGTTAAACTTGCTTCTGAAAGCTCAACCTCCGGGGAGTTTGTTTGGCAGAGATATAGAACACACTTTTCCAAGCCTGTTGGAAGGCATTTGCAGTTTCATTTCGCGTCTAATTTCCCAAAGCAAACTGCTTGCAGCTCTAACTCCCATCTAACTACCACTTCTTCGGTTCAGTGAGATATGCTGGATTCTAAACGGAGAAGCTTCTCTGACGCTTTTTCACAGAGATTTTGAAACTGAAATCTCCCATGCCGTTTCCACCATAGGCAGCAATGGGCTTCCCCATAGAACTTGCCAACCTGAATTCCTACAGGCTAGATGTGAGAGGCACATTCTGCTGCTTCCTCCCTTAGAGTTAAACTAGCTTCTGAAAGCTCAACCTCCAGGGAGTCTGTTTGGCAGAGATATAGAACACACTTTTCCAAGCCTGTTGGAAGGCATTTGCAGTTTCATTTCGCGTCTAATTTCCCAAACCAAACTGCTTGCAGCTCTAACTCCCTTCTAACTACCACTTCTTCGGTTCAGTGAGATAAGCTGGATTCTAAACGGAGAAGCTTCTCTGACGCTTTTCAACAGAGATTTTGAAACTGAAATTTCCAAACCCGTTTCCAAGGAAGGCGCCAATGGGCTTCCCCATAGAACTTGCCAACCTGAATTCCTACAGGCTAGATGTGAGAGGCACATTCTGCTGCTTCCTCCCTTAGAGTTAAACTAGCTTCTGAAAGCTCAACCTCCGGGGAGTTTGTTTGGCAGAGATATAGAACACACTTTTCCAAGCCTGTTGGAAGGCATTTGCAGTTTCATTTCGCGTCTAATTTCCCAAACCAAACTGCTTACAGCTCTAACTCCCTTCTAACTACCACTTCTTCGGTTCAGTGAGATATGCTGGATTCTAAACGGAGAAGCTTCTCTGACGCTTTTTCACAGAGATTTTGAAACTGAAATCTCCCATGCCGTTTCCACCATAGGCAGCAATGGGCTTCCCCATAGAACTTGCCAACCTGAATTCCTACAGGCTAGATGTGAGAGGCACATTCTGCTGCTTCCTCCCTTAGAGTTAAACTAGCTTCTGAAAGCTCAAACTCCGGGGAGTTTCTTTGGCAGAGATATAGAACACACTTTTCCAAGCCTGTTGGAAGGCATTTGCAGTTTCATTTCGCGTCTAATTTCCCAAACCAAACTGCTTGCAGCTCTAACTCCCTTCTAACTACCACTTCTTCGGTTCAGTGAGATATGCTGGATTCTAAACGGAGAAGCTTCTCTGACGCTTTTTCACAGAGATTTTGAAACTGAAATTTCCAAACCCGTTTCCAACGAAGGCGACAATGGGCTTCCCCATAGAACTTGCCAACCTGAATTCCTACAGGCTAGATGTGAGATGCACATTCTGCTGCTTCCTCCCTTAGAGTTAAACTAGCTTCTGAAAGCTCAACCTCCGGGGAGTTTGTTTGGCAGAGATATAGAACACACTTTTCCAAGCCTGTTGGAAGGCATTTGCAGTTTCATTTCGCGTCTAATTTCCCAAACAAACTACTTGCAGCTCTAACTGCCTTCTAACTACCACTTCTTCGGTTCAGTGAGATATGCTGGATTCTAAACGGAGAAGCTTCTCTGACGCTTTTTCACAGAGATTTTGAAACTGAAATCTCCCATGCCGTTTCCACCATAGGCAGCAATGGGCTTCCCCATAGAACTTGCCAACCTGAATTCCTACAGGCTAGATGTGAGAGGCACATTCTGCTGCTTCCTCCCTTAGAGTTAAACTAGCTTCTGAAAGCTCAACCTCCAGGGAGTCTGTTTGGCAGAGATATAGAACACACTTTTCCAAGCCTGTTGGAAGGCATTTACAGTTTCATTTCACGTCTAATTTCCCAAACCAAACTGCTTGCAGCTCTAACTGCCTTCTAACTACCACTTCTTCGGTTCAGTGAGATATGCTGGATTCTAAACGGAGAAGCTTCTCTGACGCTTTTTCACAGAGATTTTGAAACTGAAATCTCCCATGCCGTTTCCACCATAGGCAGCAATGGGCTTCCCCATAGAACTTGCCAACCTGAATTCCTACAGGCTAGATGTG